>NW_019154106.1:12512322-12521714 GCF_002288905.1 Enhydra lutris kenyoni
TGTCTATTATGTGCATCAGTTTTATCATCTGTAAAATGGATCTGAAAATACACGTACTTACTTCTCAGGTTGTTGTGAGACTCAGATGAATTATTTTGTAAAAGTACTTAGAACAGTCCAGGCACAGAGGACACATTCAATGTATATTCACTATTGTCATTATTCAAATCAATTAGAGAGGATCAATTTCCTAACATGGACTTATGGCAATGGGCAAATCATTTAAAAAATGAACTTCTGAATGCATTACACATCAAAATTTATTTCTGATGGACTTGAGAGTCAAATAATTTAAAAACAGGAAGAAAACTACAAATGATTTACAAGCAAATGAGCAGAATCCATAAAAATATTATGGATATTTTGACAGAATAAAAATGTAAAAGATCCATGGGTCAAAAATACAATAAGCAAACCGAATAGGAGATGAAATTTTATATAATCCACCAAAAATAAACTCCTCCTAAGAAAAACAAATAGAGGATCTGAACAGGCAATTCAAAAAATAAATATGCTAATAATGAAAAACATGTAAATTCAGCTTAATTAGTATTCAAATAAATATACAATGAAACAAAATCAGATAGTATTTTCTACTTACAAACTGACAGTGGTGGAAAAAAGATAATCCCTGCTGTTGTTAAACTTGTAAGGAGAGACACATCCCCAAATATTGCTAGTGGACATGTAAGGTGCTGGAAGAATTGGTGAAGTGCAATCTGGCAATATGTAAGAAAAGACTTAATAGATGCGTGCACTTTGCTTCAGCAATATAATTTCAAGGAATTTATTCTTATAAATTAGCCACGACTCCATGCATAAAATTATGACTGTTTTCTGTATCATGGTGAAAAACTGTATCAACCAAAATATCAGTAAGAGGAAAATGCTTAAATTAATTGTGGCATATCCATGTGATGGGACAAGCAATCATTTGAAAATGATGTTGCAGAAAGATATTTAATAAGATCAGGAAGGCTCATGAAAAAGCAGTCGAAAAAAAACATTACATCATGATTCATTTAAAAATAATGATATCTGTTCATAAAAATATAAAAGAACATTTTTGAAAGTATTAATAGCAAATATTGCAGAGTGAAAGGGAATCTTTTTATGACTTATGATTTTCTGTATTTACAAATTTTGCACTGAGCATGTGCAATTTGGCAATCATATAGTAAATTAACGTTTCCTTTATTCATTGGTGTTTCAACGTGGTGTTGGGAAGGAAAGCTGGTGGTGTCAATCACATGGAGTTTTGTAGTCAATTAGATCTGGTTTTGAAATCTAGTCCCCTTGTTTGGTAACTTAATTTTATGTTAATTATGTAAGCTTTGGTTCTCTAATGTGTGCTTGGGGATGTGACTATGGAGGCTTACATGGAATTTATGAAGATTAAATGCTTCAAATAAGTAATGTGTTTGGGACATAACAAGCGTCCAATGACTGTAAGTGCCCTCCCCTCTCTTTTCCCACAATGGTCAGTTTCCCTTGGATATTTACCCTTTGATTCTTATCTCTTCTGGAGCTGATAGTGAGGTTCCTCTAGAGCTGAGTCCTTTCAGGCCTTGCAGTTGCTGTGCTAAACCTTGAATAACAAAAAGAGTAACAGAGAAAATAGGGAAAAATAAAACAAAATGAAAAAGAGATTTCAGTAAAATATGTTTTTTTTAAAGGTTTTATTTTTCTATTTGTCAGAGAGAGAGAGAGAATGACCACAAGCAGGGGGAGCAGCAGGCAGAGAGAGAGGGAGAAGCAGGCTCCCCGCTAAGCAAGGAGCCTGACATGGGACTCGATCCCAGGACCCTGCAATCTTGACCTGAGCCAAAGGCAGACTCTTAACTGACTGAGCCACCCTGGCATCTGTCAGTAAAATAGCTTTAATTATATATGGTGAAAACCACAGAAGGTAGATCTGGATTCAGGAGAACATTTAAAGATGGTTCTATCTTATTAAGACATGAACATCAAATGAACAGCACTGTGCTTAATAGGAACATCCAAGATTTGGTGCAAAACATAATTTGGAGATAAAGTGAGACATGTGGTATGGAGAGTGATGTGTGCCAGGGCAAGTCACTATAGGGTGATTTCCAGGAAGAACTCACACACATACCCAAGGTGGGACTATACCCTATTGAAAAACCAAACACAACAGATTTGTATTTACACATTAGGGATTTCCTCTCCAGTGTTCACTTTCAAAGGTTTTCCACACTACTGTTCTCAGAGAACCTCCCAACCCCGTTATGATCACTACTTGTGAATTCACTTGATTTCCGGTGCTTGTATTCCTTCCTTGGGGAGCTGATACTTAAAGCACTCCACTCTGGGCAGCACCGGTGTGATAAACATTCCAGTCAGGGCCATATTTCAGCTCCACAAGGGCAAGAATGTCTGTTTTGTTCACCAGTATATCCCTATCACAACTGATCTGACTTGAACAAAATTGAATTATTTTGTAGTTAAATCTCATGCTCTTTATTTTTATTTATTTATTTATTTTAAAAATATTTTATTTATCTATTTGACAGAGAGATAGAGAGAGACAGCGAGAGAGGGAACACAAGCAGGGGGAGTGGGAGAGGGAGAAGCAGGCTTCCTGCTGAGCAGAAAGCCTGTGGTGGGGCTCCATCCCAGGACCTGGATCATGACCTGAGCTGAAGGCGGATGCTTAACAATTGAGCCACCCAGCCACTCCTGATGAACTAATTCTTAAACTGTGTTCCTTAGAACATGAGCTCTTCTGATGCTTCAGAAATGAGCTTTTATGAGCAAATTGAAAACATTCACACTTCCTCTCAAGATTTACAATGCATATTAGCGCAATAAAGTTCTGGGATGTCCAATTGTAAAGCAAATAGCTTCAATTTACTTGAAAAATTTCCAGCTATTTTTACCATGGAATACTGCCCCCCCAACCCACATAGCACCATTAAATTGTTTATGACTTATTATTTAACAATGCTGCTTGAAAAAAGTGAATTTCATGCTATACTCTTTAAGATAGCCCCATGGAAGAAATAGTGAAAAAAAAAAAAAAAAAGGAAAAGGCTCATTTCATTATGGATTTACACTTATTAGGTATATGATACTGAGCAATTCCATCATTCATCAGAGTTACCTTCCTACATCTGCACAACTGGATAGTAACACCCACTCTGATAACCCATTTTTTCCTGCAATTTAATATTGATATATATGAATGTTCTTCCCCAAGAGTAACACATTATAGGAATTTTTGTCTCTTACTATTATTTTTAAAAATAAAATCAACCAAAGGAATTAAGTCTCTTGAGATGGTCCCTTACCACTTTGAAATTTGCTCCATTCCATCAGCCACTTCAGGAAATTCACTAAAGAGAAGGTTAACTTTCTTGGTGAGACATTGAGTTCCTGCCATAGAAGATAAATGAGCTCTCCCAGAGAGCTCACTGACTCTTACAGGATAAAATGGAATGAAGACCCATGAAATTCGTGTTGCAGTATTTCCTGGAGAAGATTATGGTGTATGATACCTCCATAATGTCCAGATAAAAACAGAGAAGAGACACCACTTAGAAATTTACGATCAAGATGGAGCAGGATGTGAGAGAGATATCCTTTGGAAGGATGATACAATGGAACAATCCTAATTCAAGTTCTGAATTAGAAGCCTGTCTCTTCCTTAATGATAGAAAATGGATTCTGTTACAGCCACTCCGAGTCCAGTCTTGCCTGATTGAGTCAGATTGGTTAGTGTCCTTTATGAAATGTCTTTAAAATTAATGGGTCCCCAAAGAGGAGGAATTTCCCCAGTGGTATCCCCTTAAACTGAACCCAACTGGAGAAAGAAATTGCGGAAAATTTCCCGGGTTGATCAACTAAGCAAGATTACTGGGCAAGTCTTCTATGTGGTCACTGTGGACAACGACACTCTGGGAATTCCATAAGGGGATCCTTGTTCCTTTCCTGTACCCACCAGGGAACTTTCCGATATTGTGTTCTGGACAACGTCCCAGTGAGCATAGTTGAACGCGCACGTTCTTTTCAGCCTGAGCTCAAGGTGCGTGTGCGATGCACAAATTCAGCACTAGCCTAGGCATCTGGGGATCTGGAGTTGAGTTCTGGCTCTGCCGTGTGGTAGATTGACCTTGGGCAAGTACTGAAGCTCTTATGTGGGCTCCTCATCTGGGGTGTCACGTATGGTATTCAGGGGACATCAAGGATCCTTCTAGCTCTGAAATTCTATAAATGGTGGGTAACTTTTTCTTGAGAAGCAAAAAATTTATGAAGGATTTTCCCATAATCATTCCTTCTGACCTTTGGTTTCATTTTCTCTGATCTTACTTGTTTTTGTTTCTTGATCAAGTTTTTTTCTCTGCTGACACTTTTCTAGACATTAAAAAGTGGTTTTTTTGTTCTTGTTGCTTTTAATATATTTCTACTTCCAACTCTGCCTTACCATGTTTTTCTTCTTTGTTTCTCCCTTTCCACCTCCCTCCAGACTTAATGGACTTAAAATCCCATACCTTCTTATCATTGCTGCCATTAATTTTTAGCCATGTTCAGCCTCCTTGTTTTATGTCCATTAGCAATAGGATTTTTTNATTCAATATGTAAGAATATTTATTGAATTCTTGCTGTCAGCCAAGCCCTACTTTCAATGCTTGGGATACTTCAGAGTACAAAGCAGACAACAATTTTGTCCTCATAGAGGTTGTGTTCTCAGAGGGAGGAAGACAGATCATATGCAATAAATAAGAACAAGCACATTTAATAATGTGTTGGAGGGGTGGGTGCTCTAGAAAAGAAGCAGAACTGGGAAAGGACAATGAGAGAGAGAGTGGAAGAGAGCAATGTCGTAGACAAGTCGTATGCAGGGGCTACTTACTTGGTGTTCTGGGAAGGCCTGCAACTCATCTATACCTCATCAGCTCATCTATACCTCATCAGCTCATCTAAGAAATAAGGCACCAGCCAGGGGAAGAGAAGGGAAATCTTAGAGCAGAGGCAACTTCACATGAAAAGGTCTTTCCTGAAGCCAAAATAAGCAAATCAAATTCATCCACAATGGTCCAAAATATCTAGAGCCCATGTGAGTGAAGACATTTTGCCTTTTATATTCAGGGCAATGGACAATTAAGTCTCGCAACTGAATGTGTGGGTAAGTGCTCATGGAGGCTGTTTTCAGATGTGTTTTCCTTTTTTCTCCCACACAGATACATTTATTTGTTCAGATGAGCTCATTCCCAAGAACATATTTTTACACTCTTGCAACATTTCTATGTAACAGGTTATAAATGTCCCTTCCTTTCTCCCTTCCCTTCCCTTTCCTTCCCTTCCTTTCCTTCCCTCCCTCCCTCCCTTCCTTCCTTCCTTCCTTCCTTCCTTCCTTCCTTTCTTCCTTTCTTCCTTCCTTTCCCTTATTTCCTTTCCTTTCCTCTCCTTTCCCTTTCTTCCTTTCTTCCTTTCCTCTCCTCCCTTCCCCTCCCTTCCCTTCCCTTTCTTTCTAAAAAGATTCATTCATTTGTTTTAAAGAGAGAGATAGAGAGAGAGAGAGAGCGTGTGCACGAAAAGAGGGCAGAGGGAGAGGGAGAGAGACAATCCTCAAGCAGGCTCCTCACTGAGTGTGGAGCCTGACCTGGTCTTGATCCTAGGACCCTGAGTTCATGACCTGGGCTGAAATCAGGAGCCCCCCAGGTCTCCCTAAATGTCTTCCTTTTTAAATGCCATGTTCACTCTTACACTTGTTGTGACTACTCCGTAGTATTGATGTCTCACAATTTATTAAACTCTTCTCTAATACTGGACATTTAATATATTTTTATTTTTATTTTTATTTTTCACTACTTTAGATAAATGTATCATTAATTCAGGTGATCTCATTCCTTTAGTCACCCTATACATGTTCTTACTGTCCCTATGCTCAATTTATACAGATATTTTCATATGATTTAGAAGGTAATTATGATGTATAAAACACTTCACATTTCTTTTTTTTTTTTTTTAAGATTTTATCCATTTACCTGACAGACAGAGATCACAAGTAGGCAGAGAGGCAGGCAGAGAGAGAGAGAGAGAGAGAGAGAGAGAGAGGAGGAAGCAGGGTCCCCGCTGAGCAGAGAGCCCGATGCAGGGCTCAATCCCAGGACCCTGGGATCATGACCTGAGCTGAAGGCAGAGGCTTTAGCCCACTGAGCCACCCAGGCGCCCCAAAACACTTCACATTTCTTAAGAGGATAAATTTCATGTTGTGTTCTTACCATAATAAATTTTTTTAGAACCACAATAAATATTTTTGAAGTACAGCAAGAGTCTTTTTAAAATAATCAGGAAAAGTTCTATAGAAATCAGCTATGAAAAAAGTTCATGCATCATATTTGCCACCAATTAGATGGTAAGCTAATTAACTCAAATATGATAAATATAATATCAATGATTTTACAGACTTTGCCTTTCCTTGATAAAGTCCCAGTTCCTGGAGTCCCAGAGAATCAGCCACGGTGAGTTCATTACTACATGATCAAGCACACTCCACAGTAACTGCACTGATAAACTAGTCCAAGCTTAGTATCATGAAATTTGCTGTGGTCTATGGCTCCAGTGTAGGGGTAAGAGCTAATAACACTGCTAATAATTTCTGAATGATTAACCTGTGCCAGGCAATTGTAGTCATTTTATGTATATAAAAATTTTCAAATATGTTAAAACCATGGTATCAAGTGAGATTACTTTAAGACTGGGCCTTGGGGGCACTGACATTTGGGTGTCAGGACAATAAAGAGAATCCAGCCAAGGAAAGTGAGGAGGATGGAAACAAGGACAGGGAAGTTTAATGAAGTATCACCCACGTGTTGATCATTGTGAATTTATGATGGTACCAGCCACCTGACGTCTGATCTAGATATCCAAAATATATTTCAGATGCAACATAGCCAAAGCACAATTCTTAATTTTCTACATGAAATTTTATTTTCCCTTAGGATTTTCAATTTTAGTAAGTGGCACCTCATTATTCCACTTTTACTGGTCAAACAAATTTGGACTCATCCTTCACTGCCCTCTTCCACTCACACCCCATGTGAAGTCTGTATGAAATTATACTGGTTTTACCTTCAAAGATATCCAAAATATGATTACTTGCCTACATTGTTATAATAGATGCCTAACAAGATTCTGATCCTCTCCTCTTTCCTCTAAAATAGTAGATTTTCTACTCTGCACGCAGACGGATTCACTTAAAATATAAGCCTGATAATGCCCTACTGTGCTCAGATCTCCTTGGGTACCTTGCACTTTACGTAGGGTAAAATGGAAGTTCTTACTATGGTCTATAAATTGACTTTCTGTAATTTCTTATCTTATCTCGTGTCATATTTTATCTTATCTCCTACCATACCACCCTCTGTTGCTCTCTGTTTCACCCCATATCTCAGGTAACACAGTCTCCTTGTTATTTGTTTCAGTGGGCTCTGGGCACTGAGCACTTACTGTTCTGGGGAGAGCACCAGATCATCTTTGATTAAATGTGTGGCCTCAGAAGCTGTATCACCTGGTTTTGATCCTGGGCTATGCCTCTTACCATTGTTTTTTTTTTTTTTTCCTCTTCTTGAATGCTCAGATATAATTTAAACTTCCTGTGCATTAGTTTCCTTCTCTGTGAATTGGGGATAATAATGGTATTCCTCTTCTAAGGTTTTGGAAAGGATAAATAAACCAAACCATGTAAGTGATCATGTAGGGTTCGTCACCCTCATCACCATCATCATCACTATCCTCCTCCTCCTCCTCCATGAAAAAATGAAGCAAAAATGAAGATCTAAGACTTGCTAGCATAGCCGCAAGACATCGGTAGCTTCCACTTTATTTATTATTTTAAGGATTTTATTCCCTTGAGAGAGAGAGCACAGAGGGAGAGGGAGAAGCAGACCCCTTCCCTGAGCACGGAGCCCAATGCAGGGCTTGACCCCAGGACCCTGAGAGCATGACCTGAGCCAAAGGGAGATGCTTAAGAGACGGGGCCACCCAGGCACCCCTGTAGCTTCTACTTTCAATCTCTGGATCCACACACTGTATGAAGAAGCTGGTGCGGGACTCCTGAATGGTGAAACACCATGTGGAGAGAGAGTAAGGTGCAACCAACACCCAAAACATCAACGATGTGAATGAAGTCATCTTAGATAATTCAGCCCCAGGCAAATTCCCAGCTGAATGCAACTATTTGTGACCCTAGCAAACACAGAACATGAGATCCATTCTGTTGAGCCCATGGAAGCCATACCACATACTCATGAAAAATAATAAGTCGTTATTGTTTCAAACAACTAGATTTTGGAGCAGTTTGCTTTCTATCAGTAATTAACTGATACTTTGGTCAGTGGCATGAAAATCCAGTTTGCCCGTAGGTCTCACAGCTTCAGTCTTTACTAACAACTATAAGTTTTCTCTGCTTTGTGTTCACAGGGAACTTAACAAAGCTTTTTTCTTTATTTTAAGAGTTAGTTTATTATTTATTTATTTATTTATTTATTTATTTATGAGCGAGAACACATGGACAAGCAGAGGGAAGGGAGATCTCAAGCCAATTCCCTGCTGAGTATGGAGGCCGATGTGGGTCTTGATCTCAGAACCGTGAGATCATGACCTGAGCCAAAAACAAGAGCTGGATGCTACTGTTTAAGCACCACCACCACTCTTCCCTCAGTCTACTGTGTTCTGTTATAGTGGTCCAAAGGGACTACAGTATATGTATTCTGTTAATCATTTCTATAGGTTTAGGTAGAATGGGAAAGGTTTCCTTTAAAATCATTACACTATAAAAGTTACAAATTAAAATACAATTCCCCAATCTCAAAGTATCTTAAATGGCTTAAATTTTTGGTAAATCTCAAAAAGAAGGAATTCTCTGAGGTAAATTTACCTTTCATTGTTATGCTAATCCCCCTCAAGGCTGAAAGTGGTGTAGAACTAAAATGACTGTACTTGAGGAGCTCAGCTGAACATTCCAAGGGAACATAGAGAAAATGCTGGAAGAAACACTCAAAACATTACCTGTGAAAATGTTCTCTCCAATTCTTTTCCTTTATTTTACCTTTGTATACCCCAAATAATGATGGTAATAATAGTGGCAATAGTAAGACAATAATAATTGATATCATATTTATAAGGCTTATTGTAAAACCTGTATTAATTCATTTGATCCTTAAATGATAGTTTTTTTTTGTAATCTCCATTTGATTGAAAATAAAGTCAAGGTACAGAAGGTTTAAGTGATTTTTTTTTCCTTGTCACACAGGTAGAAAGAGGCAATCTAGGGCCTGTGCTGTTCCATAAACCTTTTTCATTGCCTATCTGTAAACTTGCCTGATAACCAGTGCTTTAGTTATATAACTAATTAGGGATTATTGACT
>NW_019154106.1:12521764-12534926 GCF_002288905.1 Enhydra lutris kenyoni
AATATTGAAAAATGCCATACAGCTGAGAAGATAACAAAATATTACTAGAAAAACAGGAATTCATAAGGCAAATGAGCATGGAAGCTACTTTTACTCTTTCCGGAAAATAGAACTTGGTTGGAGGACATGCATTGGGGGCAGGGGGTATGAACAATCTTCTTTCATACATTAGTTGTTTAGCCCATATTTTATTATGCAGAAACTGGATTGTTAACATATCGTCATTTCTATACAAAATACTATATAAGAAATAATTTTGGAGTGTCTGGGTGTCTCAGTCGTTTAAGCAGCTGCCTTTGGCTCAGGTCATGATCCCAGGTTCCTGAGATTGAGCATCACATCGGGCCCCCTGTTCAGCGGGGAGCCTGCTTCTCCCTCTCCCTCTGTCTGCTATTCCTCCTGCTTGTGCTCTCTCTCTCTCTGTCAAAAAAATAAATAAAATCTTAAAAAAAAGAAAGAAAGAAAGAAACAATCTTTTTCTGGTTATGCTTTGTTTGCCCCTAACTCTCAAAATCCTTTTCTTGCCTGTCTTCTCCAAAAGGTTAATTTCTGGGAACTGAAACATTCAGTCTACTCTTCCCTTTTGCTTTCAGTTGGGTTTGGCCCATGGGAGATGGGCAAGGGTTGGGAGGGTACGAGCAGAGAGCGTTTGGGGTATTTATCTCCCTGGTCTCTCCTTGCCTGGCTGTATTTCTGTCAACTGTTGCTTCTTTCCCCTAAAGCCACAGTTCCTACCAAGTGTTTTCTCTCAGTAAACTTGTCTCCTACAGGTGTTTGATCATACTGTACCCTTATGTCTGTGAGGTCTAGGGTTGATCAAGGCTTCCTGCTACTGCTCAGATGAAAGTATGTTACCGCACATACTGGTTTCTTTACTTGTACTTCTATATACAATCTTTGTATATTTTTTTCTTTCAGTCAAAATTTATTGAATGAGTCATCTCTTTCCAGCTGATGCCTGACATGCAGCGTTATACTTGTTACCTTCTATTGTTATGCCCATTTGTTAATTTCCTTTCTAGAAGAGAATTACTGAGTGAAATAATAGAAGCATTTTAAAAATATTTTTAAAAATTTATTTATTTATTTGACAGAAGGTGATCAGAAGTAGGCAGAGAGGCAGGCAGAGAGAGAGAGAAGGAGGAAGTAGGCTCCCTGCTGAGCAGAGAGCCCGATGTGGGGCTTGATCCCAGGATCCTGGGATCATGACCTGAGCCGAAGGCAGAGACTTTAACTGAAACACCCAGGCACCCCTAGTAGAAGCATTTTAAAGGTCTCTGGCACACATAGCTAAATGGTATCCAGAGAAATCCCAGTTGCATGGAGATTTGCATGAGCTGGAATCAAATTCTTGCCTGAAGGTTGTAGACTCCCCTAGTTGTTATAGGAGAGGCAATTCCTGGTAAGAATTTTCCCCAGGGTCCCCTTCATTTCACTGTTCCTCAGGGTGTAGATAAGTGGGTTGAGCAGTGGGGTTCCCAATGTGTACACCAGTGAGATGAACTGATCTTGCTTGGGGTAGTAGCTGGAGCTGGGGCGCAGGTACACAAAGGCACAACAGCCATACTGCAGCAGGACCACAGAGAGGTGGGAGGAGCAGGTGGAGAAGGCCCGGTGACGTCCAGCTGTTGAGTGGATCTTGAGCACGGCAGTCACAATGAAGACATAGGAGGTAGCAATGAAGATGAAAGGCACAGCAATGGCCAGTGTGGCTGCCACCAGCACTGACTGCTCATGGATGTGGCTGTTGGCACAAACAAGAGGCATCACTGGTGGAATATCACAAATGAAGTGTTGGATACTTCGAGCCCGGCAGAATGGCAGAGAGAAGATGAAGGCCACCAGTTGTGAGGACAGGAACAAGCCGATGCCCACAGAGGCCATGACCAAGCGGACACAGAGAGTTAAAGTCATGGTGAGAGGGTACTGCAAGGGGTGGCAGATGGCAACATACCTGTCATAGGCCATGGTGGCCAAGAGCAAGCAATCAGCACTGCCAAGCCCAATGAGGAAGATCATCTGAATGGCACAGCCCAGGAGGGTGATGGTCTTCTCTGACCGTAGGATATTGGCCAGGATGTGGGGCACCACCACTGCAGTGTAACATAATTCTACTCCTGAGAGGCTGCCCAAGAAATAGTACATGGGTGTATGTAGGCGGGCTTCTGTCCGGGTGGCCACAATAATTAAGACATTCCCAGTGATGACCAAGGTATAAATAAAGCTTACTCCAAGGAAGGACAAGACACAGAGCTCTGGTTGGGAGGGATAGGCCAGGAACACAAATTCCATAAACAGTGAACGATTTCCCCAGATCATTGAGCTAACAGAGTGTCTCTGCCAAGAAATACAAAGACAGAAGGAAAAATTGGACCAACAACATATTAGTTCACACTCTGAGACATGATCTAATCTAATCAGGTCTGGAGTTAGAACCTTAGGATTATTAGACCCAAGTCTCTCTTTTCCTACTCTTAATCAAGTCTCTTCACACAAGTATCTACAACTTAATTTCTAAGTGCCGAGAGTTGGTTTAATTGTGTAAGAATTTTTTTTAATAATTTTATTTATTTTCAGCACAACAGTATTCATTGTTTTTGTACCACACCCAGTGCTCCATGCAATCCGTGCCCTCTCTAATACCCACCACCTGGTTCCCCCAACCTCCCACCCCCCCACCTCTTCAAACCCTTCAGATTGTTTTTCAGAGTCCATAGTCTCTCATTGTTCACCTCCCCTTCCAATTTCCCCCAACTCCCTTCTCCTAACTCCCCATGTCCTCCAAGCTATTTGTTATGCTCCACAAATAAGTGAAACCATATGGTAATTGACTCTCTCCGCTTGACTTATTTCACTCAGCATAATCTCTTCCAGTCCCGTCCAAGTGTAAGAATTTTTTGAGAAAATGAGGCAGAGTATGGCTTTTAAAATGATTTTTAGAGGAAGTGGAATGAAAAGTAATTCTTTCATAAGAAAGTGTCAAGGAATTCTTGAAAGCAAGGGTCATTGAGGTGAGAGCAGGAAGTATTCCTTCATTCACTCATTCATTCATACATTTATTTACACACAATGCCTCCTGAGGTATTGACTCATATATATATGGATTAACACTGAAAAGTTAGTCATATGGTGGAAAATGAAGAAAGAAAACAATGCCCATGGACAAAGAGCTCACATAGGTCTTTGATCAACAGTATCAGGGATGAATTTCAGAAAACAAAGCCCTCCCTCTCCTGGTTCCTCTATGCATATCTATTCAGGAGAAGGCCAGGACTTGAAGGAAACAGAGGGTTTTATAGTAGAGCTCCTCCTGGCTTGTGGTGGTATGGGGAAATATGTGATCATAAGCTGTTGAAGATCTAAGTATCCTTCCCCTGAGTTTGGGGATGAATAGGAAAGACATCCAGTCTCCAACTATTTTTCTTCTCTTCTAAGGAACTAAAGGGAAATCCAGCTTCCTGGATTTCTTGCTTCCTTGAAAACCTTGGGATGAACAGACATAACTCTCAAAGGGCATCCATCCACTGTTTTCCCAAGATAACTCATATTCAGGAAAGAAAAGGGGCTATATGATCTTGATTCAGTTTTCCCAATTTCAACATTATTTATGAAAAACTTTAAAGAAAAATCTTAATCCAGAAGCACCACTCCAGGACAAATCATCCACATAGACCCACTCTGTGTCACAAACCTTCCCGAGGACCTAAGGCATGAATGCCTCTTCATTCTCTTTTCCTCGTCTGAACTTCAGTCATGCTCCAAATGATTTCTAATGTCATCTGTCATATTCAACATTTTATTAAAACATGAAGAGCAGAGGCAGTGCATCAGTGTGTGAGATCAGTTTTGAAATTAAACGATAGGGTTTGCATAATCCCAAATCCTGGCTCTGTGATGCTAGGCAAGATATAATTTCTCAGAGTCCTAGGTTCTTTATTTGAGAAATGGGGATAATAATTATACTTAGTTCTGAGGGTTGTTTTTGGTTTAAAAGAGACCATTATGTAAAGTGTCTACTGCAATGCATAGGCCATAGCAAGAGCAACCTAATAACAGATCATCATTATTTTTTTTTAAATTTAAATTCAATTAGCCAACATATAGTACATTATTGGTGTCTGATGTGGTGTTTAACGATTCATCAGTTACATATAACACCCAGTGCTCATCACATTACACTCCCTCTTTAATGCCCATCACCCAGTTACCCCATCCTCCCACCCACCTTCCCTTCTACAACCCTCAGTTTGTTTCCCAGAGTCAAGTGTCTCTCATGTTTAGTCTCCCTCTCTGATTTCCTCCTATTCATTTTCCCTCCCTTCCCCTGTGGTCATTATTATTCATAAGTTCAAGGGCAGCCATCTTCCCTTAGTTTCATTTTCATCCCCCATATCACCAAGCCTAATGTATGCATTGTAGACATTCAATAAATGTATGCTGCATGGATAAATATACTGTGAAAAGCACGTCATTACACTTTTGTCATTTTCTCTTTCACTTTTAAGATGATTTCATGATCCAATCACCTATTTAAGAACCCTCATAGAAAACTTGGTAACCAACATTTTGGCTGCATTGAGGAAAACATCCTGCTACTCAGGAACATAACATATAGAAGGCTACAACAAACACATTCAGGGCAAGTTTTCCACTTTTATCTGATAGAGGGCTTTGGAATCTGTGTGCAAATGACGACTTTGGAGAATTTTATGATAGCCGTACTTCTGTCATTTTAATGGTGCTCTCCCGGTTCTATAATAATAGATTATTATTATCTATTAATGTAATAGATATAATACTAATATCTAATATTAGTATTAGACTAATTTTATATTTCTATTAATAGATATAATAAATTTATAATAGAGTTATCCATAGGTCATGAATTCTTAGTGCTGGAGAGGACCTCAGAAATTGCCTAGTTCAGTCTTCTGTCAGATACTCGATTCTTCCATACAATATCTGAACATCAGGTCACCTTCAAAGCCTAGAGAAAGCCATTACCTCCTGAATTGCTTGCTTCATTGTTGGATGGTCTCATTGCTTAAAAGATTTTTCTGATGGTGACTGAAACCTGCCTCTGTAACTTCTACATTTCTTTCTGTTCTATCCCAGTGGGCCATTTCTCCATGAAACACTTCAGGAAGTAAGAGCTCTTATCACGTAGCCCTAAACTGTCTTCCCAATTTCCTTTTGGTATTCCTTGAACGACATGTTTTTTGATATGTCTCACAATTTTAACCCTGGAAATGCTCTCATTTAAAATAACTTAATTAAAAGCTTACTGCATGGGACAGATCACAGAGATGGTCGAGTTTAAAAAGATCTGGGTATCTCCTATCAGTTCATTGGCTGTCTAATTCTTCAGTCTAACCAAAATTAGATTAATGCACTTGTTGTTTGTGTTTGTTTGTTTTGATAGCTTGAATGCAAAAACTCTTAACTAAATTTTTTTAATATTAAGAGAAGAACATGGTCAGCATTGTTTTTTTAAAATTTAGATTCAATTAGCCAACATATAGTAGATCATTAGTTGCAGATGCAGTGTTCAATAATTTATCAGTCGTGTATACATCATCATTCCTTTAACATTGGTTCCTTGCTCTAGTCTGTTAAGGTTGACATTTTTAAAAATCTTCAATTTGTGGCTTTACATTTTAACTATCCTTTCTGAAATACCTCACCTTTATATTGTATGGATTAAGCCCCACATACAATGGTGATCAAAATGGCAGAGTTGTGCCAAGCAGTTGTATATCCTAAAGAGAGACAGATAAAGAATCTGTTATATTATATTTGCATATATGACTTATAATATACTATATATATTTTATATGTATGCCATTATATTTATGTGAATAAACTGTGATTAAGTGCAAAAGGAGAAGTGTGTTATAAGATTGTGCACCATGTGGCTCTGGCATAGTTGGTAATTGGGGATCCTGAAATGGCTTCCTAGAGGAAGTCATCTTTAAGCTTAGATCTGGAACACAGGCATTAGCTAGGAGAAGAGAGGTAGGTAGACTAATGGTGTCCACATTCTGGAGAGATGAAACAATGGATTTTATGGTTGGAAGCAAGTGAATCTTATTATATCCACATACTATCACCTTGTTATTCCAAGTTGTTACTAGACATGGGCATAGAACAGAGGCAAGGTAAGATCACATCAGTGTCATCCCCAGAAATCTGCCCAGGCTGGCATCTGTTCATGAATCCACACCTGCCTCAGTGTCTCCAAGTCACATTCCATATCATGTCTGCATCTTCCTTCCTATCTCTCCAGCCAGGCCAGCCCCATGTGGCCAAAGTGTCATGGGAAACCTTGTACATGTGCATTCTGGAAATACAAGGAGTCGATACTGGAGTGGCTCTCAAATTGCTGAGTTAAAGGATTATATAAAATAAGGAGGTTAGCAGATTTGGCAATACCAGACTGAGGTAGAATATCAATCTATTATTAATAGCAATGTCACTGGGGCAGATCAACTCATATTAATATCTCTTTCCACATATTTAGAAGATGTAAATAATAATATTCACCTAATGGAGCTGTGATGAAATTAACTGACATAAAGTATTTAGAACACTTGGTTTGATGTGTGAAACCTACTAAGTTGCATAATAATATTAATTCTTCTCTTCTTTCTTTGACTCTATTAAAGGGATGATATTAATAATACCTCCTTTGTAGCAGAGGATTAAATGAAACACCTTACAGGAAAAGGGTTTTTATTAGTCCTTAAACCTTATCCAGATTTATATTAGCCATCCCTTCAATATTATTTAGGCTAATATTAGTTATTATTGTTTTAATCAGAAGAACAGGCCCTCCAAGGGAATTCAGAGAAACACTGAATGCTGTGGGCTGAATGAGCTCTAAAATCCTAGAGTCTCTACTTGTAAAGCCATTACTTGATTTTCTAGCCTAGTGTCAGTGAGTGCCTGGTATGCTGTGATTCTAGAAGAAGGGAGCAAAAGACTTCCTCTTACCTTTACCAGGAGAAGGGAGAGGGGTGTATGGAGCCAGTCTCCTCCGTTATGTTCATTAGGGATAGAAGCCAGCAGATGAGGTCTGACTGCTCTGCTGGAGAGGGAGAGAAGGACCATGAGCCTGGAGAGGATGCCTCCTGAGACAGAGGCTTTAGTAACCTTCCCCACAAAGGCCATGGCAAGCGTAAATTGCTCTGCTATCTTACCCATAAGTTCCATCTCCCAGGAGGGTAGTTGGATGGTTGTTGGATCTCCCCTGTTACCAGATAATGAGTCCAAACTAAACCGATCCTTGCACTTGGAATCTCTTGTCAATGGGAGACCAGAGGTATTCTTGTCAAAATGAAGACCAGTATTAAACCCTTAACCAACATTCTCAGCATCCAATCTAATTTCCTAAGAAATAGCAAGCTCACTAATGAAGGTCATTTATCCCTCCTGCTTCAAGCATTTGAGTCTCACCAGACTGTCATAGCTGGGCCAGCTTAAGTCCCAAATTATTATTGTCCTGGGGAACCAAGACTGTATTTTATATTTCATATAAAAAAGGGGGCCTTGGTAACCTTGGTTCTACATAGAAGGATGAATTGAGGGGGACACTGGGGAGACATTTAACTTTCCTGTTACTTTTTAAATAATTCCCTTAGGGTGATCTTCCAGGATTTGAAGAAACCATATGTTTTCACTCAATGTACTATAGAGACTTTATAGGTTTGATTATATCCCTGCTTGGATATACTTTGCCATCTTAAACTTGCAAAATTTTAATATCTTTACCCTTACTGCACTTCTCTTTCCCTTGTCTCCATTAGTCTGTTAGATCTTTCACAATGGGACATACACTGGATATATTCTTTTTGGTAGCTGACAATTACAGACCTAGGGTTCACTTATTTAGAGTTTGGTTCATCACTGATTGATTGATTAAACTAGTATTTATGGAATGGGATGTGCTCATCATGTCTAAGTCTGGGCACAAAGAAGGATAAGACAAGCAAGATTTCTGCATTCATGGAGTTTCCATTGTTGCTAGTGAAACAGACAATAAACACAGTAAATAAGTCAGTTGGATATTAGGAGGGAGTGATGAGTCCTATGAAGAAAATGGAACAAGTTAAAGGGATAGTTAGTGATTAGAGGAGGAAAGTCATCAAAAGCCTCTTCTTTGAGGTGGTGACATTTGACCTGAAACGTAAATGAGGAGAATAAGTTAGCCATGAAATTTGGGAGAAAAGCAATTCCAATGGAGGGAAATGCAATGGAAGTAATGAACCCCAAGCTGGGGGGAAAAAAAGAACAACTCAGCATGCCTAAAATAAAAAATGCTGAAATTTAGACATATCCAAGCATGAGGATATTGGAAATCCTATCATCCGGAGGCCTTCATTAAGAATATGAGATGCAGAGAAGTAACCTGATTTGCATAGCATCCAACAAGTCAGTGGCAAAAATAGGACTAACTTGGTTCTTTGGATTTCCTCTTATAATGTCCACTGACTATTGAGCTTGAAAACTCAGTGGCTCTTCAGGATCCCAAGGGAAGTGAGTACAGAATAAGCATCTATTTTTTAAAAGAATGTCACATTGCTTTCAGTGACTTCTTAGACCAAGGATTTAATTTTTTCTAAAGATTAAAACTAATCAGACTGAGAATTTTTTGAAATTCAATATATTTCTAAGACCAGATAACTGTATTATTTTGAAGTGATACTTTATGAGTTTCTAGTGAACGAAATGCTGTTAAAAGGAATTCCTCACAGTTTTCTAATATAGAAACATAAATAATACCGGAGAGATTTGAAATTATATTCAACCTTTTTTTTGGTCATTTCCTGGGACTTAGTAGTCAATTTTATGTCCTAACTTGACTAAGC
The DNA here is from genome assembly GCF_002288905.1 of Enhydra lutris kenyoni. Taxonomy (NCBI): domain Eukaryota; kingdom Metazoa; phylum Chordata; class Mammalia; order Carnivora; family Mustelidae; genus Enhydra; species Enhydra lutris. The sequence goes on from NW_019154106.1 coordinate 12,530,632, forward strand.
CACAGTTGCTAAGTATTTGGGCAAACACCACTTCTGGATGCTACTTGGGAAGGTTTTTTTTTAGTTGAGATTAACAAATCAGGAGGGTTTGAGTACAGCGGACTACCAACCATTATGTCGGTGGTCGTCATTTAATTAGTTGAAAGCCTTAGGAAAAAAAGACTGAGGTTCCTGGAGGAAGAGGGAATTCTGCCTCTAGACTGACTTCCCATTCAAACTGCAGTATCAGTTCTTCCCTGGGTCTTCAGCCTGCTGGCCTACATGGTGATTTTGGACTTACCAGACCCACAATTGCATGAGCCAATTCCGTAAAATAAATTTTTCTTTTTGTCCCTCTCCCTCTCTCCATACAACCTACTGATTCTGCTTCTTGGAGAACCCTGATTAATACAGCTTTGATACCAAGAGGAACAAAATATTAAGGATGAATTTTCTGAATTGGTTCTGGGATTTGTGGAATTGGTTCTCCAATCTGATTAAGTTTATTTATTTATTTTTCATTGGATTTATTTATTAATTTATTTTACTGTAATAAAAGTTTTTTTTTTAAATGTAGTGTTCCAGGAGCCTGGGTGGCTCAGTGGGTTGGGCCTCTGCCTTTGGCTCAGGTCATGGTCTCGGGATCTTGGGATCGAGTCCCATGTCAGGCTCTCTGCTCAGCAGGGAGCCTGCTTTCCCTCTATCTCTGCCTGTCTCTCTGCCTACTTGTGATCTCCCTCTCTGTCAAATAAATAAATAAAATCTTTGAAAAAAAATGTAGTGTTCTATGATTCATTGTTTCCACGTAATACCCAGTACTCAATGTCATATGTACCCTCCTTAATACCCATCATCTGGCTACCCTATCCACTCACCTCCCCTCACCTCTAAAACTCTCAATTTGTTTCCTGGAGTCCATAGTCTCTCATGGTTCATCTCCCCTTCTGATTTCAGCACCCCTTCATTTTTCTCTTCTTTCTCTGAATGTCCTTCATGCTATTCCTTCTGTTCCACAAATAAGTGAAACCATATGACAATTGTCTTTATCTGCTTGACTTATTTCACTCAGCATTATCCCTTCCAGTTCTATCTATGTTGATGCAAATGTTGGGTAGTCATCCTTTCTGATGGCTGAGTAATATTCCATTGTATATATGGACCACATCTTCTTTATCCATTCATCTGTGAAGAGTATCTCTGCTTCTTCCACCATTTGGCTATTGTGGACATTCCTGCTATGAACATTGGGGTACATAAGGCCTTTCTTTCACTTCGTCTGTATCATTGAGGGTAGATAGCCAGTAGTGCAATTTCTGGGTCATAGGGTAGCTCTAATTTTAATTTTTTGAGGAACCTCCACACTGTTTTCCAAAGTGGCTGCACCAACTTGGATTCCTACCAACAGTGTAAGAGGGTTCCCCTTTCTCCACAGCCTCTCCAACATTTGTTGTTTCTTGCCTTGTCAATGTTTGCCTTTTTAATGCTGTAAGGTATTATCTCAATATGGTTTTGATTTGAATTTTCCTAATGGCTAATGATGTTGAATATTTTTTCATGTGTCTGTTAGCCATCTGTAAGTCTTTTTTGGAGAAGTGTCTGTTCATATCTTCTGCCCATTTTTTAATTTGATTATCTGTTTTTTGGGTGTTGAGTTTGAGGAGTTCTTTATAGATCTTGGATATCAGCCCTTTATCTGTAGTGTCATTTGTAAATATCTTCTCCCATTCCGTGGGTTTTCTCTTTGTTTTGTTGACTGTTTCCTTTGTTGTGCAGATGCTTTTGATCTAAATGAAGTCCCAAAAGTTTATTTTTTTATTATTTTTTTAAGATTTTTATTTATTTGAGAGAGACACAGAGAGAGCATGAGAGGGGAGAAGGTCAGAGGGAGAGGTAGACTTCTCATGGATCTGGGAGCCTGATGCAGGACTTGATCCAGGACTCTGGAATCATGACCTGTGCCGAAGGCCATTGCTTAACCAACTGAACCAACCAGGTGCTATATTCTTTATTTTCTTAATGTGGTGTTTCTCATTGATTTTTGGGTGTTGAATAAATCTCACTTGATAATATTTGTGAATTTTCCAGTTTTCTTCTTGTAATTGATTCCTACTTTCATAACATTGTGGTCAGAAAAGATGGCTTGATATGAATTCAGTCTTCTTAAAATTATTAATAAAACTGGGGACATCACATTACCTGATTTCAAGCTTTACTACAAAGCTTTACTACAAGCTTTACTACAAATCACCAAGAGAGCATGGTACTGGCATAAAAACAGACACATAGACCAGTGGAACAGAGTAGAGAGCCCAGATATGGACCCTCAATTCTACGGTCAAATAATCTTTGACGAAACAGGAAAAAATATACAGTGGAAAAAAGACAGTCTCTTCAATAAATGGTGCTGGGAAAACTGGACACCTATATGTAGAAGAATGAAACTCGACCATTCTCTTACACTGTACACAAAGATAAACTCATAATGGATAAAAGACCTCAATGTGAGACTGGAATCCATCAGAATCCTAGAGGAGAACATAGGCAGTAATCTCTTCGATATCAGCCACAGCAACTTCTTTCAAGATATGTCTCCAAAGGCAAAGGAAACAAAGGCGAAAATAAACTTTGGGGACTTCATAAAAATCAAAAGCTTCTGCACATTAAAGGAAACAGTCAACAAAACAAAGAGGCAACCCATGGAATGGGAGAAGATATTTACAAATGACAGTACAGACAAAAGGTTGATATCCAGGATCTATAAAGAACTCCTCAAACTCAACACACACAAAACAGACAATCATATCAAAAAATGGGCAGAAGATATGAACAGGCACTTCTCCAATGAAAACATACAAATGGCTACCAAAAGTTTATTTTTGCTTTTGTTTCCCTTGATTTTGCAGATGCATTTTGAAAGAAGTTGCTGTGGCCAATGTTGAAAAGGTTACTGCCTATTTAAGGTACTAATGACTCCACTCCTATTGTAAAGAGGACACCGAGAGTCTGCAGCAATAGAGATGCAAAATATCACCACAGGATACAACTAAATCAGTATTTATAGTGGCCAGGTTTTGGGTGACCATGCATATGATATCTTCAAATATTTTTGTCAAAGTGATAAATATAGTAAGACTGGCTGGTGCTTCTCTTTTTTAAGATTATATTTATTTATTTGACACAGAAAGAGAGACAGTGCAAGCAGCAGGAGTGTCAGGCAGAGGGAGAGGGAGAAGCAGGCTCCCTGCTGAGCAGGAGACCCATGCAAGGCTCAATCCCAGGATCCTGGGACCATGACCTGAGCTGAAGGCAGACGCTTAACTGACTGAGCCACCCAGGCACCCAGTTTTTTCCATGACACTTGATGCCCCACTCTTGTTTTCCCAAACCTAGGGGTCTTATGTTTGAAATCTGGCAGTTTACTCTTAACATCTGTTAATTCTCAGAGCAAACTGACTCTGCTCCACCTTTCCTGATCTACTCATACATTCCTGGATTGAAATGTGGGGACATAGACTAGACCCACCCACAGGGACCTTGTAACATGTGAAAAAGGCTTAATGAAGGAAACAGGCACATTGACCAGGCAGTTACTTGTCAGGCTTTAAGAGAAACACAAGAATAAGGCCTATGAGGTGAAATGTCCGTATGAACATTTTCGAGGACTCAGTTAATACAATTGCTCCTCAAGAGGAGGCTTCAAGGGAAATGTAGACTTTTAATTTATGGCTAAGTGAACAGTAGCCTACAGTATCCCTGTCCAGTTCTCAGAGTTTTCATTTCAAAGAACTTTAAAAAAATGAAAATGAACTGTAGACATATCTTGAAAGAAGTTGCTGTGGCTGATATCGAAGAGATTACTGCCTATGTTCTCCTCTAGGATTCTGATGGATTCTTGTCTCACGTTGAGGTCTTTTATCCATTTTGATTTTATCTTTGTGTACGGTGTAAGAGAATGGTCAAGTTTCATTTTTCTACATATAGGTGTCCAGTTTTCCCAGCACCATTTATTGAAGAGACTGTCTTTTTTCCACTGTATATTTTTCCTGTTTCGTCGAAGATTATTTGACCGTAGAATTGAGGGTCCATATCTGGGCTCTCTACTCTGTTCCACTGGTCTATGTGTCTGTTTTTATGCCAGTACCATGCTCTCTTGGTGATTTGTAGTAAAGCTTGTAGTAAAGCTTTTTTTTTTTTTAATTTTATTTTTTATAAACATATAATATATCTTTATCCCCAGGGGTACAGGTCTGTGAATCGCCAGGTTTACACACTTCACAGCACTCACCATAGCACATACCCTCCCCAATGTCCATAAT
>NW_019154106.1:12534936-12548692 GCF_002288905.1 Enhydra lutris kenyoni
ATGGGGTTTGAGTTTGTATCACCTGAAATCAAAGCCTTTCTTCTCAAATATCACGTATTCATGCCAGCTTTAGCTTTTGTAACAACAGAGTGAACATTTAGACCCATGTCAAATGCGAATATTAAACTATTCCAAATTTCCCTCCCCATCTTCCTTTGTGGTCCAGCTCACACGTTATTCCACAAAAATTTTTAGCAACTTGCAATTATCAAGCATTCAATTGTTAATTTTCATCACTTATATTTCTATAATACCTATTATATTTTTGTAATACTTAATAAAATTACATAATTACAATATGACACAAATAATGTAAGTTCATTTGAGAGAAACCACACCAATATGTAGACATACAACTCAACACGTAGGTGTAGGAATGCTCAGACATGGTACAAGAGCTACCAGTCCCTTATGTTCAGTACATCATGAGCATCATTTAGTACATTGAACAGAGGGAATGAGGAGCTTGGTTAATCTGACACAGCAGTTCATTGAAGATTATTAGTTAAGAGACCCTCTGCTACATGTCATTTGGAACTAGCCACTCCCATGAATATCTTATTGATCCAAGTTTTTCAATCGGTTCTATTGTGTTTTCAGTTATAGTCAAATCTAACTCCTGTCTAACTTCCGTCTCCTTGCATTGGCTAGATCACAAAACACACAATGCGACACTAAAGTAATGCTAGCTTTCCTGTGTCACTGTACGTGCTCTTGGTAGATTTATTATGTAAATATGAGACTCTGTCTTTAATAGAACCTAAACTTCATTTAAACCTGTTTTCAGAAATTAAATATTTACTTTTCTTATTTAAGCTATTTTATCTTACATGCTTGTTCACAGTTTCCTTCATTTGAACCTTTTGTTCTCTGTATGAGATTTACTTTTTAAACCAGAGGATTTGGAATGGATATGCGGAGTGTTATTCTATTGGTGATCGTCACTCAGAAATATATGTTTGAATAGGTATTTCTCTGATCAGTCATAGCTAAAGGAAATAGCTCTTGAATCCTTCCTGATACAGGTTGAGGGAATTATTTCATGATTATATTATTTCTCCCATCCTTCCCTATCAATTTCCTAATAATATAATTTGTTGTTTTAAATGTGCAGGATTATTTTACTTCTTGCATTTTATATTATGTAAGTTATCAAGAATTATCTTTGGATTTTTTTTGGCTTTTAACAATATTTGCATTAATCCTTTAGTGTTAAATAGGTATTTTACTCTTCGCATTTTCAAATCAAATTTTTATATTATGACTTCCCCAATCCTGGATTATGTATGCTGATTAATTGCCCAGCAACCAGGATTCTTTGTGAGGAATTGTTTTCACTATATTTAGAATGACATACTTCCTAAGACCTTGTAAGTCTGAGAAAGTCTGTCTGTTGCTTTTGAACATAAATCACTAAAACCTGGGTACAGAATTCTTTCACACCAATTTGTTTTTCTTAAAACTGTAGACATTATTTTATCATCTCTTGAGTTTTATATTGAGAAGTTGTAGTAAACTGAAGGAGCTTAATTTATAGATGCTTTCCCCCTCCCAGATGCTTTTAAAGCTCTTTTCTTATTCACTTGGGGTTCTAATATTTATTTCAATTTTGTTATTGCATTTTTTGTCCCCTTATTGTCTTTTCTTATCTCGGGCAGCTCCACCTTAATTTTTCCTTACTCCATACAGTCCCTTTCTATGTAAATCTGTCCAAATCCAAAAGTTTAGGTCAATGACTGCAAATTTAGGGGGAAAAAATGCAAAGGAAAGGAAATATGTAAAAAGTATATATCAGGAGGATTGGAATAAAAGGTGCTTGCCCAGTTTTATATGACCCAAAATAACTGGATGAGAAGTGAACTCATGAATAAATTATAGCTCAGCCATAAACTGGAATACTATAAAACAACAGAAAGAATAAAGCCTTGGTACATCGAACAGCAAGAATAAACTTTGCAGACACAATGTTGAAGCCAGTTACACATATGAATTGAAACATACATTAATCTTCCATGAGAAGAGTCAAAAGAGTAGTTTTGCCTTCATGAGGTAGAAAGACAGGAAACAGGAGAGATGCTAGTAGGGTTACTGGAATTTTTCAATTTTCTCATCTTGATCATGGTTATACCAGTGTATTTACTGTGTAAAAAAAAAAAAAATCAAGTGGTAGCCTCAGGATTTGTGAACTTCTCTGTATATTACAGTTCAATAAGAATGCTTACCCAAAAAGTGAACAAGATATCCATTCGTCTAACTTTGAAGATATCTACAACTACACAACTCTTCGATTAAATAGAAGCAAAGAATTAGCCCTTGTCCATTGGATGTAAAATACCAGAGTAAAGAAAGACACTTCACCAAGAATATCTTCATGTCTTGGGCACCAGAACCTTCTACAGATGATTATCTATCCCATTTATGAAGATTTCCATGGAAAAATATGCCATAGCCTCTAGTGTGTGAATTCACCCCAAGCACTGAAATGAGAAAGTGGAGACTAAATAAATGCTAAATCAAAGATCAAATTTAAAATGTTTGCTTTTCTTCCCACAATAAAGGCAAAGGAAGAGTCGCACTTTCTGCTCGTCCTTTGCAGGAGACAATGTTTGCTAGGAGCCCCGTCATCAACCAGTCCGGCCCCACTGAGTTCGTGTTCCGCGTGTTCACCACCGTCCCTGAATTCCAGGTCCTCCTCTTCCTCCTCTTCCTCCTCCTTTACTTGCTGATCCTCTGCGGCAACACAGCCATCATCTGGGTGGTGTGCACACACAGCTCTCTCCGCACCCCGATGTACTTCTTCTTGTGCAACCTGTCTTTCCTAGAAATCTGCTACACGTCGGTAGTGGTGCCTCTGATGCTTTCCAACATTTGGGGGGCCCAGAAGCCCATTCCACTGGCTGGCTGTGGGACGCAAATGTTCTTTTTCGTCACCCTTGGCAGCACTGACTGTTTTCTTTTGGCGATCATGTCATATGATCGCTATGTGGCCATCTGCCACCCACTGCACTACACCGTCATCATGACCCAGAGGCTCTGCGTCCAGATGGTGGTGTGCGCCGTGGGCCTGGCCCTCCTCCTCTCCCTGCAGCTCACAGCCTTAATCTTCACGCTGCCCTTCTGCGGACACCGCCGGGAAATCAACCACTTCCTCTGCGACGTGCCCCCAGTCCTGCGTCTGGCCTGCGCTGACACCCGCGTGCACCAGGCCGTCCTCTACGTGGTGGGCATCCTGGTGCTGACCGTCCCTTTCCTGCTTATCTGTGTCTCCTACGTGTTCATCGCCTCGGCCATCCTGCGCATCCGCTCCGCCGAGGGCCGCCGCCGGGCCTTCTCCACCTGCTCCTCACACCTCACCGTGGTCCTGCTGCAGTACGGCTGTTGCAGCCTGGTCTACCTGCGCCCCCGCTCCAGCACCTCCGAGGACGAGGACCGCCACATCGCCCTGGTCTACACCTTCGTCACCCCACTACTCAACCCGCTGATTTACACCCTTAGGAACAAGGATGTCAAAGGTGCCCTGAGGAATGCGGTCCTCGGTAAAGCAGCCTCTGAGGCCAGCTGAGGCTTAAGGGGCCTGGGGTGGGTGTCTGTCAGTTGGCATGACCATGAACTCCAAACAACAAACACGGAATTACAATACTTACTTTCCCACACTTCGCAGTTGGCCGTTCTTTTGCCATGTTTGTCCCTGTGTCCCCAGTCAGCGCTCATTTCCTTGAAGTGCTTTGAGTAAGATTGGAAAATTCAGACAAAGCAGGCAAGGTGGGCGCTCGAGTCAGCTGGCCCTGCTTTCAAGGTTCACAGCCCAGTCATGGCAATTGCTCCCTCAGCCTCATACCTTCAGACGCCCTGCCTCCTGGCAGGGCAGTAACACTAAGATCCCTTCATAGAGGCGTAGATCTAAGAGCGATGTATTTTATTGTTGATTTAGACACAAGTGCATGACAAACGGGAGCTTATTTAATGCATCCATTTCCTTCATTCCAAACCTCCCAGCGGGTTGCCTTCGTTGCCTTTCACTCCGCCATGCCAGGAAGCAGTCAGGACTTGGCACTGATTAGCTGAGCACGCACAGTGCGCCAGCCATGCTGAGGGATGGAAGCTGCATCTGCATAAACCATCCAGGCTGTGGGCTTGCAGGCAGCTTTGCTCTCCTGCCTCACCTCTCCCTGTGCCTTCTGAACGGCTGCTGTTCGCAGACCCGCTCACAGGTGGCGCCACTGGTCCTGCCACCTCAGCAGGTCCCGCTGGCAAGTGGTGGTTCCAGCCTCCTGCACCTGTGCCCGGATGCTTTCCAACAGGCTGATACTTTGTAGAACCTCTGTGCTCTGCACAGCTGACATCACGCTGCCCAACCTTCTCACTTACACCCTGAGGAACAGTGCGGTGAAGAGGGCTACGAGGACAGGGCTTAACCAGAAATTACCTGTTCCAGAACAGCTGGGGGAGGACATAACCTGCCTGACAAAGGTCTGAATCCAGCCCATGAAGCTGACTTTAGTTAGCAACCTCAGAAGAGTGAGCGTGTCGCCAGTGGATATAAAACTGATCAAGGACCCGGTATAACCTTTCAAAATGCCATAAGGCTAAGTATACCAAAAGCCTAAAAGCGTTTCTTTTCACTGATTCAATAATTCTTGTTCTAAAAATCATAACCTCAAAAAATTAAGTCTAACAAAACTGGAACTATAAGGCTGCTCCTTGTATTTATAAAATGAAAAGGTATTAAAATCTCACTTCCAATGTAGGACACATGAATACAACCGTACTTAAAATCGTATTTAACTTAATATTTAATAATAAGGGGCTACGTTTATCATTTTAACAGTAAGTGATAAGAGCTAGGTATAAACCTCCACTTACAATAGGAGCCCACTGCTGTAAAAATACATGTGCAGAATAATGAATAGTAGTACATCAGAAAGTTCATGGTTTTCATCCATGATCTGTAGAACTATGGATAATTGTTTCTTCTTTATTAATCTATTCATTTTTCCATGTTTTGTAAAATGAGGCTGTGTTACCCTCATAAGCAGAAAAATTATAATTTCTGAAAGGAATCTGAGGGTCATATAAATTTATTTGGCCTGTAAATTCCCATCACAACACAATCCTCCAACTTTCACATTTTCCTAGGTATGCACTTTATGTTTTCATTACTTCTTCTCTTCAAAACTACTGCTTTTGTTGCTTTCAACTTTTTTAAGGTTTTATTTATTTATTGGAGAGACAGAGCACAAGCAGGGAGAGGGGTGAAGGGAGAGGGAGAAGTAGACTCCCCACTGAGTACTGAGCCCAGTGTGGGGCTGGATCCCAGGATCCAGAGATCATGACCTGAGCTGAAGTCAGTCACTTAACGGACTGAGCCACCCAGGTGCCCTGATGCTTTTAACTTTTTACACTGATTTCACATGGGGATAACGAGAAGGCCTAGAGTGCTCATCATCCTGGAAACGGTCATGGGTTTAACAATGTATTAGAAACGCCTTTGCTTCCAACTGAATGCTGGAGGAAGGGAGCAAAACTCTCTGGTTGGCAGGTCACTTATCAACCTATGCAGTCAAAGCCACATCAGTACAGAATGAATCAATTAAATGTACGCACTGTGCAAGGCATTGTCCAGAATGCAAACATGAGGAAAGTTTCCAACTATGTTTCCTGACCTCCTTTCATTTTTATTTAATGTCACAAATCATAGAGAAAATTAACCTAGAATCCAAAAAGAAGGTGAACTGTTACTCTATCAGGAAGAAAGCTCTAGAGTGGTGATGAGTCCTGTCCACTGAATTTCCGGGCTCTCCTGGTTACCTTCCTGGACAGATTTTAGCTGAATGGAAGTTTTTGTTGTTGTTGTTTTGTTTTTGCTTTTTTTTTTTTTTTTAATTAAACACTGCGCTACAGGGTGCCTGGATGGCTCAGTGGGTTAAAGCCTCTGCCTTCAGCTCAGGTCATGATCCCAGGGTCCTGGGATTGAGCCCCGCATTGGGCTCTCTGCTCAGCGAGGAGCCTGCTTCCCCCCCTCTCTCTGCCTGCCTCTCTGCCTACTTGTGAGCTCTGTCCATCAAATAAATAAATAAAATCTTTAAAAAAAAAATACACTGAGCTACATACAATGCAAAATGGGAATCACTCCCATTCCCTGAAATGACTCTGCTTGCAAGTAACTTCACTAAAAACATCATCATGTCTTCTTAAACTCTTTATCACTGCTATGTTGTCACACTGGATTTCTCCAACCCCTTTCTTATGGCTCAACCGGTGCGTGAAAGGAAATGTTAGTCACAGTGGTGAGAGTTGTGTTATCATGTAGAAATTCCTTCCCAGCATTTCTCAAAAGCAATTATTTATTTTTAAACCCCAATTCTGAGAAAAGATAGATTAGAAATTAGGAAAATTGGAAAAAGGTATCATAACTCTCCCCCAAGAACTAAAGCATGATAAGCAACACAGAGAGGCTACTGGTTCAGAGGAATCCACTCAGGTCAAGTGGAAAGCAAGAGCAGGAAATATGGCATGCAGAGTCAGAGGTTAAGTTTATATTTCAGGAATGAGGACAGGAAGCACCGGGCAAGAAACAGTCATGACCGGATCAGTCAGTCTTGATGGTGGCTCTTTCCATGTGTGAGTTCATGGCCCTGTCTGCTGCTAACAGTGAGTCATCCTTGCAAATAAATATTCATAAGTGTATATGCCTAGGAAACTTTATACAAATCCTATGAGTGATGTTCCAAGAAATAACACATTTTGGAAGCAAATAAGTCCTTAGATTGGTGGTTTTGACATGTGATTCTGCACAGTGCTATTAGTGTTAATAGGAAATCCGAATGTTTCTTTATTCAGAAACCACCCAGTAATGTGCACAGGCATTTTCCAGTGTTTGGGTATTTGTTGAAGCCTACAGTACTTGGTAGATATTAATACATCTAATATTTATCATTATTAAATTTTAGATGCCTATAGTAAGAATAAAGAAGATAAAGAATAGTGAGAGTACTCCTTACATGGCTTAATTTTATGCATTCCCGAAAATTCACAGGAATTCCAATCCTCCTTCCCACATATTGAAGACGAAGGAAACCATATAAGGAGTATGTGTTTGTGCATGTCTGTATTGTCCAGTTACAGCTAATGAATGTAGATGGAGAGATGGCAATAAGAGGATGGAATGAGAGAGATGATGTAACAACACATCCTGGGCAGGTAGTTTGCTTTGTGGATATTGCATGGGTCAGAAATAACCTGCTGTATCACACTGTCAAGCATCGCAACAGACATTTTTATAATGATGTCCATATTCCCTTTCCTCTGTCTCTTTCGCTCCTCTCTCTGTTTCTTCCTCTCCCAGTAGTTACTTTGAAAACCACATTATAAAATTTTGAATTCTAGTGAAAATAATTAGAAGCTTGAAATGAAACGGTGATTATTGCTTGAGCCTCTCTTTGCCCACAACTCCAATATTAGAATTGTCCTAGTTGCTTCTTTTGGTTTTTAATTCAGCTCTCATAAGAAGGAAAAGACACGGTGCTTATAGCATTGGAAAAAAGAAGCTCCTCAACAGAGAAGGTGTACAATGTTGTGTAACCATCCCCAGAGACCACAAAATACATACTTGGTGATCTTCATGAAACTATTTTAGAAAGGCACCTTGATGTCATCATACAAAATTCCTTCAATAAGTATTTATCATGAACATTCATTTACTCATTTTTAAACAAATATTTAGAAAGAATCTATTATTTGCCAAAGTCTCTGACTCCGTGGATCTAATGTTCATGAGGGAGAAAGAGACAAAATGGGCAAATGCTATGGAAATAAGAAGGAAGGTGGTGAGGGGGGCAGGGATTTGGGATAAAGAGAGTGTAGAGGGATGGTGACTTGGGGATGAGAAAGGGACCATATTTTGTACCTGACACGGGGCTATATGCTTAAATTAATATACAAAACACAAGATACCTGCTTTCAAGGAATCTAACACAACAGAAACACACAATTATAAGTCAATTTTTTTTCTAGAATATAGAAATTCCAAAGGAGTATTTTAGAGGAGAATAACATGCAAGAAGACCATTGTGTACCATATGCCCTTGTTCTCCTCAATGTAAGTTTTGGTGATTTCTTGTGTGTATTCTCAAAGAGGGGCTTATATTTTCTTCCATTACCAAGGAGCTTTTAGAAACTCTGGTTCCAAAACATCTAAGACTCCCTCCCACATGCACAGATGAGGACGTAAACCTCCAGAAAATCTCTGTGGCTATACATAAATGCCCATTGGCTTCGTCTATCCTGGGTCATCTTATTTCTGAGAAACTGCCACATATCTGGTCTCCCGACTCTCGTCTTCTGTGGACTATCTATTAGATCATCTTGGAGGATGACGGCTTCCTTCTGGATGTTACCATATGTAGAAGCACCCTTGGCTTCACTCTGCCTCCCAGCTACTGCTTCCAGAATCCCAGCAAAGATTTAACATCGCACTGTCTGCTTATCTGGAAGAAAAGACAAGGCAAGAAACGATTTTTCCATTAACTCTGATGTGATCATAATTCAAATAACACTTAAAGCAAAAAGGAAAATGTGGTGAGTTTACTTGGTTTTTATATATTTTAATGAAAATGTAAGTAACATACAAGAAAATACATAGATTTCAAATGGTTCAGTTTGATGTCTTTGGGCAATTGTATTCAATAATAAAATATTTTCATCACCCCAGAAATTTCTCTTGTTCCCTTTTCCAATCAACTCTTCTCCCTTCCCAATCAACCACTGCTCTGACTTCTATTCCCATAGATTAGCTGTGCCCATACAGGAATTTCATATGAATGGAACTCACATACTATGTTTTCTTTTGTGTCTGGCTTCTGCCACTTAACATAATGTTTTTGAGATTCACACAGGTGATCATGTATTTTAGAAATTTGTTCTTTTTAATACCTGAATCATATTTAATTGTATAAGTGTTGTTAATCCAATTTCTTTATCCATTATGAGTTTGATTCTAATGTCTTCTCTGTACTCTTGTTTCTGGGTGTCTTATGCTGGACACATGAAAGGGCACTTCATTAGAAGGGTTCTCTCACCCCATATTCCAATTCTTCAGCACCCCCATGCCCCACTGGCCAGAGGCTAACACACATGTGTCTCAACCTGACGATTCTGGAGACATTTTGTTATCTGAGTCCTTGGTGATTTTATCAGTGTTTATCTCAAACCTCAAAGAGAGGCTAGGAGTGTGGAGTTCTTAAATTATATTTCCAAGGTGGCTGACACCTCCCGAGTAAACAAAAGAAAAGTACCTAATGTCTGTTGGCTGTTAAATGTGTTCTAGGGACGATTGCCAGTTTTTTGGTATGCAAATAGGGGCTCTTACAGCTTAAGTGACATGCCCAAGGTCATATATCCACTGGGTGGTAGAGATGGACTTCCAAGCCAGGTCTGTCTCACTTCAAAGTCCTTGCTGTTTCTACCACATCAGCCTCCAAGAGCATAACTGGACTGCAAACCACTTCATGTGACACTGCTTTTGGTTCTGAGCCAAAACTAATCCAGTGATGCTAACAAGTCACCCATCCCTCAATTTACTCATTTGTACAATGAGTGATGTTTTAGTTGACCTTTGTGGTGCCCTCCAGTGCTAGATTCCATGACTGTGTTCATGGAACAACTCCACACCATATAATTTATGAGTGACGAGAAATGACAGGCAAGGAAATGGTAAATACAAAAGCAGCACATTTCCCAAGTTATAACTTTTCAACTTTATTTCTTATTTCTTTTTCAGAGCTTCCGTCTCAGCAACACTGGTTTCTTTACTGAACCCAGAACATGCCATGCATGGTCCCACCACGTGGCCTCTGCTCATACCCTCCCCCTGCTTCAGAATCCCTCTTTCCATGTCTCCCCACCTCTGTAACCCTGCCCATGTTAAAAGAATGCCTCTAGTTTACACCGGCCATGAAATATTTACTTAATACCCCAGTTTATAGGTAACTCTCTCTCCCCTGAATACCTGCAGCATTTTCCCTAGCGTGCTTGATATCCAACAGCAACCACTGTACTTGTCTCCATCCGCCATTGGTAACTTTAACCTCTTGCTTCTTGTTCACCTCTTATATCTGCAAGTCAACTGTGAACTGTGGATGGTAGAACCTGGGTGTTAGCCCTCATGACTTCCCCATAATACTTAGGCCAGAACAGGAACAGGATATGGAGTCAAGCCCAAGTAATGTTTTATTAATAAACTCTGAACAGATTAAAAAGTAGTCAGAAGCTTAGGAGATTTTCCCAAGTCCTTCTTTTTCAATAGGGCTAACCCTCATTTTCTACCTCCCCAGCATGGTAGAGGAATGGGGCTTCCATTTCCCAAAACCTTGAACCGGGGTAATTCTGAACTCTAGAGGAGCAATCATGACAACCAGAGCCTGAAAGGTCAGGACAACTAAATATCCATACCCTTCAGAGAAAGAGAAAATTCTTGCTCCTGGATCTGCTTTCTAGAAGACACATGCTGAGCTAGTAGTTTTCTTAGTCATTTCAGGCTGCTTTAACAAAATTTCATAAACTGGGAGGCTTATAGACAACAGAGCTTTATTTCTCACACTTCTAGAGGCTGGAAGTCCCCCTACCCCGCAAGATGAAGGTGTAGGCAAATTCATTGTCTGGTGAGAGCCCACTTCTTAGCTCATCGATGGCTGTCTTCTCCCTGTGTCCTCGCATGGCAGAAGGGAAGAGGGGGCTCTCTGGGGTTTCTGTTCTGAGAACACTAATCTCATTCATGAGGGCTCCCTCATGACCTAATCACCTCCCAAAGACCCCCTCATCTCCTAATACCACCATCCTGGGGGTCAGGTCTGAACGTACGAATCTGAGGGGAACACAAACTTTCAGACCATCAAGCAGTAGTAGAAGAAGAAATTCGTAAATATGCCTCATGGACAAGGTGCAGAAACAAGGATTATGATTCCACCCACATTTCCTGTCTATCTATGACCAGATAGATAGATAGATAGATAATAGAATGCCTTGCCTTCTCTTTCTTCTCCATTGAGCAGCTATTTTAAATATTGGCCGTGAGTGACTATACATTTAGTTTATCGGTTAAATTGTTTCCTATTGAGGAGAACTGCGTTTTCCTGGTTTGGGTAAGAAATACCTGCACTATATTATGAGGCCCATGTAAGCATTAGAAGGAATGTATCTATTGAGGCTGGGTCTCTGGTTATATATATATATATATATATATAAAACCAGATATCTATATATATATAGATATATATATATAGCATCCCTTCCTCCTGCCATTCCAGGGCCTCTTTTTCCTGCCATCCCAGTATATCTGTGAACCACCCCAAATCATGTCCTCTGTTTGTGTCCTTTCAATATTAAAACCCAGAGTTTATTTCATTCATTTACAGCTAAGAGCCCTGAATGCTGAATCCCTGGGTCCTGAGATTCCCTTCCAACACGGACATCCATTCACGGGGTACAGGGGCCATGGGCTCTCCCCTTCTGTTGCAGATGGCATTTCTTTGGAATCACAAAGCCTAGTGCAGGAATTTCACTCAGTTCTTGAGGTATTCACTAAGTGCTCTCCCTCTACTAGGCACTGGAGAGGAAACAGAAGGAACACAATATATTTACCATCTCATGAAAACCTAAGACACACAGCAAACACTTCACTTATTATGAAGAGCAGCAAAAACTAAGTTACTGAGAAAAGCACAAGTGGGAAAAGGCACATGAAAACAGAAATAAAAAAGCAGAGATGCCTATCTATTCCCCATTTACCTCACTGAGGCTGGAATGTGAAAACAACGGTCTGTTGGAGGAAAAGACTTCAGGGATATGATCCCAAATGACATCGAAAGAGCTCAGTGCCCCATGAGAGCCCAGAACCATGACTTGTACTTGGGAAAAGAGTCTGGTTCTGAAAAATACATAAGGGCTACTCTCGGGCTCCTCCCTGCTACCCTGTCAACACTCTCTTAAAAGCTGCTCGGTCTAGATTCCAGAAACTTCCTGAGATCTTGCCATCCTTCAGAGGTAAGCCCTTTTAGACATTACTACGGCTCTTAACCAGCTAGACTATTGCCTCAGGGACTCAAAACAATTAGTGTGGGACTCCTGGTGGGCAGAAGAGGTGGTGGCACAGGAAGGTGAAATTAGAAACTGTCACTCAAAACCACACACATCGCCTGTCACCGTCCTAGTCAAGCCCAAACCAACCCAGGGCCCAGTGATCACAGAACCCTCTCAGGCAGGTCTGTTTTGTCCTGGGGTTTGAATATAGATGCCTGCTGGTTCCTTATAACAATGTAGCTTTGAGTGGGGATCTCTACCTACTGTGGGTAGGTTCCCCCTCTTAGATTTGTAAGCCTACTCAGGTCTATTGCTTGGTCTCCACTGCCCCTCAGTTTTCCAGAATACCAGAGAAGGAGGATTCCTGGGTTTTGGCCTCTTCATGGAAAGAAAAGTTATTTGGTATATGGATATCTCTAACCTTTTAGAGACTGAAGAGAGAGAAAGAGTGAGAGGAAGCCATACAAGGAGAACGGAAAGACCGGAAGGAACTCAATACCTCGGCTCTCAGGCCACTGTTCTTTCCAGTCAGCCACAGGGAAAACCGGACTTGGCCCAGTCTTCCTTCCCTGACTCTGGGCTACCCTTGGGAGGTCACTCTAGCTTCCTGGTCACTTTTAGTTTTAAAAATAACTTCTACTTTGGTATGGAAGACTCACTTCCGGGTATTCAAAAACTTGGTCCAATTTAAAACTTAAATATCACATGCTTCAAAGCAACTGCCCTCCCCTCTGAGCTCAGGTAGCCTGGAGATGTGCAGTGGGAAGGAAGAATGGGAGTGGGTACAGACACAAAAGTCTTTGAGTCTTATGCCATGGAATCCTGGCAGCAGGTGAGTTCTGTGTGGCAGCCATGCCCATCACGAAACTGTTTGGGGTTCTTCAGAGGCCTCATTTCTGGCATTGCTGCTCCAGGACGATGAATTTTCTCCCTGATATTTTAATGATCCATTTTTTGTGAGAGAGCCATGCATGCCCTCCCTGCTATATAGCCTCCTCTACCCCCACAGGCTACTTTTTTGTTGTTGTTGTTGGAATCCCAACAAGGTCACCTGAGCCTAAAAGCCTCCATGTCATGTCATGGTGAGGGTACAGAATTGCCCCCACCCCTGCCACGGGGGGCTAATCCAATGAGCCCCCACCACCTTTAAAAGTGGGACACAGGGGCGCCTGGGTGGCTCAGTGGGTTAAGCTGCTGCCTTCAGCTCAGGTCATGATCTCAGGGTCCAGGGATCGAGCCCCACATCGGGCTCTCTGCTCAGCGGGGAGCCTGCTTCCTCCTCTCTCTCTGCCTGCCTCTCTGCCTACTTGTGATCTCTGTCAAATAAATAAATAAAATCTTAAAAAAAAAGATTTTATTTATTAATTTGACAGAGACACAGCGAGAGAGGGAACACAAGCAGGGGGAGTGGAAGAGGCAGAAGCAGGCATCCCGCTGAGCTAGGAGCCCGATGATTCGGGGCTCGATCCCAGGAGACTGGGATCATGACCTGAACAGAAGGCAGCCGCTTAAGGGCCTGAGCCACCCAGGTGCCCCTAAAATCTTTTTTTTAAGATTTTATTTATTACGGGGCGCCTGGGTGGCTCAGTGGATTAAACCTCTGCTTTCAGCTTGGGTCGTGATCTCAGGGTCCTGGGATCGAGCCCCACATCGGGCTCTCTGCTCAGCGGGGAGCCTGCTT
>NW_019154106.1:12548702-12576923 GCF_002288905.1 Enhydra lutris kenyoni
CCTCCTCTCTCTCTGCCTGCCTCTCTGCCTGCTTGTGATCTCTGTCTGTCAAATAAATAAATAAAATCTTTAAAAAAAAAATAAAATAAAAGTGGGACACAAACCCAAATCTTTTAAGTTCTTATAAGCCCCCTTAAATTACTCCATTCATCTAATATCTTGCCACCAGTAAAGCAAAAGTCTGGTTTCCCTTCCTGTACACGTTGTCCAAGAGCAGCTCTTCTGGTGTCCTCCCCCTAACACGAGTGGGCAGGAGCACCCACATGGCAGTGTATTTCAGTAAGCGCTCCTAACTCCTGCTCATGTCTCCTTCCCAAATACTTCACTCAGTGACTCTGCCCATTTCTGTCTTCTTAGATTTCAAAATGAAGGTGAATACTGGGAAAGGGTGTAGAGCCATTTTGTTCACTTTAAATACTTCCTTTCGGGGGTATCTAGCATCTTTAGAAGATGGAGTACACCTCGTCTGTCGTCTTCAGTTTAAGGCATTTAATTATGTTTGGAACCAACTATAAACATCACTTTTAGAGTCATATCCAAGTTTAAAACATGTTCATTGACAAGTGTCTATCATGGCGGCTCTGTCTTTCCCTCCTAGGGCATTTCCTGAGTCTCTGCCCTGCTGACATATTGAGTAATTTTTCTCTACCTCCTTGCAATGGCTCTAGCCAAATGGTACCGTACTGGCTTTTCTTTGGGGGCGTGAAGACCTTGTGTTCCTTTCTCCAGATCAACAGAGATATGCATCAAGGAAATCAGACCACCATCTCTGGGTTCCTCCTTCTGGGACTCTCCAACCAGGCTGAGCAGCAGATGTTCCTCTTTGTGCTTTTCCTGGGTATGTACCTGGTCACTGTGGTTGGGAATGGGCTCATCATCCTAGCCATCAGCTTGGATTCTTACCTTCACACCCCCATGTATCTCTTCCTTGCCAATCTGTCCTTTGCTGATATTTCCTCCATATCTACCTCTGTCCCCAAGATGCTGATGAATATTCAGAGCAAGACTCAATCCATCTCCTATGAGAGCTGCATCACACAGATGTACTTTTCTATCATCTTCGTTGTTATTGACAATTTCCTATTGAGAGTCATGGCCTATGACCGTTTTGTGGCTATCTGCCACCCTCTCAACTATGTGACCATCATGCAACCCAGGCTCTGCATTTTGCTCACGGTTATTCCGTGGGCCCTGAGTAACACTGTTGCCCTAACACACACCCTTCTGCTCCTCCCTTTGCTCTTCTGTGACAGCAACACTCTCCCACACTTCTTCTGTGACTTGGCTCCTCTGCTCAAACTGTCCTGCTCAGACACAAGGATCAATGAACTCGTAATGTTTATCGTGGGCGCGTCAGTTGTCACTGTCCCCTTTGCCCTCATCCTCTTCTCCTACATCTGCATTGTCACGGCTGTCCTAAGAATCTCATCCACGGAGGGAAAGTGGAAAGTCTTCTCCACCTGCGGCTCTCACCTGACAGTTGTATTACTCTTCTACGGGACCATTATAGGGGTTTACTTCTTCCCCTCATCCACTCACCCCGATGATGGAGATAAGATTGGTGCCATGCTATTCACTGTGGTGACACCCATGATGAACCCCTTCATCTATAACCTGAGGAACAAGGACATGAAAAGTACCCTAAGAAAGCTCATCAGTAGGAAACGGTTCCTCCCTTTGATGTGCTGGACATCTGACTTCCTTTTATCCCCATAACCAGATGGATGATTCTGCCTGGAGTTCATGGCATAGATGTGATGATTCAGCTTTAGGTCTGCCTCCTATTCCAACCTCTGAAGGGTTGGGGCTTCTCCATGTCACTCTGATCTTGGAGACGAGGCCCTAACCCCTTTGGTAAATCACAAGCATAACACATATCTTGATTCTAATCTATGTTACTACATAGATTGCAAATTGTTTGTACCTCAGATGATAACAAGTGCAGACAGTACCTACAGTATAGCTTTTACAGCTCTGAAGAGAGTTATTACAGATTCCTTTATTCAATCTAGATTACTCTAGGTCAGCTCTGCTCAAAGTTTGTTTTGCTAAAACTACTATTCAGTGAGGTGTTCATAGGAGGGTGCCACGTCCAAATAATTTGGGACAAGTCTGAGCTAATTGAAGCAAAATGTCTTCACTAGACAACTTCTCAGAGCCTTTGGTATAGTATAAATCTCCAGGAGGGTTGTAAGGTATACACTAAAACTCAATCCTCGGGGCACCTGGGTGGCTCAGTGGGTTAAGCCTCTGCCTTTGGCTCAGGTCATGATCTCAGGGTCCTGGAATCGAGCCCCGCATCGGGCTCTTTGCTCGGCGAGGAGCCTGCTTTCCCCTCTCTCTCTGCCTGCCTCTCTGCCTACTTGTGATCTCTCTCTCTCTCTCTCTCTCTCTCTCTCACTGTAAAATAAATAAATTAAATCTTTAAAAAAAAAACTCAATTCTCAAAACTCAACTTAGTCAATCACATATAACATAATTCATCACAAAATAGTTCATGAGACTAGTGTGCAGAACACATTTGTGGACATGCATTCAATGAAAAATCAGGGAGCATACATAAGAAGATAGGAGTTCTAGTTTTGACTCTTCCCTGAGTAGTTATGAGACTTAAGGCAGGTCAACTCACTTTCTTAAGCCTATTTTATCTTTAAAATAAGGTCTTTGTTTCCAGTTGTTTCTTTTTTTTTTTTTTTTTTTGGTCAAATTTTTAAAAAATCTTTATTTTATTTTTCAAGATTAATTGTTCATGCACCACACCCAGTGCTCCATGCAATACATGCCCTCCTTAATACCCACCACCAGGCTCACCCAACGCCCACCCCCTTTCCCTCCAAAACCCTCAGTTTGTTTCTCAGAGTCAACAGTCTCTCATGGTTCATCTCCCACTCTGATTTCCCCCAATTCACCTTCCCTTCCTTCTCCTAATGTCCTCTATGTTATTCCTTATGCTCCACAAGTAAGTGAAACCATATGATAATTGACTATCTCTGCTTGACTTATTTCACTCAGCATAATCTCTTCCAGTCCCATCCATGTTGATACAAAAGTTGGGTATTCAGCCTTTCTGATGGAGGCATAATACTCCATTGTATATATGGACCATATCTTCTTTAACCATTCGTCCATTGAAGGGCATCTTGGCTCTTTCCACAGTTTGGCGACCATGGCCACTGCTGCTATGAACATTGGGATACAGATGGCCCTTCTCTTCACTACATCTATATCTTTGGGGGTAAATACCCAGTAGTGTAATTGCAGGGTCAAAGGGTAGCTCTATTTTTAGTTTCTTAAGGAATCTCCATACTGTTTTCCAAAGTGGCTGCACTAACTTGCATTCCCACCAACAGTGTAAGAGGGTTCCACTTTCTCCACATCCTCTCCTACTTGTTTACTGTTTTGTTAATTTTGGCCAGTTGTTTCTAAATGAGGATATACATCAGAATTATCTAGAAGAACTTGTTTAAAATGCACTATCTCAGACCTTGTGGTGCTCTGCTCGACCAGCTGCAGTGGACTTGGGTTCATCTTGGCAATTAAATTCACAAGATACACCAAGCATCAAGCTTTAAGAAAGCTTTAAGTAAGGGTACAGGACAGCCACACAACATACACAATATCACGGTAGAGGTCTCATGGTTCCCAGGCACACCTTCTAAATATCCCAGTCATTCCATACTTGGAATGTGCATGATCATGAGAGAGAGCACTCAGTGGGTGTGGACCACTTCAACTGAGGAAAACTTCAGCTCTGGGGTTCCTAGGGCATTATACCTTACTTCTTGACAGTCCCCTTAAAGATATGTGACTATCTCTTTTCTAGTAGTACCCCTTTTCTACCTCTCAACAAATGCAAATTGCTCTACTACAGACTCCTCTATAACCAATATTAAAGAACAGATAAAAGTGGTCAAGCAGCTTCAAAGCCATTTCAGCAGGGCTGTCCTGCATCTTGGATCCAGCATACACCAATGAGTTCCAGAGCTCATTGCTAGGGGG
The DNA here is from genome assembly GCF_002288905.1 of Enhydra lutris kenyoni. Taxonomy (NCBI): domain Eukaryota; kingdom Metazoa; phylum Chordata; class Mammalia; order Carnivora; family Mustelidae; genus Enhydra; species Enhydra lutris. The sequence goes on from NW_019154106.1 coordinate 12,552,702, forward strand.
ATTCGATCAAGGGTCAAATCTCAGGCTTCCTTCAGGCTGAGAAAGGCTCTAAGCCAGGTTTTACTGCTTTCCTTCCAAACCCCAACCTGCAACTCCAGTGAAGGAATCAGGCTCTTGTATTTTAGAAACATCCTTCAGGTGACCTAAAGAATTACTGAACCACATGAACTCTGAGTTCTACTCCAGCTCTGGGATTTCCATTAATCTATATGCCAACTGGTTGATGGAGATGTCCGCTGAAGATGTCTGTTGGATCTCCATCTTAAATATGCCCTAGAGCTCCCCAGAAGAGCATGTTCTTTTTCTCTGTCCAAAGCCTTTTTCAAAATATTTTCACCTCTGGAGCAAACTATTACTAGTTATTTAATGTGATCCTCTAACAATTGCACTGTAGTGTAAGATTTGGTTCTAAGTCTTGGCTTTTCAGGATGTTGTGACCCATCTGTATGATCCAAGGAAAATTATTTAATTTACGTAAGCTGTTTGTGGCTAAATGGGCATGTGTGTCGGGCAATCACCATAGTTCTTAGTATATGATAGACACTCGTGAGGGGCGGGGTAGCCTTCCTCTTTTTATGACTGTCCCCTGGCTCCCAACCCCAATCCACCTGCCCTACCAAACTACATTTATTTGTTCCCAATTTAATAAGACTTCTTTTCTTCTCTAAACTTATAAAAATCCAACCTCTTTAAGAAGAAATATGCAATCAGCCACCCGCCTTTCTCTCTGGTATTGCTTAAGCTTTTATGCTTCATTTGAGTCTTCATTATAAATTTAAAATCCACTTGCTTTCTCTGAGCCTCCTAGTCCTCCTTCCTCAAATATCTCAAAATCCACCCAGTTCCACCCACAGCTCCAACATGAACCTTGCTTTTCCTAGTCCACAGGGAGCGGTAGAGAGTCCTAGGTTTGTAATCAAATGGTTTCACTTATTTGTGGAGCATAACAAATAGCATGGAGGACATGGGGAGTTAGGAGAAGGGAGTTGGGGGAAATTGGAAGGGGAGGTGAACAATGAGAGACTATGGACTCTGAAAAACAATCTGAAGGGTTTGAAGAGGTGGGGGGTGGGAGGTTGGGGGAACCAGGTGGTGGGTATTAGAGAGGGCACAGATTGCATGGAGCACTGGGTGTGGTACAAAAACAATGAATACTGTTATGCTGAAAATAAATTAAAAAAATGATTTAAAAAAAAAGCAGATAAATTAAAAAAAAAAAAGATTTGAAGTCTGCAGCTAACTTACTATGGGACAAGCCATGTTACCAACCCCAGTTGTGTTTTTCTGTAATGCAACAATTGGTCTAATATGAACAAAGAAGGTTTTACAACAGCATTATCATGAGAACCCATTTACATAAAATGGCATATGCAGGAAGAGAGTCTACAGAATATTAGCAGTGTTTGTTTCAGATCATATTTTCCAAAAACGGTCACAAAAATATCTCCATCCCACATGCTCTTGAAGAACTTTTCCATTTCTTCATCAAGAGATGGAATCTGTGTCCCTCTCCTTGAACCTGGACGGCTGTGGGGATGCTTTGGCTAATAGAGTCCCCACAAGAGGTGCTGGTGATTTCCAAGACTCTTAGAAAAGCCAGTAGAACCTCCACCTGGCACATTCTCGGAACGTGAATCTCTGGAGCCCTGAGTTCCCCTGTAAAATGTCCCACTACTCTGAAGCCACCATGCTAGAGAGACCTATAAAGGCCACAGAGAGTCAGAGAGAGACACCTGAGGAGCTCTAACTGTTCCAGCCTTTGAGTCTTTGGGTCACTCCCATCAGTTTCCACCGTGGCAGTGAGAGAACATTCAGCTGACCCAGTGTCATTTCGGGCTGTCAGCACTAGAGCCCCCAGTGAAAACTGCCTGGCTGAGTCCTGTCAACTCATGGAACTGTGAGAGGTAACACTAAAAATCCCTGGGATCTTTTTAAGTCCCTGCATTTTGGGCCTGTTTGTTCTACAACACAATGTAACCAAAATTATGGGTTCTGTTTCATAAAATGGAGGGATTTATGTAATGCTCTGTTATTGCTTTAACATTTTACAGTAACTGTCACTTTAGGAAGAAATTTTTTTTATTATTTTAAGGAAGATAAACTTTCTTGCCTATTAAATCATCATGCTTAACATGGTTCCAGAATCTTCTCAATTATGTAAGCATCCATCGGGCAGGTCTGTAATTTTTCTCTCTTTATTCTGGTTTCATCCAGCCCATATGTAATAGAATAGAATATCTAATAGAATATCTAGTAGAACAGAATAAGAACCAGTAGGTTTAGACCCAGGTCATTTGAATTGATCTTCATCCTTGTGGGTGGGTCCTCCATCACTTCCAGCTCTTAGGTTCCAAAGGAGACATATCCATTCTAAGATACAGCTCTATTCTCAGTGAATAATGAGGAAGCTGACTTAGCTACAGATGGACTTGTATACAAGTTGAGAGTTTACTTGAGGAAGCGAATTAGGGATAAGGTGAAGACACAAAAGACAATTGATTAAGAAAATAGAGAACCACAAAAAAAAAAAAAAAGAAAAGAAAAAAGAAAATAGAGAACAACAAACTTTTATGAGAGCCTTGATAAGTCTTCACAGAGGAGAGTTGTACATCCGGACCTGGATGCTTGAATTCCCCTGAAGGATACTTGTATTTGCCATCTCAACAAATGTCTATGATAAACCTTCTATTTACCGGGCTCTGACTCTGGCCCTGGGAATAAAAGGATGGATAATTCCCAGTCCATGCCTTCAGTGCACTCACAAACCAGAGAAATTGACACAAAAACTATTTTAAGTGATTTGTAAGACTGGATAAGCAAAGACAATATTCAGACAATAATTAATGTCATTAGCTTTAGAATACAAAAAGATTTTGTGCAAAACAGTCAACTGAACTTCACGTTCTTCTTGAACTTTGTGTTAACCATGCCTGAAAAGAGCCAACCTGTGGCCTTAAGAATAAATTAACAGAAACCCCTGCTATCTAACACAAATGCAAGAGAAACACCTAGAAAAATAAACTGAAAAAAAATCCACATATTGGGTAGGCTTGGCTTTTAAAACCTATTGCATAAATTGTCTTCAAATATGTATTAATTTATTTACAAAACAAATTTTTTTGAGTACCTAGTGAGAGTCAAAAGGAAAATAGGACAGCGCCCTTGCTTTCCTGGTTTTTCCTTCACAGAGAAGGAGACAAACAAGGAATGTATGAATAAATTTAAAATGGCCGTAATCTGAGGTCTCAAGAAGGCCTCTGATAAGAAATGGAGCAACGTCAGAGGCTATGGTGACCCGGCATGGACTAGCTATTTGAGGTGGAGAGGTGCAGGAGTCACGGAAGGTCTTTCTTGGATATTTGAGCAGAGAACTGAATAAAAGAGTGAGCCATGAGAAGCTCTGGGTAAACACAGTCCAGGAAAAGGGAAGGGCAGGCAAAAGATGCCACCGTGGGAGCAGCGGGGTGCACTCGAGGAACAGCGAGCTGGGGGAGCCTAGGGAGAACAGGGGATGTACATATAGTCCTGGTGCTAGCTCGGGACCCAACCTACCTGGCTGAATCTTTCAGACCACGGCAAAGACTGAATTTTATTTAATACTCTCAGTATTTGATCTATGGAACTGGTTAAAATTGCCAAGAGGTGACTACAGAGAGAGAGACCTATGACCAAGCCCTGCATGATTCTAACACAAGAATAGAATAGAAGTCAGAGGAGCAGGAGCCAGGGGCTAGGAAACCACAATAAAGTGGTGTCAGGAAGACCGAGGAAGAAAGCGAAAATTCTTCCAAGAAAAAAGTGGGATCAGCTGTTTCAAATACCACGGGAGCCAAACCATCAGCCCTTCAATCATCCTTTGTGATCTCCTCTCATCACCCTGGGCAGCCATCATCCCCAGCAACCTCTCCACCAGTCCTGCATCCTCAGCATCCAATCAACATGGAAACTGCCTCCCGCAGAACACGTTTTCCGGAACATGAAAACTTCTCAAATTTCTTCTTTGCTCTCATTTTCCTTCCGTTGCTCATGACTCTCTCTCTATTCTCCTTTTAATAGTGGAATTTAGATGACCGAAGTACAGTCTCCTTTTAAAACTGGCATATGGCTTTAGGCAATACCATCTGTGATCTTTTTAACCAACCAAGACTGTGCAATAACATCTTCTACATTTTTTTCTGATAATAAAAACAATACTATACTGTAACCAAGTACAGCTTATCCCAAAAGTACAAGAGTTATCTAACACTCCAAAAACAATCAATGTAATCTACCCTATTAATAAGCACAAAATAAAACTATATGATCATCCTAGTGGAAACAGAAAACTCTTCTGACAAAATCCAAAACCCCAAATCCATTCCTGATTTAAAAAAAAAAAAAAAAAAAACTCTCAACAAACTAGGAATCAAAGGGAACTCCCTTAAACTGATAAAGGCATCTACGAAAAACCTACATAGTGTTTGGTAAAAGACTGACAAGTTTCCCCTATGATCAAGAACGGCAGGGCGCCTGGGTGGCTCAGTCGCTTAAGAGTCTGCCTTCCGCTCAGGTCATGATCCCAGGGTTTTGGGACTGAGTCCCCACAGGGCTCCCGGCTCAGCAGGGAATCTGATTCTCCCTCCGCCTGCTGCTCCCCCTGCTCATGTGTGCTCTCTCTTGCTCTCGCTCTCTCACTCTCTCTCAAAAATAAATAAATGATCATAAAAAAAACAAAACAGGACAGGAATGTACAGTCTCATTACTTCTATTCAACATTGTATTAGAAAGGAAGTAAGGCAGACAGAGAAAGACAAATACTGTATGATCTCACTATTATGTGGAATTTGAAAAAAACCAAACTCACAGAAGCAGAGATCAGATTTAATAGATGATAGGTAGGTAGGTAGGTAGGTGGATAGATAGATATGTAGATAATAGAACAAAATAATTAAATACATATATTAAATGTTATTAAATGGTAAGAATAACAACAATCAATGTTTAGAAAGGAATCTTGAATTCTTTGGCAATCGCTGAAGATTAAAAAAGAAGACAAGCAGGCAAGGTTGGTCCCTGCTTGGAAGCACGGTGCTGACGAACTACTTATTGGAGGAAGCAACAGAAATCCAGACGCTTGAGCAATGATTTGTGTCTGAGAATTGGAGCCTGGGAGGGACAGAAGGGAAGAAGCCCAAGGGGGATAGGATTTGCGAGCACACCCTTTGGAGTGAGAGAAACTTGGCGTCAGATACTCCCTGGTCGGCCACTTTGAGCAAGGTATATCACCTATTTTGGGTTTTATATCTTTCTTTTGCTATGAGGTCGATCAAACTGACTTTCCATTCAACGTGTTAGGACTAAAGTAAATCATTCACGTAAAGCTTTAAGCATAGTGCCTGGTATGAATTTAAGTGAGTATTTAAGTGTATGTGACTTTAAGAGGCAAGTTAAAAACTTTTTTAGAAAACTCCACTTCTGGAGGTGTCTGGACCCAAGCCCAGTCTCAGCCCAGGAGAGACTGTTCCAGACAACTCTGAAATGAAGAGGCTCACAGATGCCCAGTGGGCTGTGAACCCTGGGATAATCCCCGTAATCACACTAATTAATGCCTCTAGAACTTCACCAGCACCTTCCCACTGCCTCACGTATTGAGTTGTGGTGAGAATAAATGGGATACACGTAAAACCCAGCCCTGAGTAAAGCTCAATGAGTTTTATTTCACAGTTGAGAAAGCAAACTGACAGGCTCTCACTAATCCAAAGCCATAGAGCTAAGAAGTGACAGCCTGGACACTCGGGTGCCAGACCCTGAGCTCTGTTGCAGCACGAATGCCTCTGCCCCTTGCCACAGAAGCTCATGTGTCAGAGAAAATTTGCACGGCCATTAATATCTGAAAAACAGCCTGCCAGATGCACTCTGTGGAGTTGCTTTACCGCATTCTGCAGCTTCGGAGAGATTTGCGCAAAAACACGAACAAAAACTGAGGTATAAACTCAAATCTCTTGGCTCCCAGGGGAATTTTTCCCCATATGTCTTCTCCTAAACATGCCCACCCAACTCTTTTCTAAGTTTTGTCCTATAAGTCCTTACAATGAAAATTCCTAAAGCTCAGAAGATGCCATTTATTTAAGCTACACACCTCATTTGCTCACACACAATTACGCACGCATGCACACACACACACACCTGCTGTCACATTACACAATACTAGCACATCAGGGCTTATAAAATAAATGGGACACAAGTAGGGCAATTGGCAGGCAGAGGGAAAAGCAGGCAGAAGTAGGCTCCCTGCTGAGCAGAGAGCCCAATGTGGGACTCGATCCCAAGAACCCGGGATCATGACTCCAGCCAAAGGCAGATGCTCAACCTACGTCCTTAGCTGTGAGATTTAGGCGATATCGAATATGCAGCACATGGTACATCAGAGGGTGACAAGTATTACACAGAATAATAAATCAGAAAGTGAAGGTAGTAAGTTTGGGTACAATTTTAAGTAAGGTCACCTGGGCAAGCCTCCCCAAATGGGTGACATCTGAAGATAGACAGAGAAGGCGGAGACACTAAGGAATGACATATTTGGCAAGAGTCTATCTAGGGCTTTCCAGAAGCCTTTGTCCTGTACAGGGCTTTCCTAAATGCCTGCTTTACCTCCTTGTTCCTCAGGCTATAGATGAAGGGATTCAACATGGGGGTCACCACCGTGTAGAGCACGGACACCACTCGGTCTTCCTCCGAGGACTGGCCAGAGTTATCTCTGAGGTACATGAAGATGAGGGTGCCGAAGAAGAGGGACACAGCCGTGAGGTGGGAGGCACAGGTGGAGAAGGTCTTGGCCCGGCCCCCTGCAGAGCGGATCTGCAGGATAGCCCTGATGATAAACAGGTAGGACACCAGTATCACCACGACGCAAAGAGGCATGACAAAGGTGGCAAACACAATGATGACCACCTCCTGGGTGTAGCTGTCCCCACAGGTCAGCTTTAGCAGAGGAGGGAGGTCACAGAAGATAAAGTCGATCTCGTTGTTCCCACAGAAGGAGATGGTGAAGGCGGTGACCGTGCGAACAAAGGCGCTGGAGAGACCGGCACCATAAGCCCCGGCCACTAAGCCCCAGAGGGCCTTTTCGGTCATGACAGTGACATAGAGCAGAGGCCGGCACACGGCCACATAGCGGTCATAGGCCATGATGGCCAGCAGGTAGCAGTCAATAGAAGCAAAGAACGTGAAGAAGAAGAACTGTGCGGCGCAGCGGGAGTAGGACAGCGTGGCCCCGTGTTCCAGCAGCACGGCCAGCATCTGCGGCACAATGGCCGACGAGTAGCACATGTCCACGAACGAGAGGTGGCCGAGGAAGAAGTACATTGGGGTGTGCAGCCGGCCATCCACGCGGATCAGGAGGACCATTCCCGCATTCCCCAGCAGAGTGAGTAGATAAAAGCTCAAAAACACCAGGAAGAGAGGAAGCCCGCACTCGGGATGCTCGCTGAACGCAGTGAGGAAGAACTCAGTCACTATGGTGCCATTCCTCCCGGCCATGTGTCCAGCGGGCCGCAGCAAGGACTGACGAGAGCCAGGTGCGGGGGCCCTGAAGACAAGCCCAAGTCATTTCAAGTAAGAAAGCTTCAACTAGGGTGTCTGAGGGGAGGCACTGGACTTGAACAAACTTCGCAGTCTAAGTGGAAATGCACAAATGCAGACCTCGCTGTAAGAGCAGATAAAAGGTGGGGCACCTGGGTAGCTCCCACCCTTAGGCATCCAGCTCTTGATTTCCACTCAGGTTAAGATCTCAGCTGCTGGAAGATGAGCCCCACATCCTTTCTGCACCAGGGATGGAGTCTGCTCTAGATTCTCTAGCTCCCTCTGCCCCTCTCCCACTTCTCACACTCCTGAAAAAAAAAAAAAGATAAAAAGTGATGAATGCCTCTATTACACTAAGAATGGACAGCAAGTGATTCTCTGACTTACAAGTTGGCTCTTGTATTTGCATCTCTGTCCCCAATTAGCTGTTTGATCTCACACAAGACACTTAACCTCTCTGAACCTCAATTTCCTCTTCTGCCAGAGGGGGATCATAATATCTGCCCTACTTAGAAGATAAGGTTAATGCATAGATTAAAACAAATGCAAAAGTGCTTTGGAAAGCTAAAAACACTCCATGTATATATGGTGGCTATTTAAAATTTAAAATGAATGTTTCTTAAGGAAGGAAAATTTATATTCTATGAACAAAGGAGCATGAACCAAAAAAAAAAAAAATGCCCATTAGGAATCAGCAATAAGCTCTGCTGTTAGGAATATTTTTATTCACAGTCGAAAAACAGGCATGTTTAACCAAGAGCTATTATCCTAATTAGAGTTGGCTGGCTTATTAAGGGCTTTGCATTTGTTGTTTTTCGTAAGTACTAGCAATAACCTTGGAATCAAAACAACAACCATCCGCTCTTTTCAACACCTAACAAAACTCAATAAGCATCATTTCGTTCCTCTCACTGTCCTGGAAAATAGCAGTAGTTTAATAACAGACAGCATCCAAATTTGAAAGCGGAAATATTTCTGCAGCCTGGTGTCTGTGGAAGGAATCTCGGCTAATGGCTTTGGAGTCCTTGTAGGGTTGTAGAACAGGGATGTAAAGGAGGACTTTGATTCCATTTGATGACCTGATGCAGCAACAGCCAGGCCAGTACAGAGTGGACCCATTAGGGAAAATAACAAAGAAAAGAAATTAGATCTGGAAGCCATGGGCTGGGCACCGGACTGTCCTCACCTGAATCTCTCTTGCTGATGCCTTCCTCCTCTGTGTAGTGTTTCTTCTGCCGGCAACCTGCCGATCAGAGGAGTCCTGTGTTCTAGGTCACTCATGCAAGATGTGTGACCCTAGGCAAGTCACCTTTCCTCTCTGGACTTCAATTAACCTTGTCTTTATTCCCTTTCAATAATCAACAACACAGCATGAGTCCATAATCACAGCAACCTTGGTGAGATGAGGTGGCTTCCAGACCTCTATGTCTGTCATCACTTCACGGAGTCCCTCCCTTTCCTTTCACCTTTGACAAAATAATAAATCCCTGACACTGGAGGTTCCTGGGACTTTGTCAGACTCAGACAGTACAGCAGGGTTAACGGACCAGCCTGAGCTTCGGATCCAGCACTAAACCTTGCTGGAGATGCTTCCTATATCCACTGCCCTAGTATCATGCCCGAATTGGTCCCAGAGGGGAGTCTCCAGGGAGAGACAATTTATCTTCATGTGACTTCTAATGAGGTGTCTAATATCTTTGAGCATTTCTCTCTAATTTCCAATTCCAAAAGCCCCATCTCATGTCCTGCTGTCACTCAGCAGCAGCCAATGGGGTTGGTTCCTGGTCTTGCCTCATTCCTGCCTTGTTCCAGAAGGATGGTGCTTTTTTTGAAGATTTCCTGTATCTCAATTGGGAATATTGTCAAATGTTTTGCCCACTGACACTCTAGCCAGCTCTGATCTGATCCCAAAAGTAGACTGTTTTGTAAGCACAGGCTTTTGATCCCCATCGCCAAGATTCACTGGAATTGGTGACTCCAAAAATTCACCCTTTGGCAGAAACAGAATCGTGCAAGTGTGAAGTCATGAGACAAATCGTCGGGGAGGCAGGTGTCCATGAGCGATGAACAGACTTCTACCAGGCAAACTGAGTAAATTCTTTATGGTGATCCATCTCTCCTCCAGAGAACTGGTTCTCAAACTGGTTCTCCGGATGCATAAGAATTGCCCAGGGAATTTATTTAAAACATGAATACCATCATCTCACCTCCAGAAAACCCGAGATAGAGTCTCTGCCATGGGGCACAGACATCTACCTTGTTGACAGTCATCCCAGGTGGTTCCAGGGAGGAAAATGGGCTTACTGTCCTCACAAGTTTGAAAATCATTACATACTGTACCTTCCATGTGGAAAATCATATTGCAAAGCAGCATATTAAATGATCCATGAGGTCCTATCATTAAGAGGCCTTGACAATGAGGGGTGCTTGGTTGGCTCATTCAGTTAAGCGTCAGACTTCTGGTTTTGGCTCAGGTCACAATCTTGTGGGTCATGGGATTGGTGCAGCACTGGGATCTGTACTTGTCCCTCTCCCCCCGCCCCTCCCCCTGGGCATGCACATGCACTCTTTTTCTCTCTGAAATGAATAATATAAATCTTTAAAAAGAAATCTTGCCAAGGTTCCTAACCCACCATTTCCCAAAAATATTTGACCACAGAACCTCTTTCTCACTGAGAGCAGATTAGCATCCTGCAGAACTCAAGTTCCCAGGGGTAGATGCGCCTTAGGCAGTACAGCTCTGAAAAAGCTCAGCGTTGACCCAATGCCAAACAGCAAAGCCATAATGATTCCAAGAAAAGCCATCTTCTGATGACTCATCATCTTGAAATCTGGCTCCTTCAAGTCTCTGCAGACCAGCTGCCCCAAGAGCAATGGCTCCCACTGTGAAAGATATTGGAAGGAGTTCGGGTGGGCAATAGCCTTCTTCCAGATTCATCCCTCAGGGGCTTTTTGAAAAGACTCCTCCTTCAGCTCTGAGGAGGGTCCAGGGGCTGAGCTCCTACAGTTCTGCATCAGAAATAATAGTGATTCTGCCTCACTCCTTACCCAGAAGAAACAGGATGCTAAGACCATCAGAACCCTACTTTGGGGAAGCTATGGTAGAATTTTAAACCACCATCAGATAATTAGTAAGACAGTTCAGTCATCATGAAACCCTCCCCAGAAAGAAAGCAGTATACTCAAAGAATATAGACCAAAATCTCACATTTGTGACCATTGGGGCCTATACAATAGGAAGTTTAGAGGTCTGTTGCTAAGAACTAAAGATCTGACAGACTTCTGTCTCCTGGTTTAGAGATTCAGGGCTTGGTGGTCGTTGAACCAAAATGTGAAAGGGAAAGTCAATAGAATGATAATAGCAAAGACCACATAAGCTGCTTGAAGTACACCAACCAACTCTTCTAAAATGATAGACGGCAACAATGATGATAATGATGATGATGGTGGTGATAAATAGGTAAGTAGATTATTGATGATAGATAGACAGATAGATAGATACACAGATAGATGTATTAGCTGATTGAATCCATGCAATAACCCTTTGAGTTAGGTACTGTTATTATCCCAATTTTAAGGAAATGAGAACATGTAGGACAGACAGTTGAAGTGGATCACCAATAGTGCCAAAGTGAAGGACAGAACAAGTGTTTGAACCCAAGCAGTCTGGCTCCAGAATGCACACTCTTAACTCCCATACTCTATTGCAAACCCTGTGGACCTCATATTTGGGAATAGTTGGAGTATTCTTCCTTCTACATCTCTAGATCCTTTGTAACCTTTTAGGAAGACGGGACCGGACTTAGATGTGGGACACACATTGCTGAGTAAGCAGATGGTGGTAGAAAATTCTTGGGGTACTTGGCCAGGCAATTGCTCCTTCTAAGAAGTATTACTCCTAACCATGGAGAAAGGATGGAATCAGCATCATTCTCTGCTCCTCAGGCCCCACCAGTCTAAGGGCAGATGATTGGATGAGGAGAAAACTCAACCTGAGTTGATCGCCAGGGGTAATCCTTTCTTCTTTAAAAAGGCTCTTTTTGGGGCGCCTGGGTGGCTCAGTGGGTTAAGCCGCTGCCTTCGGCTCAGGTCATGATCTCAGGGTCTTGGGATCGAGCCCCGCATCAGGCTCTCTGCTCAGCAGGGAGCCTGCTTCCTCCTCTCTCTCTGCCTGCCTCTCTGCCTGCTTGTGATCTCTGTCTGTCAAATAAATAAATAAAATCTTTAAAAAAAAAAAAAAGGCTCTTTTCTTGAACTGCTTTAAATGAATATCTGTTCCTTGTAGCCAAGGAGTCACACTTCACAGCCTGCTGGAGGCATTAGGAAAGAGGGCAAGTTTGGGTGTAAACAGGACATATCCTCAGCTCTCATCCTGGGATCCATCTCTACTGTCTTCCCCCATCCATACTTGGGTGGATCTCTTGCCAATTATTCAAGGTTAAGGACTGCCTAGAGCCCACAAATTTGCTTTGGTGGCACTTTTCCTGATGTTACAGTTCATCATTGGTGCCCCGCCTTCACTTTATGTATTGTGGAACTGATGGATTTTTAGAGGATCCCATAAAATGCTAGAACTACAGGGGGCATGAGAATTCAAATGACTGGGGCTTTCCAATTCTAGGCAAACAGGCTGCTGTCCCCAAACAGGGAGACAGTCAGTGGTTGGATCAGTTCATTTGATTCCCAATCCATAACTTTTTAAGATCAAACTAGCTAACTGGCACCTTATCCAGTGGCCCTTTACTTCCCCAAATACAGAGGAGGCTCCACATAAACATGACGAGATAATCAAGTGAGTTCTTCTTGATTCAGTTCTAATTCTTCAAAATGCATTATCTGCCCTTCCCATCCCCCTGAGAAAAGCTTCTTCCACTCCCTCCTTGATAAGCTGCCTCCAAGTTTTCTTAGAGCTTCTAGATCTGAACTTACCAAAATGATGGGGCCAGAAAAACATTAGGAATCCAGTCCAGCTCCTCATAACTGTGGAGAAAAAGATCCTAAAAGGGGAATTCTTACAGTCATTCTGGACTTCTTGATGAGGTCTTCTTTCTTCGCAAGCAACAAAAGCCCAACACCTAACATGGCTGGAACACACAGAATTCCCTGCAAGATTCTCAAAACCTTGGGAGGTACAGGGAAGGGTGCATCTAGACATTAGGGGACAACTGGGACTGGTAACTCTCGTGACATCAGGAATTTCTCTACTGTCCATAGCTGTCTCTGACTATCAGTTTTAGCTTTTCCCAACCAAATTCTTCCACAAAGTAGAAAAAAGTGGCTACTGTTTGTGTCCCTACCTCACATGCCCAACTTCTCCAACATACACACACACACACGTGATGAAAATCACTTTTTCTGGTGCCAAGTTTTTTTTTGTTGGTTTTTTTTGGGTTTTTTTTTTGTTAATTTTTTAATTTTTAAGCGTAACAGTATTCATTATTTTTGCACCACACCCAGTGCTCCATGTAATCCGTGCCCTCTCCAAAAAAAATCCCATGGAAGACCTCAGATGTCATATGGCCAAGGGACAAGGTACTAGGATTGGCTTAACATTGATCAGGTGACTACCTCAGGGTCAGTCAGTGGAGCCCAGAAAGATGGGCTCTACAGGGAAGGGAAGTGCTCATGGGAACTCATGGTCAGATTTCCAGGTGGGAGGGGATGCTGGTGTGGACATACAAAAGAACAGATTTTCACCACACTAAGTTATGGAGAATCCAAGAAATTCCTGCTGCACCTGTGCTTCAGGGAACCCACAGAGGTATGGCTAAGCAGCAACTCTGGGAAGCAAGAGGTGGCAGAGCCAGAAGCAGATGTGTCACTGGTGTTTAAACAGTTCACATTTACATCCTGCCGACAGACCTAACTGCCAGCAACAGGGCATTGGAAAGACAATTGCTGTGATGTCCTTCAGCTTTATGCCTGACCACCTAAGGACCATGCAAAGTGTGTGGAGTTCATCTCTGGCCACTCCATCTTCCTTGGCTTGAATGCCCATTCCCATACTTCTCCATTACCTAGACTCGGGGGCTCCCTCATTCTAACCCATGCTCGGAGAGGGCTCCCTTCTGAACAGAGTGGCTGGTGATGCATCATGTGTGTCCTCTTCTCAAATAATTTATATTTTAAGAGTTAAAGCCCAGATATATAGAATGTCAGACCACAAAGGGACTCTCAGAATTCTCATATTCCAGCCTGTCCCCAATTTTTTGGGTGGAGAAATCAAGGTACAGAATTGGGAATTCCTTCATGGAAGGACCCAGACCTGGTGAGTGGCAGGCACCACCCAGCATTCTTTCTATCTGTCTACAGTCCCCAGGAAAGAAAGCCACATGAGCTAATTTCAAGCAAAGGAATTAAAGCAAAGCAAGGGGATTAAGAGGGAATCAGGCTCATTCTTGACACCTTGCAAATCATGGCTTATTGCTCATGTCTACTGCAATCAATGTACAGTGATATCTGCTAACTTGAGCTGCTGCTGAAAGAGCTATGGCTTTTCTTCCTCCACCTCCTGGAAGAAGTAGTGTGGTCCCCAGGACCCCTCTTTCAGGTCTGGGGCAGAAAAGTCTGGGAGAGTCTCCTGAAGCCACCAGAGAGGCCATGATACCAGTAAGTCCCTTCTTTGACAGCTCCTGGAGGACCTGGCTTATAGTAGTAGAGTTCTCCTTGGAGGAAACAATGTTCTGGCAGGCCCTTGAGAAGGGTGAAGGGAGGCATCCAGCTGAGCTGCAGCAGGAGACCAGGAGGGTGTGGGTAGGGTGTTATACTCACTATTCCCTTACTGAGCTGGAGAGCCAAGGTCATCTCTCCAGAAAACTTTTTTTATTCCACTTTCAGGTATTGCCACCATATTCAGAACTTTCCCACAGAAGGCATTTTCTGGTCTGAATAGTCTAGTATGACCTATGCATATTTTTGAATGATTAATCATCAAGTATAAGTTTTCTGTTAAAACAGGACCTTTAAAATTAAAATAACTCAACAAAAAGAAACATAATTTGCTTTATTTGAGTGACTTCAATACAAGATATAGGAAGACGTATAGGAATATTAACACCTATTCACAACCAGGTAACCTTCCTGGCGTCTTCCTGGCGCCTGGGTGGCTCAGTGGGTTAAGCCTCTGCCTTCAGCTCAGGTCATGATCTCAGGGTCCTGCGATCGAGCCCCGCATCTAGCTCTCTGCTCAGCAGGGAGCCTGCTTCCCCCTCCCCCTCTGCCTGCTTCTCTGCCTACTTGTGATCTCTCTCTCTCTGTCAAATAAACACATAAATAAATAAAATATTTTTTTAAAAATACCTAATTCAGGGGCACCTGGTTGACTCAGTCGGTTAAGCGTCTAACTCTGTCAATCTCAGCTCAAGTGTTGATTTCAGGGTCGTGAGTTCAAGCCCCACATTGGGCTCCACCCTGGGAGGAGAGCCTACTTTAAATGAATGAATAAATGAATGAATGGATGAATGAATGAATGAATGAATGAATGAAAATATTTAATCTAATCCTGTCTGCCCTTCAATACATAAGTGGATACCTCAGGACATTTTTCTTAACCTTCCCTGAGTTCTCTCTAGAGTAAAAAATATATGGCATCCCATATACAACACAGGATTTGTGGCCACTAGTGTCTACAGACAGTTCAGTTGGCCCCTTCTTGAACAAGTTCCTTTCACTGCCTGCTCAGAATTCCATCAGAAGGAGCATTCAATTGTCTCCTTAAACCTGGCAGCTCATTCTCTTAGCAGTTTCTCTCGCTTCATGGTGTGCTACCTGCCTTCCAGAAGATTCCAAGAGAGCTGACCTGATGTCTTTTCAGTCAGAAGGGAACTTCACATAACCAATCTGAGCTTTCTAACTCCTTCCTTAACTTTTGCCACCACCTGTAACACGGTTGACACGGGAGCTATCTAATAACATCCCTCTTGTGGAGCTATGGATTTTCAACCTGGGCTTTCATAACCAGGCACACCACCATTAAATGGATCAAATATTTCTTATGATGATTATAACATATATTTTTAAAACATCTTGTCCTCTATTGTAATGTCTTTGAAGATTGTAATGTATTTTATTTTACTGCAGGTGATCTTAAATTGCATATCCTTTATACATGTTCACCCTGAATCTTCAACCTTTCATTTAGCTACTTCTTCCAATTTAAAATCTGTTACTAGTCTTCTCTGCTTTTCGAAACTTCAAGTTGCCCCACTTTGCTTTAATGAAAGACCTGTATTAACACCTGTTTTGGCTAACTGGAAGAAATCCAAAGAGGATTTTCATTTTTACAAAAAAATGACAAAAGGTGAAAATAACGTTCAGCATGTACCCCAAACAGCAAAAGGGGCCCCACTGAGCTCCCTTCCCCAAAACTACACTCAGCTGTGGAACATCAAGCCACCACACCTCTGAACTGTGTCTACAAGCATCCATGCTTTATCTCGATTTATTTTGTGCATCCATTAGCAACTTGTGTCCTAAGGTGTCAGAAGAGCCTAAGAGAGGTTATTTTGGGAATCTGGGAATGCTCAAAGAAATTTCCATATAAATGACGGTAATTGCTTCTTGCTTTATGCCACTTGGGCTTAAAAACATTTTCAGAAGGGACGCCTGGGTGGCTCAGTTGGTTAAGCAGCTGCCTTCGGCTCAGGTCATGATCCCAGCGTCCTGGGATCGAGTCCCACATCCAGCTCCTTGCTCAGCAGGGAGCCTGCTTCTCCCTCTGCCTCTGCCTGCCATTCTGTCTGCCTGTGCTTGCTCTCTCTCCCCCCTCTCTCTCTCTGACAAATAAATAAATAAAATCTTAAAAAAAAAAAAAAAAACATTTTCAGAAGAAGGCTCTACTTTCACATAGCAGGGCAAAGCCCTACTAGAATTCCAAGTGTGACACAGCATTTTTGGCTGACTGAATGTGGAATCATCCCCCGTTTGCAAGGTACTGTAACCTCCCTTTTCTCTCCCATGATGGTTTACATCATTCATATACCTGGGATCTAGTTTTTTGGTAATCCAAGGGACAGGGAGAAAAAGAGCTTACTTCCAGGAAAAAGGATCAACATAAAAACAGAAAATCATATGTGGGTGGCCTGTTCCCTTCTAGTGTCTTACATTTGATTGAGAAACTACAAGTCAGAGAAATAAAGATCAAGAACTAATGGACTCTGGAAGTTTTCAGACACAGGCTGGGCTATTATAGACCCAGGGACCCAGTACAGGAGAACCTTCCTGCCTAATGTGTGTGGAATGCACAATGCTTGGCCTCCCTCAGGTCAAAAACTCCAAGAATGTAGTGTCGGCATCAAAGATACAGACAGTGACAAAACTCTCACGGGCAGTGGGAATGGTATAAGTTCACAGAGTGGATTCTTGGCAAACAACATGACATGTGGGGACTGGGACAGGTGGGGAAGAAGGAAGACCAGGGTATATTTCCAGTGGTGATAGGAATTGACAGGCATGTTATCCTGGGCATTTTTCAGTGACTCCATCAGACACCCCTGTGAAGAGTCAAGAATACTTTGAGCAGGGTCATCTTAATTAACAGGACCCTCGAACTACTACCTCAACCTTTAAACATAAATGTAATCTAAATTTTGAATCCTAATTGAAGACATAATTCTGAACTGTCTAGGAGTGAAGAGCACTAATACAGATGTCAGAAACTCACTTTGAAAAGCATCAAAAAATAAGGCGGATTGAAGGGCGAATTGATGGATGGGTAAATGGATAGATTATAAATATGTGATAAAACAAATATAATAAAATATTAGCAGTAGCAGAATCTAAGTTTGAGGTCTAGGGAGTTCACTATACACTATTTTCAATGTTTCTATATGGTAATGATCTCTCATGGAAAAGTTTGCAACAACAGTCATCTTGTTTTACAGCCACAGACCTGTGATGTGTGACACATGGGGATTTCATAGGACTTAACTGCACCTCCTTCTGTCGTTTGTCCTGGGAGTTAGAGCTCTTCCCCCAATCTCTGCAGGCAGCCTCTTCCTTTTCTTCTTTTCTCTCTCTGGAACTAAAAGTTCTGGTTCCTTTTTATACTTTGTGCCATGACACAATCCTTTAAACATGGAGCATGCCGTGAATAATGAGTATCATTATGAGTATCTGAGGCTGGTCCTCAGAAGAGACGATTGTCAGGATTCTCCAAGTTGGAAGTAAATGATCAGGACAACTGGGCTCTTTCGAGAACTTTCCTCAACGCCTCCTTCACCTCCTTGTTCCTCAGGCTGTAGATGAGGGGGTTCAACATGGGGATCACTGTTGTGTAGAACACAGACACCACCTGATCTTCCTGTGAAGAATGACCAGAGTTATCTCTGAGGTACATGAAGATGAAGGTGCCGAAGAAGAGGGACACAACCATGAGGTGGGAGGCGCAGGTGGAGAAGGTCTTGGCCCGGCCTCCCACTGAGGGGATCCTCACGATGGCCACGATGATAAACAGGTAGGACACCAAGATCACCACCATGCAGGCAAGGATGACAAAGATGGCAAACACAATGATGACCACCTCCTGGGTGTAGCTGTCCCCACAGGTCAGCTTTAACAGAGGAGGGAGGTCACAGAAGATAAAGTCAATCTCGTTGTTCCCACAGAAGGAAAGGGTGAAGGCGGTGACCATGCGAACAAAGGCACTAGAGAGACTGGCGCCATGAGCCCCGGCCACTAAGCCCCAGAGGGCCTTCTCGGTCATGATGGTGACATAGAGCAGAGGCCGGCACACGGCCACATAGCGGTCATAGGCCATGACGGCCAGCAGGTAGCAGTCGATGGAGCCGAAGAAGGTGAAGAGGAAGAACTGCGTGGTACAGCGGGAGTAGGACAGCGTGGCCCCGTGTTCCAGCAACACGGCCAGCATCTGTGGCACGATGGCCGATGAGTAGCACACGTCCATGAACGAGAGGTGGCCAAGGAAGAAGTACATCGGGGTGTGCAGCTGGCCATCTGCACGGATCAGGCTCATCATGCCCAGGTTCTCCAACAAGGTCAGGAGATAGATGAGCAGAAACAGGAGGAAGAGAGGAAGGGCCCATGCAGGCCTGTCGGTGAATGCAATAAGGAGGAATTCGCTCACACAGGTGATGTTCTTCTCTGCCATGAGGTGCCTCACAGCACTAGGATGAGAAGCCAGGTCGGAAGCTATAAATAGGACTGACCTGTATTTCCAGCGGACGTTTACTGGACCAGTACTCTGGACGAAATATGTCACCTGCTGTGTGGGTCCTCAGAGATGACTGGTCTTAGCTCCTACCTTCAAGGGAGCTCTGAGAAATAGAGTCATTGTATATGTCAAGAAAGCCGTACAGGTGAACATTTCTTTTTTTTTTTTAAGATTTTATTTATTTATTTGTCAGAGAGAGAGAGGGAGAGAGAGCAAGCACAGGCAGACAGAATGGCAGGCAGAGGCAGAGGGAGAAGCAGGCTCCCTGATGAGCAAGGAGCCCGATGTGGGACTCGATCCCAGGACGCTGGGATCATGACCTGAGCCGAAGGCAGCTGCTTAACCAACTGAGCCACCCAGGCGTCCCCAGGTGAACATTTCTTAATAGAATTGCCTATTGTCCTTCTTTTATTGCTAGTTAGCTGGGGGAGCCCCTGTGAGCCAAAAAAAACCATTCTTAACCAAAATTCCCCTGTCACTCCAACAGGGGTTGAAACATGGGGTCCTGTCTACCATGGGAATGTCCTTCTCAGGACTCTATCCCTTTTTCTCCAAGACCACCGCTCCTCCCTCGTTTCAAACACTCACCATCTCTTGCGTGGATCAAAAACCACAGCAGTGTACCTAACAGCTCTCCTTGCCTTCAGACACACTTCTTGCCAATTCTTCTTCATTGTGGCCAGGATAATATTTCTAAGACTTTAATTTGATCATGCCTTACTCCTCTGTTAAAATCCAGCCATAGTACCCCATCAAGGATAGGATAGGATAGTCAGTGGGCTCCTTGGCATGTTGGGAAAGTCCTCTATGGGGAGGACTCTTCTGTGGGGAGGACTCCCTCCCTACTTCCCCATGCCCCTTGCTTACTTCTCACTCTTCACACCTGTGGCCACACCCCACCCTCTCACAGGTCTCTCCAGCTACACTGGATTATTTGCAGCTTCTGTAATCCCCATGCTCTCTGTCATCTCTGTGCTTTCCATAGGCCACCCCTTCTGACAAAACACCTACTTTCCCATCTCCAGGGTCAGATAGTACTGCTCTCGAAAAAAGTCTCTCTCGAGTCTGTCTTCCCTGATGAGTGTGCGTGCCCTTGGAGCTCAGCACGTTGTAAGGGTTTAAGATGTCTTCACAGAATAAATAAACTTATCAAATAAGATGTGAAGCACCTTGCAAAGGGAAAGGCACTACACAAATCTTCAAGTGATTATTTTTATTTTCTGAAAATGTTTAAAAGCAAAAAACGTCATTAAAACCAACCAACATTCACAAACATCGTTAAGCCACGTGCTTAGGCTTTCCCTTTCTATTCCCAGCCTAACAAGGTGCTTCCTTAATAGGAAGCTGCTATCTTCATTAGAGCCTTTTAGTTTACCAAAAACAGATTTTATAAGAGCTGCTATTATCCTTAACAATAGAAGCACACAGGTAGAAACTGTTCTAAGTGGGGGCACTTGGGTGACTCCGTCAGTTAAACATCCGACTCTTGATTTTGGCTC
Organism: Enhydra lutris kenyoni; assembly: GCF_002288905.1. Classification (NCBI taxonomy): domain Eukaryota; kingdom Metazoa; phylum Chordata; class Mammalia; order Carnivora; family Mustelidae; genus Enhydra; species Enhydra lutris. The sequence goes on from NW_019154106.1 coordinate 12,572,931, forward strand.
AGATCATGATCTGAGGGCGGTGGGATGGAGCCTGGGCCAGGCTTGTGCTCAGTGGGGAGTCCTCTTGGGACTGTCTCTCTCTCTCCCTCTCCCTCGGCCCCTCCCCCTGCTCTTTCCGTCTCTAAAATAAATAAATACATCTCTAAAAAAAAAAAAAAAGTATTCTAAGTGATTTCCGTATTAACTCATCTAATCCCCACAACCATTCTACAAGGTAGAAACTTTGATTATCCTCATCTTACAGATGAGGAAACAGACAGAAGGAGCTGACGTCACATGCTCCAGACCGCACAGCCAGTAAATGGAACCGTCATTAGGAACAATGCTGCGCACGAAAGTGCTATGTATCTCGTTACCAGGTTTCACGTGCATCACACGTCTACTCCTAAAGCCCAAAAGGACGCGCCCAGATATCCACACTGCAGTCCACTTCTAGCTGAAGGCTGATGGGGACTTTTGTGCTAATGGACAGACAGTCCTTCGGCAGAGTTGCAGGGCAGCGGGATAAAGAAGATATTTGATCATCTCTAAAGCATTAGATCTTGGTAGCTGGTTGGGTAGATGTACTGGGGGAAATTATAAATAAAAGAAATTGGATCCGGGGATCTGAATGGGAGCCAAGAGAACCACATCCATTTTCTCCCCTGAATCCCACTCCATCTTTACTGGCCACACCTTTCCCCACTGTGTTCCTAAAAAGTCATTTGTCTTCCATGGCTTGGAGCATTGTAAGGATATAGGGGAAAGACTACTGCTCTGGGCAGCAGGAGGTCTGTCTGGGTGGTTCTTGTCTTCCCATATCTGCTCAGCTATGTCGATGAGCAAGTGACTTAATCTCTTAGGGCCTCAGTGTCCTTCCCTCTGCCCCTATACTTCCCTCACAGACACTAAAACAGTGACTCAGCAAGGGAATAATAATGTGACCGTTGCCTGAACGTCAGTCCCTGCACCATATCATCTTCATCCACCTTGCAAGTTCTGGTCTGTCCAGCTCTCTCTTCTCTCTGCCCTCAACCTCTCTGTTTCCTCCATCTGGGAACTCTGGTTAAAATGCACACCTCACCCTGGGTTTTGTTCAGTTGCAGGCTGGGATAGCAGAGGCTGGAGAGCAGCCTGTTCTTACGGGCTTCTGGCGCCAATGCAAACTCCTTTAGGGAGAGACACTAATAGTTGATATAAAAGCTCTGAAGTCTCCAATCGATGACTAAAGTGGTCTCTAAGGAAAGGCAATTATTGCTCACGTGGATTTTTAACAAGACACCTGGTTCCAGTCCCAGCTCCCAAAGCCCTGTGACACACCCACCGAACTTGGGATAAAAGTCCTGAATCCTGGTTCTGCACAGTGCCCTGAGGAGAGAGAGATGTCTTTGCTTTAACTTCTACAGTCAGAACAATGTCAGAAATTGTACCCATTGCCACCCCATCACAGTGGCCAGATCCTGGAAATAGGATGCTTTATAAACAGAAGTCTTTGATCTGCAAAATCTGGGAAGACAAAGGGGGGAAGACCTCAACAAGAGACATTGTGTCTTCTAAATTTGCCCTCCCTAGAGGTTGTTTCATTAAGTGTCAGTCTCTCCCTCTCACTTGCTCTCAAAAGCAAGTAAAACTACAGGGAAAACAACAGCCTAGTACTGTGCCCAGAGGAGAAATTGGCAAGTTCTTGTTGTCATAACCTCTGCCAGCAATCTGCCTCTTTGACACTATAACATTTTTGAAACCCCAAATTCATAAGCATTTTGTTAAGTCACTGAATTCCAACATGTCTCAGTTCAGGAAAGGAAATAAGAAAAGTGGGAGGGAACAAAACACTTGTTCTCTTTGACAGTCAGGAGGAAATAAGAAAAGTGGGAGGGAACAAAACACTTGTTCTCTTTGACAGTCAGGAGAGCCAAAAGAAAATGACACCACACAGCTCATTAATCCAATACTGTGCTAAGAATTCTAAACAAAGGGCAAGAGATACAAATGAAACAAACCTCTCCAAAAGAGAAAACATGCCTGTCCACAGGAATGTGCAATGTAGTAAATAAAATAACTATCCATCAGACAGGTAATGGGTACTAACTCTTAATCAAGGTGGTGTACACAAGGTGCCATGGGGATTCAGTGTAGGACAGGATTATTTATAGGTAGAACAGATCAGGGGAGATCCTTCCCAGAGGAGGTGACAGCTTGGACAGAGGTAGGGGACAGGGATGATGGGCAAAACTCTTCAGGACGGTGAACCAATGGGAGCAAACTTATAGTGGCAGGACAGCCTGGGAAAATGGTTCAAACTTTGGCAGCAGCAGAGAAGATACTAGGAAGGTCCAGGACTCAGGTGAGGTGAATGAAGAACTCACCTCAGGTGCAAAATCTAAGGTATTGCCAAAAACAGCAAACAAGGTATACATTAATGTAATATTATTAAAAAGTCAAAATCAATGCAAAAAATCTATGGGGAACAAAACATCAAGTTTTCAAACAAAGATATCAGTACCATTGATCATTCTTTTGCCTCTATCTCTAATGGTTTAGCACAGCAGTGGGACTGGGGATACACTTGAAAAGGAAGGACAAGACCAAGGGCTTCCAGAAACAGGTTCAACAAGTGCCTTTTTTTTTAAATTTAATTTTATTTTTTCAGTGTTCCAAGATACATTGTTTCTGCACCACACCCAGTGCTCCATGCAATACATGCCCTCCTTAATAACTACCTCCAGGCTCACCCAACTCCCCACCACCATCCCCTCCAAAACCCTTAGTTTGTTTCTCAGAGTCCACACTCTCTCATTCATCTGGGCATATTCCATTTCTTTCCTATCTGCCCTCCACTTAGGAAAAGACCATGAAGGAAGGTCAACTTAATAAGATCTAATGCTTGCAGAGAGGATCCTTAACTATTTCAAAGCCCTCTCTTCATTTTTTCTCACTAGAGCCTGTAGATTGAGAGATAATTCCTCATTTTTACCAATGAGGAAAAAAGGCAAGAGGATCCCAAGGTCATTAGTTAATTGGTGAGTGGACTAGAAATATTGTCTGTCCTGTGCATACTGGTTGCTAAGGGACTCTGCCCAGACCAAAGCCCTGACTGCTCAGGAGGACATTTTTTTTTTTAATGACCCTCCACTTATCCACCAAGGCTCATTGGGTGAAGAGGTGAGTCCTCTGGGCTATGCTGTATTAACAGACTACCTTAAAATCACAGTTGACTTTACACAGTACATTTATTTATGCCCACAGAAAATCCAGCATGGATTGGGTAGTTGTCCCCCATCTTATAGCTATGATATTTGAAACAGGCAGTTTTGAGAAGACTCAAATTCTTTATGTATTATTATACACTATAATCAAATTTTTAATATCTCAATAGCTTCCATTTATTTTATTTGTTTTATAGCTTCGAGTCCTTATTTAAATTCCAGTTGGTCAATATACAGTGTAATATTAGTTTTGGGTGTACAATGTAGTGATTCATCACTCACATACAACACCAAGAGCTCATCACAACAAGTGCCCTCCGGGGGGTGACTGGGTAGCTCAGTCTGTTAAGCGTTTGCCTTCAACTCAGATCATGATCTCAGGGTCATGGGATCAAGTCCTGCATGGCTCTCCCTGCTCAGTGGAGAGTCTCTTTCTCCCTCTCCCTCTGCCCCTTTCCCCGCTTGTGCTCTCTCTATCTTAAATAAATAAATACCGGTGGAATTTTGATCAGAATGGCATTAAAAGTATAGATTGCTCTAGGCAGTATAGACATTTTAACAATGTTTATTCTTCCAATCCATGAGCATGGAATGGTCTTCCATCTTTTTGTGTCTTCTTCAATTTCTTTCATGAGTGTTCTGTAGTTCCTCGAGTACAGATCCTTTACCTCTTTGGTTAGGTTTATTCCCAGGTATCTTATGGTTCTTGGTGCTATAGTAAATGGAATCGATTCTCTAATTTCCCTTTTTGTATTTTCATTGTTAGTGTATAAGAAAGCCACTGATTTCTGTACATTGACTTTGTATC
>NW_019154106.1:12577323-12618069 GCF_002288905.1 Enhydra lutris kenyoni
GAATCTCCCTGATGGCTAGTGATGATGAACATTTTTTCATGTGTCTGATAGCCATTTGTATGTCTTCATTAGAGAAGAGTCTGTTCATATCTTCTGCCCATTTTTTTTATATGATTATCTGTTTTGTGTGTGTTGAGTTTGAGGAGTTCTTTATAGATCCTGGATATCAACCTTTTGTCTGTACTGTCATTTGCAAATATCTTCTCCCATTCCGTGGGTTGCCTTTTTGTTTTGTTGACTGCTTCCTTTGCTTTGCAGAAGCTTTTGATCTTGATGAAGTCCCAAAAGTTCATTTTCGCTTTTGTTTCCTTTGCCTTTGGAGACATATCTTGAAAGAAGTTGCTGTGGCTGATATCAAAGAGGTTACTGCCTACGTTCTCCTCTAGGATTCTGATGGATTCCTGTCTCATGTTGAGGTCTTTTATCCATTTCAAGTTTATCTTTGTGTACGGTGTGAGAGAATGGTCGAGTTTCATTCTTCTACATATAGCTGTCCAGTTTTCCCAGCACCATTTATTGAAGAGACTGTATTTTTTCCACTGTATATTTTTTCCCTGTTTTGTTGAAGATTATTTGACCATAGAGTTGAGGGTCCATATCTGGGCTCTCTACTCTGTTCCACTGGTCTATGTATCTGTTTTTATGCCAGTACCATGCTGTCTTGGTGATCACAGCTTTGTGGTAAAGCTTGAAATCAGGTAACGTGTTGCTGCCAGTTTTATTTTTGTTTTTCAGCATTTCCTTAGCAATTTGGGGTCTCTTCTGATTCCATACAAATTTTAGGATTATTTGCCCCAGCTTTTTGAAAAATACCGGTGGAATTTTGATCGGAATGGCATTAAAAGTATAGATTGCTCTAGGCAGTATAGACATTTTAACAATGTTTATTCTTCCAATACAAGAGCATGGAATGGTCTTCCATCTTTTTGTGTCTTCTTCAATTTCTTTCATGAGTGTTCTCTAGTTTCTCGAGTACAGATTCTTTACCTCTTTGGTTAGGTTTATTCCCAGATATCTTATGATTCTTGGTCCTATAGTAAATTGACAACCTGAATAGACCGATATCTAGTAATGAGATTGAAGCAGTGATCAAAAACCTCCCCAAAAAAAGGGCCCAGGACCTGACGGATTCCCTGGGGAATTCTACCAAACTTTCAAAGAAGAAATAACACCTATTCTCCTGAAGCTGTTTCAAAAAATTGAAGCAGGAGGAAAACTTCCAGACTCTTTTTATGAAGCCAGCATTACCCTGATCCCCAAACCAGGCAAAGACCCTACCAAAAAGGAGAATTTCAGACCAATATCACTGATGAATATGGATGCTAAGATTTTCAACAAGATCCTAGCAGACAGGATCCAACAGCACATTAAAAATATTATCCACCATGACCAGGTGGGATTCATCCCTGGGTTACAAGGATGGTTCAACATTCACCAACCAATGTGATAGAACAAATCAATAAGAGAAGAGAGAAGAACCACATGGTCCTCTCAATTAATGCAGAAAAAGCATTTGACAAAATCCAGCATCCGTTCCTGATTAAAACGCTTCAAAGTATAGGGATAGAGGGAACATTCCTGAACTTCATAAAATCTATCTATGAAAGACCCACAGCAAATATCATCCTCAATGGGAAAAAGCTTGCAGCCTTCCCATTGAGGATGATATTTGCTGTGGGTCTTTCATAGATAGATTTGATGAAGTTCAGGAATGTTCCCTCTATCCCTATACTTTGAAGCGTTTTAATCAGGAACGGATGCTGGATTTTGTCAAATGCTTTTTCTGCATCAATTGAGAGGACCATGTAGTTCTTCTCTCTTCTCTTATTGATTTGTTCTGTCACATTGATTGATTTGCAAATGTTGAACCATCCTTGTAACCCAGGGATGAATAAAATCTTTTTAATTTTTTTTAAATCTATGAAGAAGTCTTCAAACTCAACACACACAAAACAGATAATCACCTCAAAAAATGGGCAGAAGACATGAACAGACACTTCTCCAAAGAAGACATACAGATGGCTAACAGACACATGAAAAAATGTTCATCATTATTAGCCATCAGGGAGATTAAAATCAAAACCACATTGAGATACCACCTTACACCAGTTAGAATGGCCAAAATTAACAAGACAGTAAACAACAAGTGTTGGAGAGAATGTGGAGAAAGGAGAACCCTCTTACACTGTTGGTGGGAATGCAAGTTAGTGCAGCCACTTTGGAGAACAGTGTGGAGATTCCTCAAGAAATTAAAAATAGAGCTACCCTATGACCCTGCAATTGACTACTGGGTATTTACCCCAAAAATACAGATGTGGTGAAAAGAAGGGCCATCTGTACCCCATTGTTCATAGCAGCAATGGTCACAGTTGCCAAACTGTGGAAAGAGCCAAGATGCCCTTCAACAGACAAATGGATAAAGAAGATATGGTCCATATATACAATGGAGTATTATGCCTCCATCAGAAAGGATGAATGCCCAACTTTTGTATCAACATGGATGGGACTGGAAGAGTGAAATAAGTCAAGCAGAGAGTGTCAATTATACAGTTTCACTTAATTGTGGAGCATAAGGAAAAACATGGAGGATATTGGGAGATGGAGAGGAGAAATGAGTTGGGAGAAATCGTAGGGAGAGACAAATGAGAGACTGTGGACTCTGAAAAACAATCTGAGGGTTTCTGAGGGGCGGGGGGTGGGAGGTTGGGTGAGCCTGGTGGTGGGTATTATGGAGGTCACATATTGCATGGAGCACTGGGTTTGGAGCATAAACAATGAATTTTGGTTCACTGAAAAAAAATTAAATTAAATTAAAAAAGAAATAAATAAAAAAAATAATAGATAAGACGTGCCCTCTACATTACCCATCACTCCTTTAGCCCATCCCCACCTATCCTCTCCAGTAACCCTCAGTATGTTCTCTACAGTTAAGAGTCTGTTTTGTGGTTTGCCTCTCTTTCTTTTCCCCCATGTTCATCTGTTTTGTTTCTTAAATTCTACATACAAGTGAAATCCTATGATGACTGTCTTTCTCTGACTTTTTTCACATAGCAAAATACACTCTAGCTCCATCCACATTGTTACAAAAGGCAAGATTTCATTCTCTTTGATGACTGAGTAATATTCCTGTGTGTGTGTGTGTGTGTGTGTGTGTGTGTGTGTGTGTGTGCGTGCGTCCTATCTCTTCTTTATCCATTCATCAGTTGGTGGACATTTGAGCTCTTTCCATAATTTGGCTATTGTTGATAATGCTACTATAAGCATTGGGGTGCATGTGTCTCCTTGAATCACTATGTTTGTATCCTTTGGGTAAATACCTAGTAGTGTAATTTCTGGGCCCTAGGGTAGCTCTAATTTTAACTTTTTGAGGAACTTCCATACTGTTTTCCAGAGTGGCTGCACCAGTTTGCATTCCTACCAACAGTAAGAGGGTTGCCTTTTCTCTGCATTCTCACCAACATCTGTTGTTTTCTGACTTGTTAATTTTAGCCATTCTGATGGGTGTGAGATGGTATCTCACTGTGATTTTGATTTATAAATACTTCCATTTCCATCATACATTAGGGATTCTTAAATTTCATAATCAAAATGCTTTTTTAGGTGTTTTCCTCAATACAGGGGAATTTCTCTTTTTAAGAAAAGAAAATTAGGGGCACCTGGGTGGCTCAGAGGGTTAAGCCTCTGCCTTCAGCTCAGGTCATGGTCCTGGGATCGAGTCCCACATCAGGCTCTCTGCTTAGCAGGGAGAGTGCATCCCTTTCTCTCTGCCTGCTTCTCTGCCTAATTGTGATCTAGGTCTGTCAAATAAATAAAGAAAGAAAGAAAGAAAAGAAAAGAAAATTAGATCAAACCCTAACTAACATTTTTTTTTTAACTTTTAGCACACCAAAAAAGGATTCGGTGCTCCAAGATGTCTGGAAAACTGGGTTATATGAAGCCAAACAATTGTCTTTACTAAAGGATAAGACCTTTAGTATCATACTAAGACCTCAGTATGATAATACACTTTATAAGTCTCTGAAATGAAGCATGTATTATGCAACAAATCTCAAAAATATTTGACCATGGAATTTTTATTTAGCTATTGTGATGTGACAAACACCCACAAATTCAGAGCCACATGACAATAAGCATTTATTCTCACACTCACTAGTCTATGGGTCAGCCAGGATTTGACTTATCCAGGCTGGACTTTCCTAGCTCGGCCAGGCCGGAACTCAGTTCCTGATTTGTTTCATGAGTCTCTCATCATTCATGGGCCAGCAAGCTACCCAGGACATGTTCTTCTTCTAACAATGGCAGAAATGCAAGGGGTCAAAGCCCTATTACCAAAGCACATTTAAAGTTTTTGCTTACATCAAGGGTACATGTATCTCCTCGAATTAGTATTTTTTATCTTTTGGGTAAATACCTAGTAGTGTAATTCCTGGGTCATAGGGTAGTTCTATTTTTAACTTTTTGAGGAACCAAAAAGAGCAGGGGAATAAATTTTACTCACAGTGGAAAAGGAATAGAGTGAATATTTTCTCAACAGTAATCCAGTCTTCTCTATTGTCCATAAACATTCCTATTCTACCCCATCAATCATATGCCAAGTAGATTCCCCACCTCCTCCACAAACTCCAAAAAACTACATGATTTGGATTAAAGTTTGGGTCTTGTTATCCCTACCAGGTCCAGATGCAGCTCCCCTTGGTCTAGAGAACTATGAATTTAAAAGAAAAAAAAATAAACAAGTTTTCTGCCTGCCCCACAAACACCCAACCTACATTGGTGAGCCAGGCAAGACAACCACAATAAACACACCCATTAGAAAAGGGAAGAGTGTCAGTCATATGGCCGTTACTGGCCCATAGTAATTCTGAAATCCTAATAGGCAGAGATCACCATGTTCCCTCACCCTGAGGTAGGAAATATGACTCCTGAGGCTGCGAATCTGCTACCTGGTGGGGTATGGGTATCCTCATGAACTTTAGAGCTTTTTCATATCCCAAAGCACTTTAATGCTAAATGCAGATAATTTCTATTTTAACCTTTCCTTTAACTTAGGAATCTCTAATTATAAGAACAAAGACATTATCAGTTTTGGTCAAAGTATGGATTCTGGTATCAGACTGACTGGATTTGAATCCTGACTCATTATTTTCTAGCTGTTTGACCTTGGGGAATATTCATAATCTCACTGTAGTTCCTGTAAATTGGAAATTATAGTACCAACATCATAAAGTTATGGGGAAAAAAAAATCAAACGAAAAAGGAATGGATTGAGAGAACAGAAAACCATTTTTCAGCAGGATACCTTGCTCTTCACCATCAGCAGGCTATTTCCCAGACCACTTCCCAAACTCCACCTTTCATTCAATGACCTTGTAGAGTTCACACCAACTCATTACGTTATGGAAGCCATAAAACTTTCTGTGTTTTCATAAATTTAGAACCCACTAATAATACTTGCAATAATCATGAAAATCGCCACTGAGTGCCTACTATGTGCTGAGCACCATCCTGAGAACTTTCCATGTAACTTCTCACTTAAAAATTGAAGGTTTTTTTTAAGTTTTTATTTAAATTCTGCTGAGTTAACATAAAGTAATATTAGTTTCAAGCACACAATATAGGGATTCAACCCTTTTATACAACACCCGGTGCTCAACACAAGTGCACACCTTCACCCCCCCCCCAAAATAAAATTTTAAATCATTTTAGCAAAATGTAACATTCTTACTCACACAAGGAAATGTTCTCATAGATGATAAGTCCCCCTTTTTTCGGACGATAGTTCTAACAAATCCATTATGTAATTGCCAACCCATCATCTCCTTGTCCCATTTTGCTCTCCTCTAGCACAATATTAATGTTACTTCTGATGTCACAATGCCTGTTGATGTCATCACATAATTTAATTTAAATATCTATTGACATTTCTGCCCATTAAAATTTGGAATTTCTTTGTTGATATTCTGCCTCTGTCTTTCATCGTTTCCCCTGGAGGCAGGATTCATGGGAAACTCCTTCCTGGAAGATTCTCTACATCTGAGGGCCTGGTTCCCAGCTTCCTTTGCTGCAAACACTTGCAAACAATAATGAGAGCCCAGATGGTTCATACAACAGGAGAGGCTTTTGATGAGCATTTCACAGAGCTATGAAGATAATTAGTACAACTCGGCTTTATTAAGAACTGTCCTCAGGGCCTCCTTCACTTCTGTGTTCCTCAGGCTATAAAAGCAGAAAGTTCAGCCTGGGGCTCACTACTCTGTAGAGCCTGGTCACAGCCTCTTCCCCTTCCAGGAACTTGCCTAAATCATTGCATAAAAGCATTGGTAAGAGCTTGAGTCACGAAGATCAACCCGACTATAGTAATATGTGAGGCAAAGGTAGAGCAGGGCTTTGGCTGTCATCGTGATTTACAGATGTTTAGATATTCTGATTGATGAAAAGGTAAATGAACAGGATCAAGCTCATCCGGTCAGAACTGTAGAGAGCAAGACAAATATAGCAGCAGAAAGCACACAAGGAGAAATCATCTATAGCAGCTCTCTGCCCCCAGGTCAGTGCCAGAGGCGATGGGAGGTCACAGAAAATGGAACCAATTGATGAGGGCTGCAGAAAGAGAGGGGAAGGTGATACATGTAGATAGGACTACATTTGTCAAAAACTCTCAAATTTACCGCCAAACTTTGGCAACTTCTGCCAGACATCTTGGGGGTCATGATGGTGGCATAAAGCAGGGGTGACGATGGCCACAAAATAATCATAAACACATTGAAAATCTAACTAGTATTTCAAAGAGGATATGGTAACTTCAGTGCAGTAATAGTTGAGATATTAAACACTGGCTTTCCACCACTGCCATCAGTTCGCATTACCCAATATCCTCTGCTCCTTATCCTTGTGTGACCTCCACGATTTAGGAAGCCCGCATTACTTGTCACGTACTTTCCCTTCAGGAGCAGGCCTGATGCTTCCTGGACTAAAGGAAACAATTAAATTTCTAAATAGATTTTTAATGCATTTTTAAAAATAGGCTTGACACTAAAGCTTTTAATTGCAAAGGAGATGTTTTTGAAAAATGAGATTTTCCTTGATATTCCCTAAATCGATCTTTTCATTTAAAGAGCAATCCTGGAAAACAGGAATCAGAGAGTTGATATCATGAAGTTAAAATTCACGCAATGATAGTCATTTTCTTACTTAAAAGGGAAAGAGAAGACGTTATCAACAGGCAGGAGAGGAGAAAATCAGAGGGTATCCTGATTAGATTACAGCTGTATAGATTATACGTGTCGTTAAGAAAGCGTCAGCATCCCAGCACGCAGAGGTGGTGAGTAGGTGATGTAAGACCCAATCTCATCTTGTAGAAGTCTGGAAATGAGGATACCTGTGCTTCACTTTCTTGGGTGGTGGCCAGCCCACTAGAGAGTCTCTGCATCCAAAATGGCAGCCAAGAAACATACCAACAGTGGTTGATGGATGTTGTCTAGACAGAAGGACCAAAAACACTTTCACAGAACACTGACACCTCAGTATAAAAACCTGATGAGAGGATTGGAAAGCCAAAGGAGACTTAGGGCCCTACAAAAAAGAATACAGAGTGTGTATTTTAAGAGAGAAGCCATGGCGAGGACAGTAGCCCATGGGAGCATATGGCAAGAGGAACCAGAAACGACTAGCTCCCTCTTCAGAAAATAGAGAGAACAGAGGGAATTAGTTGTACTAAATGTCCTACTCCCAATGCCAGGATGATACATAAATCCTCTGAGAATTTATATCACTCCTTGGAGAAAAGGGGAATAAAGAAGAGAGAGAATTTGAACTGATTTGGAATTCTGAACAGGCCATGTTTAAAACTGAGTGCCCTTGGGGCACCTGGCTGGTGCAATCTGTAGAGCATCTGGCTCTTGATCTTGGGGTTGTGAGTTCAAAGCCCCACATTGAGTGTCAAGATTACTTTTTTAAAAATGGGATAAAAAAAATTTTAAGGAATAGTAAACAGTAACAGATTTTAAAAAGAAGGTTAACAAATTTCAAAAAGTAAAACTAAATTGTTTTGGGTTGAAAAGGATTCTTTTTTCTTTCTTTTACTGGAAAAAGGTGTGGAAAAAGTGGAAAAAAGATTAGTGGCTGGAGGCACCTGGGTGGCTCAGTGGGTTAAAGCCTCTGCCTTTGACTCAAGTCATGGTCTCAGGGTCCTGGGATCAAACCCCACATCGGGCTCTCTGCTCTGCAGGGGCCTGCTTCCTCCTCTCTCTCTGCCTGCCTCTCTGCCTACTTGTGATCTCTGTCTGTCAAATAAATAAATAAAATCTTTAAAAAAAAGATTAGTGGAAAAAAGATTGAGTTCAATTAAAATAAAATATTAAGATGTTATTTTTGTTACACACCTGTATTGACTATAATTTGTATAACTATTACACTTACCAGGATATAGAGCAAAATGTCAGCAAAGGAGACAAGAATCATGAAAAAAAGTTAAAAGGCCCCCCAAATCCTTATCTGTTTAATAAAGGCACAAGGAGAATATACAAAGAGAATAATAAAATTTAAAAAATAATTGAAGGAAGTTCCCTTGAGCTTTAAAAACTAATGTCCAGATCCAAAGAGCTCACTAAGATCCTGATGCCAATATTGAAGATAAGACATACTTCTAGACTCAAAATAGGACAAACAGGGGCACCCCACTGACTCAGTTGGTAGAGCATGTCACTCTTGATCTCAAGGCCATGAGTTCAAGCCCCATGTTGGGGGTAGTGTGTACTTATTTTTAAAAATTTGTTTTAAGAATACAATGAATATACTCTACATTTCTGTAAATGAAAAAAAAAACAAAAATAAGTGATCTATATGGGAACAAGAAATAGACTATCATCACATTTTAATCTACTATACTAAATGCCCGAAGTCAAAGGAAAGAAAATGTCTATAAAGATCACAGAAAATGATGTTGATCTAAACCTTAATTCCCAACTATTCTCTGCCACAACGTAAAGGCACAAAGAAATTAACAAAGGTCTAGCCAAGAAGAATACCAACTATGCTAACAGATGGAAAGAGCCTGTTCAGTTACTCTGGAGACAAAATGGAACTCAGCGTGAAATGTCAAGCTTTCCAGAGATAACTGACACTGATTAGTATATATTAAAACTTGTGAACAGTAGTGACAATCAAAAAGGGGAAAGACTAGACTTGTAAATGCACTCATTAAAAGATATGGAAACAAATAAATTTGGTGTGTTGCAAGTAAAAGCTAACACACACAACCAAAAGAAGCCAGAAGGAAGTAAAAAAGAGAAAGAGAGAAGAAAAAGTAGAAAGAAACAATATATAAGACAAATTTTTTTAGTGGACCTGATAAATTAAACCAGGAGCTAGTTCTTTGAAATGATCCATACAATAAGAAACATATTGTCAGTCCATTGGGTACAAGTGACAGACAACAAAACAAATGAATACCATTAGGATTGAGGAATGAGAAAAATTCAGCCTGTGGAGGTCACTGTAAATTATGAGAAAGAATAGGTCATATATAACAGATCCACAAAAAACTGAATATGACCTGGAGCCATGTGTATCAATAGGGATAAAAAATGAGGTCAGAGATGGATTTACAAAGGTTTCAAGAATATCATTATAGTTTTATTTTTTTAAATATTAGACAAATATAGTAAAATGTTAATATCTAGCAAACCTGCATGGTTGGCACATAATGTTCATCAGAATATTCTCTATGTTTTTCTGGATGATTAGAACATTACATAATAAAAATTATAATAGAATACTCTATAATTTTTTTAAATTTTCATTTATTTTTTAATTTCTTTTCAGTGTTCCAGAATTCATTGTTTATGCATCACACCCAGTGCTCCATGCAATATGTGCTCTCCATAATACCCACCACCAGGCTCACCCAACCTCCCACCCCACCCCCAAAATCCTCAGATTGTTTTTCAGAGTCCACAGTCTCTCATCGTTCGTCTTCCCCTCCAATTTCCCCTAACTCCCTTCTCCTCTCCGTCTTACATTTAAAAATCTAACCATCATCCTTTATTTCTCAGGAAAAGATAAATTACAAAATTAGTACAGAAGAAATATAAAGCTAAGTGCACCATAAACGTTGAAAAGCAATCAAACCCCACTTCCGTCAAAAGCATCAGAATAGGATAGATTTTTTATGCAGATATTCTTTGGAACCTGCAAAAAATAGATAGTTCCTGTCATATTTAATCACCAAATACACAATAGACACAACAACACTGATACCAAAACCAGACTCAGAGAGCATATATATATATATACACACCAAAATAAAAGCAAACAAAAATCTCATTTATTCAATTGCAAAATTTTGGAATAAAAAGTTAGCAAAGTGAGTCAGTTCTATTGGTGTGAAAAAAACCAACCAACCAAACAAACAAACAAACAAAAACCCCTGGGATTTCTTCCAGGGAGGCAAGCACAATCCAAAATTAGAATGTCTGTTAATGTGATTTATTTTTACTATATACAAAAAGAAAAATTCATATGGCCATAGTGATATTTACCCAAAAGAAACGTTTCATAAAATGTAACACTTATTCTTTACTTCAAAATATAGACAACAAAAAAGAACAAGTTTGAACATCAGGAATAGACTTCTATATGTTGTTAAGGGAGGCTGTATTTCAGAAATCAGCAATGGACACCATACTTAATGGTGACATACTAAAATCATGTCCATTGATACAATGTCTGGAGCAAAACAGGTGTCCTTCACGTGTTTATCTAACATGTTTCTAGAAGTTACAACCAAGGCAACAGATTTTTTTTACATAAAATAAAGTGTTAAAACTTCAAAGGAAGTGGAAAGAGTTACAATTTATGTATTATATATTGCCATTTAAATTTTTAAATTTTTTTTAAATGGAGAAAACCAGAAAACAAAATGAAAAATCATCACAACCTAGTAAGAGATTTCTGTGTGGAATCTATTTTCAAGAAAAACATTTTTAAAAATTAATAGCTCTAAATGACTAAAGCCAAGCTGTTCGTTATGGTAGCAGCAGCCATATGTGACTATTAAGGTCTAGGTCATAAGCTAATCGGAATTAAGATGCATTCTAACATAAACCCTGGATTTTAAGGATTTAATATGGAAAAATAAAGTAAAATATCTTACTAATAATTTTTATAAGCTATATGTTGAAATGATAGTATTTTAGATACATCATGTCAAATAAAATATGCTATGAAAAATTAATTTCATCTATTAATATTTAATGTGACTGCAAGAAAATTTTAACTGTATTTGTGATTCATGTTATATTTCTATTGAACTACATTGGATTAGACAATACAATGAATGAGATTTAATTCATATCAATAACACAAACTATGATTACTACTTAAGAACCAACTTAATAAGATAAGTATCACCCTGTATAAAGAAAATTATAAAATCTATAGAAGGACACGATTTTATAAAATTATAAAAACAGAAGGCATGGGGTTCATGGGTGGTATGGTCAGCTGAGTGTCCAAATCTTGGTTTCAACTCAGGTCATGAGATGAAACCCACATTGGGCTCTGTGTTCAGCACAGAGTCTGCTTGGGATTCTCTTTTCCTCTCTCTCTGCCCCTCCCACTCATGTTCTCTCTCTCTCTTTCACATAAGTAGGTGCATCTGTATAAAAACAAAACAAAACAAAACAAACAGAAAAAGAAAATAGAAGACATGAATAAGTGGGAAAAGACTGCCATGTTGTCAGAATGGAAGACTCATCAATAATGTAAGAATGTCAGTTCTCATAGAATCAAATCTATTATTTTAATGCAGGTCCAATCCAATGAGCTTTCTTCTTATGCTGTTTGATTGTTCATGAGGATTGTATTGATGACCCCAGTCAAGGGCCACTATTTTGCATGCTCTTTGCAGTGTGATTGAAGCTCCGCCCTTTGAGAAAGTGCGTCAATTTCCCCACCCTTTGAATATTTGCCTGTTTTAGGACTTTATTCAGCAGGACACAGCTGAAGAGATGGCATTCTAAGTGCTGAGGCTTAGCCTTAGCAGACCCTGCACAGGTCTGCTCTGACTCTTAGATCCTGCCACTGCTGTGTGCACAGGCTTGTGCTAGCCTGTTGGAGGATGAGGCATCATTTGGAGGCTAGCCCAGTGGTCCCAGCCAAGGACTACCTATAACCAGCCAAACCCCAAACATGTTGGACAACTAGCCAAGCTATGACCCAACCTAGAGTTGACCACAGATACATGAGGCTCCCCAGCTAAAATCAGAAACAATAGCTAACTAACCCATAGACTCACAAGCAATAACACAAGCTTATTGTCTCTAGCCAATGAGTTATTATGACAAAGGGTAACTGACACATTGATAAAGCATTGACAATTTGATCTTAAAGTTTATCTGGAACTTTAGATGCATAACAAAAGCAAACAAATTCTGAAAAAGACTGAGCTATCTTACCGTAACAGATAGCAAAATACATTCTAAACCTTCAAAATTAAAGAAATTAAATTAAATACTACTATAGGGTTAAAATATATCTGGGAGGAGTGGGTAGTAATTCCTAAAAACAAACTCAAGTACATATGGAATATATGAAAACGAAGTATCGAATTAATGGATAAAGAAACCAATACATAATCAGACAATTAGCATATCACATCAAAAAAAAATTATGTAAGAATCAAAATTACTTATTTTCTTTTTACAAAAATAGGAGAGATTTTTATAAATTTGGGGTAGAGAAGGACAGAAGGGAAGCTGGCACCCTTTATCATGAAATTAAACACTGCACCTCACCCAGGTGTTGGAGAAGCTCTGGAGAAGACCTGGGAGGAGCTGATGGGGCAAGGTCCCAGGGCAACCTGGTGAACCAGCAGGCAAGCAGCAAGATATGTAAGCTGTCACTGTCTCCCTCTCTCCAAACTCATGGTGCCCGGCACCAGTCTTCAGAGCTTACAGGGATATGGCTTCCTCTTCATTCACTTCATTCAAAATGTCTCTTGTGGCCCCAGGTGAAACAAGGGAATGCGGGTCTCCTTCTCTAACTGGCACAGGACAAATCCACCAGCCATTCTCTTTCTAAACACCTATCATACTGTTGAACGTAAGTACATAACTACTCGCTCAAAGATGTTTGTTGCAATGCTGTTTGTTCTTGGAAGGAATTGGGGGAATGAAGGGATAAAGAAGAATATCTCCACACAGTGAAACGCTATGGTCTTTTAATAAGAAGAAAACATACCTGCAATTTTTAAGGAGTTATAAGGATATCCACAATGTGAAGTGAAGATAACAAATTACAGAAAATGATACAAAAAGGATATAGTTTTTGTTTAAAAATAAGTCAATAGGTATTTGATGAGCACCAAAAGATTGATACAAAAATAACCATGGTTATCACTGGGGGATGAGATTGAGAGCAGAGGGAAAGGGAGCCACTCTCCCCGTTTTACTTTATTTTTTTTTAGATTATTTGTTTTTTTAATTTTTTTTCTGCCTCTTGAATCATTTTTACTTCAGAAAAATCAATTATTACATCAATGTTTTCCTAGTTATTAGCATAGATAATAACATTATTTTAGTTTTCTTTTTTTTTTAATTTTCATTTTTTTAAATTCCTTTTCAGTGTTCTAGAATACATTGTTTGTGCACAACACCCAGTGCTCCATGCAATATGTGCCCTCCATAATAGCCACCACCAGGTTCACCCAACCTCCCACCCCCTGCCCCTCCAAAACCCTCAGATTGTTTCTCAGAGTACATAGTTTCTCATGGTTCATCTCCCCCTCCAGTTTCTCCCAACTCCCTTCTCCTCTCCATCTCCCCATGTCCTCCATGTTATTTCTCATGCTCCACAAATAAGCGAAACCATATGATAATTGACTCTCTCTGCTTGACCTATTTCACTCAGCATAATCTCTTCCAGTCCTGTCCATGTTGATACAAAAGTTGGGTATTCATCCTTTCTGATGGAGGCATAATATTCCACAGTGTATACGGACCACATCTTCCTTATCCATTCGTCCGCTGAAGGGCATCTTGGTTCTTTCCAGAGTTTGGCGACTGTGGCCATTGCCGCTACATTGGGGTACAGGTGGCCCTTCTTTTCACTACATCTGTATCTTTGGAGTAAATACCCAATAGTGCAATTTCAGGATCATAGGGAAGCTCTATTTTTAATTTCTTAAGGTATCTCCACACTGTTTTCCAAAGTGGATGCACCAACTTGCATTCCCACCAACAGTGTAAGAGGGTTCCCCTTTCTTCACAATGAGAAACAGCTGACAGCCTTCCCATTGAGATCAGGAACACAACAAGGATGCACACTCTCACCACTCTTGTTCAACATAGTATTAGAAGTCCTAGCAACAGCAAACAAAGAGAAATAAAAGGTATTCAAACTGGCAATGAAGAAGTCAAACTCTCTCTCTCTCTCTCTTCGCAGATGACATGACACTTTATATGGAAACCCCAAAAGACTCCACCCCAAAACTACTAGAACTCATACAGCAATTCAGTAATGTGACAGGATACAAAGTCAATGTACAGAAATCAGTTGCTTTCTTATACAATAACAATGAAATACTGAAAGGGAAATTAGAGAATCGATTCCATTTATTATAGCACCAAGAACCATAAGATACCTGGGAATAAACCTAACCAAAGAGGTAAAGGATCTGTACTCGAGGAACTACAGAACACTCATGAAGGAAATTGAAGAAGACACAAAAATATGGACAACCATTCCATGCTCATGGATCGGAAGAATAAACATTGTTAAAATGTCTATACTGCCTAGAGCAATCCATACTTTTAATGCCATTCCGATCAAAATTCCACTGGCATTTTTCAAAGAGTTGAAACAAACAATCCTAAAATTTGTATGGAATCAGAAGAGACCTCAAATTGCTAAGGAAATGTTGAAAAAGAAAAACAAAACTGGGGGCACCACGTTGCCTGATTTCAAGCTTTACTACAAAGCTGTGATAACCAAGACAGCATGGTACTGGCACAAAAATAGACACATAGGCCAGTGGAACGGAGTAGAGAGCCTAGATATGGACCCTCAACTCTACAGTCAAATAATCTTCGACAAAGCAGGAAAAAATGTACAGTGGAAAAAAGACAATCTTGTCAATAAATGGTGCTGGGAAAATTGGACAGCTATGTGTAGAAGAATGAAACTCGACCATTCTCTTACACCATACACAAAGATAAACTCGAAATGGATAAAAGACCTCAACGTGAGACAGGAATCCATCAGAAACCTAGAGGAGAACACAGGGAGTAACCTCTTCGACATCGGCCACAGCAACTTCTTTCAAGATATGTCTCCAAAAGCAAAGGAAACAAAAGCAAAAATGAATTTTGGGGACTTCATCAAGATCAAAAGCTTCTGCGCAGCAAAGGAAGCAGTCAACAAAACAAAGAGGCAACCCTCGGAATGGGAGAAGATATTCGCAAATGACAATATAGACAAAGGGCTGAAATCCAGTATCTATAAAGAACTTCTCAAACTCAACACACACAAAACAGATAATCATATCAAAAAATGGGCAGAAGACGTGAACAGACACTTCTCCAATGAAGACATACAAATGGCTATCAGACACATGAAAAAATGTTCATCATCACTAGCCATCAGGGAAATTCAAATTAAAACCACATTGAGATACCACCTTACACCAGTTAGAATGGCCAAAATTAACAAGATAGTAAACAACATGTGTTGGAGAGGATGTGGAGAAAGAGGAACCCATTTTAATTTATATATTTATGTATTCTTTAATTTTATTACAACGAAGATATATTAATTTTGTAATAAGAAACCAAATAAAGAAAGAGACTGACTTTAAAAATAGAGAGAGAGAGGAAGAGACCAAATACCTAAAATCATAAATCATGAGAATCAATAAAACACTAACAAAAATATTTGAGTATCCTAGGCTCTGTATACTCAGTGCATTTAATCAGATCTCATACATTAATATAAATGAAGTTTGTAACTATTATTATTATTATTGCTGCTGCTGTCATTGTTATTGTTATTTGGTTAGCTCAAGGAGGCTTTTTGGTGACCCACCCTCTCTGCCTCTTTCCTGCAAGCTGAAAGGCTTAAGAGAAGCAATCTTTAAATAAGAAGTCTGGTAGTATTTTGTAATTTTCCTGCACTGAATAAACAGCAGAATTCCCATGTTCCACCCTAGAACCCCAGGAGGTGCATAATTTTGTAAATGTTGAATCTTCAGATGAAAGGGTTTCCCTAAAGATGTGTGCACTGAGACACGTGAGGGGAGGCAATTTCCCTAAAGCATTACTCACAAGGGTTCTTGAGGTCAAGGAACATATTGACTCTCTTGCTGGCACTGCTAACAATGCCTTGTCCCCTCAATCAACAAATACTCATCTACTGTCTACTTTTTGTCAGGCAGGGCACTGGAAGTGCTGGGAACATCAGCAAGCAAGGCTCACACGCACCCTGCCCATGGTCTGTTGGGAAAAAACAGACATTATTAAGTGGTTTGTGTATTCCAAAAGGAAGCCGAGAGGATGCCATGGGAGCTAACAACCAGCAAACTTAGTCTCTTTGGGGATTCAGAGAGAACCTCCACAATGTTGCAAAACTTATTTGAGGGCCTGAACATAGTAGATAACATTGGTGAAACAGTCCCTTCACAAAAGCAATCATGAAGTCATGAAGGCACAAGTGGTAACAGCAAATGACCAGGATAGTTTTAAATGGAACCCTTGGAAGAAACAAAGTTTGTCTTCTTTTATTCCATAGACAGAGCCTGTGTTAAGTGCTAGGAACTGTAATAAGTGTGTCCCGCCTGGAGGAAGGCATTCTTTTACCCATCATTGATTCCACAAAGATTTACTGGGTACTTACTAAATGCCAGGACTGTTTTAGCCCCTGAGGACACTGCAGAGAACCCTGCCCTTATGAACTCACATAGTTGTGAGGTGACAAAACAAAACACAAAAGGAAAACAAACCGTATCATTATAGGACTTTCATCCCCTTAGTTCCTGCGGCTCTTGGTCACACTGCTTCGAAAAATGAAGAGGTAGACCCGATGAAGAATGGTGGGCAGCAAAGCAGAGTTTATTGAGGAATGGTATAAAGCTCCTAGAAAGGGGGGTGGGGTGTGAGAGGGTTGCTGTTTTGGCATTCAAATCTAGGGGGTTTATAGGCTCTTTCAAGGAACTATTTTAAGCATCCTGAATGTGGGCCCCCTGTGGACTGGATACTAAGGTGTGCCAATCAGGGCTTTGATCATACACCTGTCCACCTGTCGGGTTAGCGTTTGTCTGAAGACGAACTGCTTCAACTTGTGATAGTGACCCATGATTTATGGTTAATTTGTTGTGTTTCAGGATGTTTTGCAAAAGTCACTTCTGCAGAGGCTTCTAGACAGGTTGCTCTTATTGTCTCAACTGAGCTGTAAAACAAGATGCTAGTGCTGTTTCATCTTAGCTGTCCCGGCTTTTTTGCTTTTTTGTTGGGGACCCCGGCCCTGACTATCTAAGTGTCCAACTAACTCCTAACAGTATGTCAGATGGGATAAGGGCGATGCAGAAAATTACAGCAGAAAAGGATGTTAGTGGGGTACCTGAGTGGCTCAGTCCACTCTTGATTTTGGCTCAGGTCATGATCTCAGGGTCATGAGATTGAGCCCTATGTCAAGCTCTGTGCTGCTGAGCACAGAACCTGCTTAAGATTCTCTCCCTCTCCTCTTGCCCCTCCCCCATGCTCACATGCTCACGCTCTCTCTCTCTAAAATAAAGGGGAGGGGTGTTAGGGATGTTGTTTGCAATTTTAAATAGAGTGATTGGAGGCCTCATTGGGTGATATTTGAGCAAAGGTTTAAAGGAATCAAGGGAGCAAGTTACAGTGCTATCTGGAGGAAGCATTCTAATATGGGGGTGGGGATAGCAAGGGCAAACGTCCTGAGGTGAGATCCCCACTGGTGTATTCAAGGGTCCACAAGGAGTTCAGAGTCTACCAGAAGAAACAATACACAAAAAGGAATTATTTTATAATTATCATGACAAGCAATGATGCCAGGTATTTTTGCTAATTAATGAAAGGAGGCCATGGCAAAAATGTGGTGTTGGGCAACAGAGAGAACACTTGCTATTGCTAGAAGAACCTGAGCAGCAAGGTCAATGCTAAACCAAACCACAATTCACATGACAGGTGGAAAAAAACCTGATTTGACAGCACTGGGATGGGTGTGGACTAGCTGAACCTGATCATTCTCACCCGAAACCGACTTCACCTTCTCCTGAACAGTATTTTTCCATCTCTGTTCCTTCTTTGCTCCTGACCTGCTCTTCCACTGATTGTAATCTCAGACTGAGGGTATGAAAAACAGTTCTGTGTGGAGCAGTGGGACTCCTGGGTCTTCATTCCCATCCCCGTCCCCGTCCCTACCATCATCCCTGGACTAGCTGTGTGATCCTGGGTAAGTCTGTCCATCTCTCTGTTTCCACCTCCTCAATTGTTTTCTCATAGCCCGCAACTGAAGACAAGAAGCTGGACGGATTGTAATTTCATGATTATCTCTTCTTCCTCTTGCCCTGTCCATAAATTCTTATGCCCATCCCCCACATAAACACAGGTAGGTGGGGAGATATCCTCCATCTGTAGGTTCCTGCCCCCCCCCACGACACTCTGATAGTGACACTGTTGTAGCCAATCAATGGCTGACCTGTGTCCCCAAGGAGAGGTCATTGCTGATACCGTGATTCCTTGCATATTCTCTTTCATCCCCATTGCTGAAAGCATTTGCCCTGTTGGGCCATCACCAACAGTGGTTAAAGGGAGCCTCAGCGGTAGTTCTGACTTGCCTGTGAGTCAGACCTAGAACTGTCTTCCAGAATCCGGTTTCCTCTGTCAGAATAATGTGCATCATACACTCTGCCCCTTTCACTAGCTGTGACCTTGGAGAGGGCCATTTTGTAAATACAGGGTTCTCTCCACACCTTGCCTGGAAGTAATGAGAAACTAGGGAAAGACAGGGCCCATTGTAACCACCAGTCTGCCCTTCTGAGGTCACTTCATCAAGTTTCTCCCTTTAATCTGCAACACAAGAGAAACCTTAGGGGGGAAAGAAGTAGGGCAGGTGCATTGCCCGGAGAAGCAATTGGCACAGTCTGCAGGTTGGCATGACCTTTGCCAGCTCTCAGTGGCTGGGAAACTGTGGCAATTATTCTTAGCATCTGATGCACAAGCATTTTTATGAATCTCAAAATGTCCAGGCAAGAAAAAGAAAAGGAACAAGGTCAGAGAGACATTCCTTTGATAAAGGGAGTACCAGGGAGGGGCAGGTGGGGACCACCCTCACAGTCAGTCAGGGAGTCATTTTTCATTGTGGAAGGTGCTCTAGAGACTGAAACTTACACACTCACACAGAGACACAAATAGAGATACTGTTAACTTTAAAAATAGAACTGCCAGGTATTTTACCAGCAAACAACGGGCTTACTTGGGAATAGCAGAGATTTTCTATCCAGGACGAACAAGCTACAACAAAAGCACAGGAGAGGCCAACAAACAAAAGAGAGAAACATGATTTTGAGAAGAAGGAGGCCATTGGGAGGGGTCGTTTTGAACAGAAGTCCATTGGAGAGAGGCAAGAGTTCAGGGTGATGACCCTTTCCTTGGCTGAGTAGCAGGGGTAGTTGATTTCTTATAAGAGAAGCAATGTCCATCTCTCCCTGTTGGAATCTGTAATTGATCAACCTTTCCTGAGGCCATTCCTCAGTTAAGGGGTCTGTCCTGTAACCGACACCGAGTAGGAAGGCTTCTCCTAACAGCCTCTCCTTCTAGCATTATGAGTCAACGTCCGTGAGGTTTCTTTATATCAATATTTACAATACACACTATTTCCTGCCTTCAAGAATTATATAAACCTACCATGAGAGGTAGATCATATATGTAATCGATCATTTCCAAATCAGGAGAGAAATCCAAGAGAGATAATTTCTAAGGAAGTGCACTGGAGCTAAAACTTGACATAAAATTGCAAACTCCCTATTCTCCTAGCCTTGCCTTATTTTTCTCTACAGGAATTATCACCTTCTAAAATAACATGTAATTTAGTTATTATATTTCTTGTAAATATAAATGCTGTGTAAATGCTGACCAAGGCTACTCCTTCACTTTTTTTCCACCATACCCCTTCTAGTAGAGAAAAATGCAAAGAAATAAAAACTGATGAGCTCTTACATTTGCAAAGTACCTTTGACCTTTCAGAGAAAAGTCCCATTCATTTTATCCTCAGAAGAGCTCTGAGAAGAACTGAGGTCATGTGACTCTCCCCATTCTGGGTAAGCAGTAACATTGGCAGAGGGTGGGGGAAGAGGATGGAGGGTTGCTCAAGGTCATGTCCCTAAGACCCACCAACCTTACAGAGGGGTCCTTAGAATCTCTCCTGGCATTTGGGGGACCCTCACACTACAGAAATTATGATTTCATTTCTCTTATTCCATATTTTTTAGGGAAAAAATGGTATTAAACTACTTCCTTAATACTATCAGCTGACACTGTGAATATTTTTCCAACTCCTTCACCTTTCCTTCCTCCTTACAGTGCCAGAAAATAATTACCTTTCACTTTAGCACCCCTGTATCACGGGGATCCAGGAAGGTGTCTCTCCACCTACCAGAGGGTGGCATCATTTTGCTGAGACAAGCGTCCTGCCTATTCCTTGCTGCTGAAAGAATCTTAATGGTGTGAATTCACTACTCACATCCTGAGTACAGTTGTAGGTTATAGAGCCTGAGTTTTACCATGCTGACAACCTATTATTATAGTGATACTCTTTCTGTGTATCATTATGAAAATCCCATTTAAACACAACATAATATTTCTAAACGACGAAAAAATTTATTTTCTCCAAGAAGTTGGGGTATGTTTACTGATGATGACTTCTCGTTACTGGTAGCTGACCACACTGACGGCATGTTAGCCTGTTACAGTTACAAAAGGGGGTTAGAATAACCATCGGGAGCTCTCCTGAAGGACTTCTTCATTTTCTTGGGTCTCCAGGATTTAAATCAAAGCGTTGCCTGTAGGAACCCAAAGTCCACAAAGCTCTTCACAAATTGCTTCCTGGTTGCCACGTACAATAAGATTTGTTGCAGGTTGAGGTAGGGACAGTGAGATCTGTTAAAGATTCTTCAATTCTGGGGCACCTGGGTGGCTTAGAGGGTTAAGCCTCTGCCTTCAGCTTGGGTCATGGTCTCAGGGAGACCAGGGAGCCTGCTTCCCCTCTTTTTCTGCCTGCTCCTCTGCCTACTTGTGATCTCTTTGTGTCAAATAAATAAATAAAATCTTTGAAAAAAAAAAAGATTCTTCAATTCTCCTAAGCCAATCTTATCGCCAATCTAATGGTTAAGTTTTTGATCTGGACTCTGGAATATCAGTTATACAGATTCTGTATATTTTCCTGGGGGACATGTGGACAAGAATTTGCTTCTTTTGTTGCTCTCTAAAAGGGCATGAAGGACAACAAATACTGTAGTATCCTGATATTTGGTCAACAAGACCCCTGACATCTCCACTTCTGGGGGCCTGTAGTCTGAGTCCCAGGTGGTAACAGGTGATAGTTCATTTCGTTGGCCAGCACAAACCAGGGAATGTCAGTTTCTCATTCTAGGAGGGGGACGTCCCCCTGTGATACCACAAGGTTTGGTTTTGCACACGTTACTCCTGATACTCCTGATTTTTGTACTAGTTGAGAAATTTGGAGGCAAGTCTCAGAAACCAACTCAAATGAATTGAAGATTTTTTTTAAGATTTTATTTATTTATTTGAAAGAGAGAGAGTGAGTGTGCACAAGCATAGGCAGGGAGCGGGAGGGGGCAGAGGGAGAAGGAGAAGCAGACTCCCCACTGAGCAGGGAGCCCAACAGAGAGTTCAGTACCAGGACCCTGAGATCATGACCTGAGCAGAAGGCAGAGGTTTAACTGACTGAGCCACCCAGGCACCCCAAATCCTTAAGAAAGGACTTATTATAAAGGCTGAAGAGATTCTCACAAAACACACAGGCTAACATGCAGCTGAACTTAGGGAGGACATCTTTTTTTGGTTTGTTTGGTTTTTGTTTTTTGTTTTAATTTTTATTTTTTTAATTTCTTTTCAGTGTTCTAGAATTCACTGTTTATGCACAACACCCAGTGCTCCATGCAATACGTGCCCTCCATAATACCCACCACCAGGCTCACCCAACCTCCCACCCCCCGCACCTCCAAAACCCTCAGGTTGTTTTTCAGTGTCCACAGTCTCTCATGGTTTGTCTCCCCCTCCAATTTCCTCCAACTCCCTTCTCCTCTCCATCTCCCCTTGTCCTCGTGTTATTTCTTATGTTCCACAAATAAGCGAAACCATATGATAATTGACTCTCTCTGCTTGACTTATTTCACTCAGCATAATCTCTTCCAGTCCCATCCATGTTGATACAAAAGTTGGGTATTCATCCTTTCTGATGGAGGCATAATACTCCATAGTGTATATGGACCACATCTTCCTTATCCATTCATCTGCTGAAGGGCATCTTGGTTCTTTCCACAGTTTGGCGACTGTGGCCATTGCTGCTATGAACTTTGGAATACAGATGGCCCTTCTTTTCACTACATCTGTAACTTTGGGGTAAATATCCAATAGTGCAATTTCAGGGTCATAGGGAAGCTCTATTTTTAATTTCTTAAGGAATCTCCACACTGTTCTCCAAAGTGGCTGCACCAACTTGCATTCCCACCAACAGTGTAAGAGGGTTCCCCTTTCTCCACATCCTCTCCAACACACGTTGTTTCCTGTCTTGTTAATTTTGGTCATTCTAACTGGTGTAAGGTGGTATCTCAATGCGGTTTTGATTTGAATAGGGAGGACATCTTCTGAAGAGCTACCAGGAACTCAGGCAGTATGTCTTTCTTTCTTTTTTTTTTTTATTCTTTTAAATTTTATCGAGGTGTAGTTGACACACAATGACATATTAGTTTGGGTGTACACAGTGATTCAACAAGTCACAACCTTTTTTAAATTATTGTAGGAACACAGGCTTGTAGTAAAAACAAAACAAAAACAACAAAACAATAACAAAAAGAGCATTGATAAATATGGTTGGGCATAAAAAGCAAGGTAAAAACCACCTTTTCCACCCCACTCTGTCCCCACCCAGAGACAACCACAGGAGGTAGTGCAACATCTGTTCTGTGATCTGCCTTCTCCCCCTGCCTGATTATTTAACCTTTGGGAGCCTCAGTTTACTCAACTGTAAAATGAGAATAATAATAATGATGATGATGATGATGATGATGATAACAAAAACCCATGTAGGGTTTTTGCAATAACTAAATGGACAGTGTTCTTCATCTCTCATCTCTGCTTCTCTACACATCAACTTCCTATTTCTCTCCCCCTGAAGAATGGTTTCCTTTGTAACTCAGTCCACATGACAGCATACAGCTAACCACAATTCCCAATCATACATACTGCAGGTCCAGCTTCCTAGAACAACCAGGCCTTCATGGCTGCAATTTCAAATTCCTGCAGAAGGGTCCCCAAATGGTCCCACTTGAGTCCAGTGGCCACTCCTGTTCCAGGGAACTGTGGCCATAAAGGTGGGACTACCTTGATTACCGAACACCCACCCCTGTCCTTTTGGCCCTAGAGTCCCCACTGCTGGGAATGAGACAGTAAAGCCTCTGGTAGCTTTATTATGAGCCTTGGCAGTCTCTCCAATGAAGTATGATGCAGCAAGAACCTGGATTCTTAACACAGCTCTATAATAGGCATGATTTTGAACCACTACCTCCAGACAGGATCAACTTCTCTTTCCTATGAAAACTATCAAAAGCACAGCAGACCACGGCAGCCACATTCATATCATAGGACCCAAACCTTATCTGAACGTACAGTGCACAACCAAATCAACAGTGTTTCTGGCCAATTGACCCATATTCTTTCTCTAGAGGATTTCTAACCAAGAAATACAGGTAATACGGTTAGGGAAATTTTTACAGGGAAATAAAAACTTGGACTGATTCATCACATGTATTTGAGGGCTGGTGGCCATGCTGAGTCCTCACAAATAGCAGAAGTTGGTTAAAAGAAGGAAATAAGAAGAATCCAACTGAAGTAGAGATAAGTCAGACCATGCAACCCTGAGACATGAGACATGGTTTTGGTTCCCAGTGGCTTCTGGAGCCCACTTCCCATGAGGTCTGACCACAGTTTGGCTCTCGTGTCCATGAAATAGCCTATTTTGTCATTACAATAAAATTTCCCACTCTTACTGAACTAGCTTGAGTAGAGTCCCATTTGCCACAACCAATAATCCCTAAGAGAGCCCAAGAGGGTGAAGGGTAGGACATCTCCTTAGTTAGTTAGCTGAAGAACTCTGAAGAGAATCAGTTCATACACCTACCTACTCACAAGTTCATACACCTACCTACTCACATCTGCCTCTTCTGTTTTCAGAACATAAAATTCTCGGAGTTCTTTAAACACTTCCAACCTGTTTTCCAAACCTCACTGGGACCTGCTGGTGAGAGGTTACTGGACACTGAAACAGGAATGCACACTTCTTCCTGGGCAAGATGGGCTATGCTCACCCAGCCGAGGGGCCATCATCCAGCAGAACTTTCAAGGCTGATATCAAGCACAAAGCAGTTTTTCCTGCAACCATCTCATAATCTCCTTCTTTCTTCCTTCTTTCCTACCTTCCTTCCTTCTTTCTTCCCATCCCTCCCTCTGTCACTCCTTCCCTTCCTTCATTCCCTCCTCCCTCCCTTCATTCCTCCCTCCTATTCCCCCCTCCTTCCTTCCTTCTTTCCTTCCCTCCTCTCAACCATTATCTTTGTTACTAGAGGATAAGGATTCAATGACAGGCAAAAGAAACACAACCCCTGCCCTGCTGGAGTTTATATCCAGCTGGGGAAATATACAGTAATTAAATATTAAATAATCACTCCAAAATTTAAAATTATACTTGTGTCAGGGCTATGAAGGAGAGATATAAGTAGGTGTGAGACAGGAGAGGTTCGTATGATGCCAGCAGGCATCATACGAAGTCCTGGGTGGTTTCCTGCAGAAGTGAGCTGAGATCTGAATGTCAGTGGGAATGATCCTGGCAAGAAATGTGTAGGAGAAATACTGCAGATAACCTGGACAGGTCCTGGACTGAATTAGCCAAGGTCATGTATTTGAGAAACTAGAAGGAGCCAGTGTAACCAAGGCTCAGCTTGGGGGAGCAAGGTCCAATTGAGCACAAAGGAGTTGGGGAAGCCCAGATCATGCAGGGTTATGAACAGGCCGTGTTCAGGGGTTGGTCTTCTCCCTAAGAGCAACCGAAACCACACATTTCAAAGCATCAGGTTGACTCTCAGGTTATTGGAACGACGTATCTCCATCCTGTAGGGAATTCAACCCTTCCTGTTCTCCCTCATCCAGAACCTTCCCCTATTTCTCATGTGCTGATAGTTTCATAGGCTATTCCACCCCTGGAACAATAAGGTATTGACTCTACATCAGAGAGGCTCTGTTATCCAGGACATTAACCAAAAATTTTCAAATATACATAATATGTATATATGCACTTTATATATACAGATACATACATGTGTACTAGATAAGTATTATATATGTACTATGTGTGTATATCTTTGTATCTGTCTATATATACACCTAGGTAGATACGTACTAGATGCTAGTAAGAGCAAGACAGGAAGAGACAAATAGAAGCAGACAGAAAGATAGACATACGAAGAGAGAGGGACTTATGGACTGACATAGTGGAAATCTCAGAGAATTTTGCTTGCCTCCAAAATATCCTCTGTTACAACATTATTCCATTTGTTCAGCCCTCTATTTATTATTTAAAATAAAACACATGTTTAATACATGGCCATGAATTACCTACCTTTAATACAGCAGAGACACTAGATGGATTTTTTTTGTTGATATCACAAGACATCACCAACCAAGAAGACCAATCTGAATCAAAGAAAAGAGTGAATTATAGCTTTACGCTTGACCTGATTGCTAACAAGGTAGTTCTGAAGAATGTTTTAATGGATGAACGTAAGACGACCCCACACAATGTCACAACTGACCCCATGGGACCTCCAGACGCTACCTCAGTGCTTCTGTCTTCTCCCCTCTGCACAGGACTTGAGGCCATGATGTGACTATTTACCCAGTAGTGAATACAGAAGGAGATCATAATTAATGGTTTTTAAAGAATAAATGGGAGTCTCTTCCAATGACCACATCAATCCTTATAAGGAAAACAAGTGAAAGCACTAATCAGGCTAAAAACTGATCAAAGGCTTCTCTTAAATCTGTCTTCCTGATGAGGCTGTTAATTTGCAGCTCTCTCTAATGCCCATATCATTCTTTTCCTTGGCGGTAGAGGCAACACCATTCTGAAACAGTCTAAAGGAACAGGCATCCTTGTCTATTTCCTGTAGAACCTCCCTTTGCCCAGCCTGAGCAGGATTCGCAGGAAATTCCTCTTTATGCCGCAGTGCCTCTGGCATCAAAATGAAATTTAACTTTAAGATCATTCTTTCTGTTTTTCCAGTAAAGAATTCCCATTCTATTTACAGAGGCCAAATGTTAACCATCGCTTGCGAATGCTCAGAGGTTCCCTTTGCCTCAAGCTCTGTATCTAGATCAGTCCAGTAGGGCTGGCAGAACGAAATAGCGCAGACTGGGTGACTGAAACAATATGGATTTATTTTCTCACTGTTCTGGAGGCTGGAAGCCCAATACCAGAGTGTCAGCGTGGTCAGATTCTCATGAGGGCTCTCTTCCTGATTTACAGATGGCCACCTTCTTGCTGTGTCCTGATATGGTGGAGACGCAAGCTCTCCGTTATCTCTTCTTTTTAAAAGATTTTATTTATTTATTTTTGAGTGAGAGAGAGAGAGCGCAAACATGAGTGGGGGAGAGGGGCTTAGGGAGAGGGAGAAGCTGACTCCCCACTGAGGAGGGACCCCCCCCCATGCGGAGCTTGATCCCAGGACACTGGGATCATGACATGAGCCCAACGTTTAACTGACTGAGCCACCCAGGGGCCCTCTCTGGTGTCTCTTCTTATGACACTGATCCTATCGGATTAGGAACCCTATCCTTATGATTTCAGTAAATCTTAATTACTTCCTTATTCCAAATACTGCCACACTGGGAATTAGGGTTTTCACATACAAATGGGCCCGGGGATAAAACTCAGTGCATTGCTGTATTCAATACCCATAGTCAGACCTAACCTATATGAAAAAAACAACAATTACAGTTGAAATCGTAATACTGTAAAATTTTAATAATCCAGAGGATTTGAAAGAACTTAACCTTAGCTAGGCTTGAAATTAAGCAACTTAAATAAAGTGACCTCTTAGAGAACTATTTCCCTCTGAATAAACATCATCCCCACCTTCATTTATGTTCTTGATTGCACAACTTTATCTGTAGAAGCATATGTTTGTTTTCATGAAATAAAGGCACATGGCTATTATCAAGTTAACAGAATCTTGGCTCGAGAAACCTTTCTAAAATGAAGAATGCTGGGGATTATAGATGAGTATCATATGCTGAGAACACATTATATATTGAGAACAAAATCATCTCCCCGAAGAAACCACCACCAAATGTCTAAAGACAGGCTTCCGCCCTCACTCCTAACTTACCATAACATCTGGCACCCAGTAGAGCCGTGTTTATTCCAAGACACCTGGGTGGCTCATTCTATTGAGTGTCTGCCTCTTGATTTCTGCTCAGGTCATGATCTCAGGGTTATGAGCTCCAGCCCTGCATTGGGCTCTGTGCTCAGAGGGGAAGTTGGCTGGAGGTTCTCTCTCTCCCTGTCCATCTGTCCTTCCACCGCCCTCTCCTCAAATAAATAAATAAATAAATCTTTAAAAAAAATAAATGTTTCTGCAATTGAAACACAGAGTCATGAGCTACTGATCAAATAATACCTTCAGGAAAGAGGCAAGGAAATCACCAGGGTGCAGAGGCTGGGGGAAGTTCCTACAGAAGTGTAGGAAAAAGCAAAGTTAACTGCATTCAAGTAATAAATACGTTAACACAGTACTGACTGCATGCAGAGACTGTGTTAAAAGAGGATCAGTCCAGCCAAGGAGACAGGCATGTTTTTAAAAAATACTCTGGGCCATCAGGAGAGGGGGGTGGGGTTATGGACATTGGGAAGGGTATGTGCTATGGTGAGTGCTGTGAAGTGTGTAAACCTGGCGATTCACAGACCTGTACCCCTGGGGATAAAAGTACATTATATGTTTATTAAAAAAAATTTAAAAATTTAATTAAAAAAAATACTCTGGGCCAAGATGGTGGAATGAATGGAGACCCATGGAGAACAGAGAAAGGAGGAAGTGAGTGGTGCTGCTGAGTTTCAGTGCAGACTGCGGTGGGTCAGGGAGGGAAGGGCAAGGAGCCCAGGCATAGGGCAGACTGAATGGAATTTCCTGAGTTGGGGGAAAAGGAGTGGCAGAGGTGGATAATGGACTGAAAGAGAATGTGCCAGAGGAGCTTCCCTAGTGCAAGTGACAGTTGGAAGAGACATTGATAAAGGGGGCTCACTGAACAGAAAAGCCAAAGTAATGACATTCCCAAACTCGGACCAGCTTGGACATGACCCCAAAGGGTATGGAGAGTGTGATTGCTTTGGGACCCAGCAGATAGACTTGGGTGCTTCCTGCCATCTCCCCATCTCCCAAGTCTGAAGACCCGAATGTGACCCTCCCAAAGTATCCAGCGATGGCCCACTGCACTGCCCTCCCCAATAGCTGGTCTTCCCTCCTGGAAACATCTAGAGATCTGTGTTATTCTTGATGTTGCCCAGCTGCCACCACCACCTTTTACCAAAACCTTCCTGTCCTCTGTTTGGTTCGATAAAGGCTTTCTGTTCTCCTTAGGGACTATGTAAAGGAATTACTCTTGCCTGTAAAGAGATCATTGGCTCAGAGTTTTATTCTCTCTTAAAAACAAGTGAATGTCAGCCAAGGTCCTTGTAGCTTTACTCAAAAGATTAAGTAGTTCTGTGAGAATTCCAGGCACCAAGACATAGCAAATGGGACAAATATTTGGAGATAGTACAACTGTCCTCCAACTGTACTGATTGTAAAAGTTTTTCAAGGTGCTTACAATTATTTTTAATTTCTCAGCCATTTATGTGTAGTTACGCCTTCTGTTTGTTCTGGGTCTCTTAGCTACACACAATCAGTATGACTGGAGGTTTATAAGCAAAATTGTTCCTAAATCCTGGGCAGAGAGAAGAGAAACTAAGGAGTCTGTATTGGAATTAAAGTTGGTCCTATAGCTAAGATAATGTTAGCTAGAGCTGACAGATAGCCAGAAAGGGGAAAGGCCAAATAGGGGAGAGTTTCTGGGTTTTGCCCCTCAAGACTAGGCATCAAATAATGCAAAAGTAAAGGTAAAACTTGTCCCTTTCATATCTTTAACTCACAACAAACACTTAAAAATTAACTTCTCTGTTATAATAAAAAGAGCTTGCCATAATAAATCATACTCTTCTTCCTCCTAATGTCTGAGTCGATACCATGTTACCTCATTACATCCCTGGAAAGCAAGGGATGTTACTGTCCCCATTCCACAGCTGAAGAAATGGGTTCAGAATGATTGTGCCACTTGTCTGAGATCTGATGGGAATGATGAAGGCAAGATTCAAACCTGGGTCTGTCTGACTCCCTGACCAACCTATTGCAAAAAGACCCAGCTTGGAGACACAATCTTGGCTTCTAAGTATACAGTCCAGGCAGGACTGGGGTGAAGCCAGTGAGGTGCCCAGAGTTTAAAGAGGCACTTGTTCTCAGGTTCAGGCACTGACTTTGCACTTGCATGACCCTGAGAGTGAGCACTGACTTAGGAGTCACTGCTGTGTCACACAATCTTCAAGGAAGCTGAGATGGTCAATTTTAATTGTCAGTTGGCTAAGCTATGGCACCAGCTGCTTAGTCTAAATATCACTGGGAAGGTGTTTTTTAGATGTGATTACCACTTAAATCAGTAGACTGAGTAAAGCGGAGGATGCTCCATAATGTGGGAGGGCCTCGTCCAATCAGTTGACGGTCATAAGAGGAAAAAAAAAATAGGCTTCCCAAAAGAGAAGGAGCTCTGCCTCCACACTGCCTTCAGACCGAGGACTACATCATCAGTTCCCCCCTGGGTCTCCAGTCTGCTGGCCTGCTTTGCGATTTTGGACTCACTCCTCCACAATCCCCTTAAAAAAAATCAGATAGATGATAGATGGGTAGACAGATAGAGATGAGAGGTAAATAGATGATAGATAGATAGATAGATAGATGATAGATAGATGATAGCTAGCTAGATGACAGACAGATAATAGACAGATAGGTAGAATAGATAAATAGACGATAAATAGAGATTCTATTGTTTATGTTTCTTTGGAGAACCTCGCTAATACAAGACCTGAAAATCACCATCATCTAAGTAATTTAAAGCAGGCACATAACCACGCAGCTGACAGAAGAACCCAGTGCAGTGGGACGTGAGCCTCATAACAAATAAAATTGTGGATCTTAAGACAGACTGCCGCTGCTCAATTCTAATGTGGCTCCTGGGTATCTGCATGACTTTGGGTCACTTTCTTAACTTCCCTGTGCCACCACCACCTCATCTGTAAATGGGAAATAACATCAGTGTTTACCTCAAAGGGATGTGGTGGAGATTCTATGGGTGATGTATGGAAAATGCTCAGAATAATGCTTGGGCCAATAGGAAGTCTCGACGGGAGTCAATAGGTAGCAGATTGCTAAGACAGCTGTAACCGAGTACCCCACACTGAACAGCTTAATCAAGGAAAGGTTATCGCCTCACAGTTAGGGAGGCCAGTAGTCCAAAATCAAGAGGTCAGCCAGGTTAGCTCCTTCTGAGGGCTGTGAGGAAGGGCTATCCCAGGTCTCTGTCCCAGGCTCATGGATGGCCATCTTCTCCCTTTCTCTCTTCCCGTAATCTTCCCTTTGTATGTGTCTTTGTGTCCAAATTTCCCCTTTCCATAAGGACACAAGTCTTTGGGTTAGAGCTCCCTCTAATGACCTCATTTTTTTGTTGTTGTTTTTTTGTTTTATTATATTCCATTAGCCAACATATAGTACACCGTTAGTTTTTGATGTAGTGTTCAACAATTCATAAGTTGCATATAACAAACATTTTAACTTGATTTCCTCTGTAAGGGCCATGTCTTCAAATAAAGTCACACCCTGAGATCCTTGGGGTTTGGACTTCAGCATAGGAATTTGGCAAGAAACAAAATTCAACCACTAACACAGGAATTATAATGCCACTGGATTCACCTAGACATCAAGTTCCTTGTTGCCTGTGGTAGATTGTGCTTCCCCCAGATCAGACCCTGAGATAGAGGTCTCAAGCCAGTGGTTTCTGTGGGAGGTGATTTGAGGAAGTGCAGGTAGAGACATGAGGAAGAGAGATAGGGAAAGGGAAGAAGCCAGAGCAGGCCACGTACACAGAGCACACCTCACAATTGGTCTACCCCAGGAATGAGGTCACCTACAAGTACTCCTGTCACTCCCTGATTAAGGACTGCTCCTAGGCCCTGAACTCCCTGGCCAGTGTTTACATTAAGAATCTCATGGCCCATGTGGCTGCAGTCATCAGGGCTGAGCGGGCATGACAGGGGTCCTGACAGAGCTGAGTGCCACACCAAGATGGAGTCAGACTTCACACTAGATGAAGGCTGGGTGGAGGGTCTGACTTCCTTGCCAGAATTCCTTTTTCACAGATTCCAGAAAGAAAGGTCAGGAGCTCCAGTGAGAAGTCCTTTCAGGCACAGGTGTCATCTCTCCTTGGCCATGCCTTCAGCCAATATTGCAATAATAGATCAAAAGGTGCATTGTGATCATGTTGGATGAGGAGGTAGTAACCATTCCCATTCCTTTTAGACTTTCTCAGCTTCGTCACAGAACCAAAAAATCTATAACATTGATTTATATTGCGAAGCCAAACACTACCTTATTAGTGATTGATGCAGCCTGCAGGAGACTCCGGGTGTCCAGGCCACTGGGCTGAGCGTGGAGACTTCAGCTCCTACTTTCCCTTTCTGCACACAGGAGTTTCCGTCCCAAGCTGCTTTCCATTCTCCATCCTCTCTGTCTCTCTCTCTGTCTCTCCATCTCTCTCTCTGCCTTTCTCTTTCTCTCTCTCTCCACTGCCTTGCCACTTCCAATATTTCTGGCTCTTTCAGTCTTCTTCAGACTTGCTTATGTAACTTCTTCACCCTCTCTTATTACCAGCAATTAATATTTATTGCCATGAAATGATGAGAAGTCATACATAACAGACTAATTCCAGAGACCCTCTTCTTTCCATCAAATCCTAATACTTCCTCCAGCCTATCTGCTCTTCTCAGATGCTGAGTCATGTTCTAGTGATATAGTGGCACTATTAATAATCCTTCACATTTTTATAGCTCAGGAAGTCTGCCAAGGTTAGAAAAGTTTTGGAAGGTCTTCTAGTGCAGAAGCTTTGTTCCTATCTGTCTAATCCCCCTTTTCTCCAAGACAGGAGTTGCAAACTGGTGGGGTGCAAGAGAAATCCAGCCAACAGATAAGTTTGTTTGTTACATACAGGATTTTAAAAATCAAGGAGCTTCTCATTTCAACTATTCGATTGCAAATTTCTTGGGAAAAAAAAAAAACTCTTGTTGCAACACATGGCAATAATTGGTTAGAGCTGACAAGGGGTTGCTCCTTTGACACGACAGGTCCCCTCCCATTCACAGGTCCCCACCCCAATTGTCTTCAGTCCACAGCACTCAATTGTTTAGCTCTTGGTGTTTGAATCTTCTACGACAGTCCCCAAAAATGCCGCAAGTGTCTGCTTGAGCACCCCTAGGGGAAAAGGAGCTCACCTCCTGCAAACACAATCCACTCTCTCCTAATAGTTCATTCCAGAATGGCTCCTTAAACTCTAGAAGCCAAAGCTCCCAACACTGACCCTAGCCCATCTCCTCAACACTAGACAAAGGAAGAGCTCCCCACTGAATTTTCTCCAAAGTAAGCATGCCGGGTTCCTGGTCTAACTCGGTTTCTAGCTCCTTCACCAACTAGGTTCTAATCTTCTGGCTGTGAACCGCTCCATTTTTACTCCCTTGGAAGTATAAAATCCAGAGATGACGATTTTCCTCTTCCTAGACTCAGCGCAACCCTTTACCTTCCAGAATTCCACTCATGCACTACGGAAAGGAGTGTTTCCTAAAACACTCACCAGGTGGGGGCGCTGTGCCAAGCGCTGGCATTGTGCAAGCAAAGAGCGCAAGCTCAGTGGCTGCCTTCCGGAAGCTCACGTTGGTGTGAGAGATAGGAGATGGCGGCGTTGCCCTAGGATCTCCCAGAGACGCGTAAACTTAGGCTGTGATGTACCAAAGAAATTCCAGATGGTTCCAAGAATTGAGTCATGAAAAAAAAAAAAAAAGAAAGAAATTTTAACAAATCCAGGGGAAAACAGGAGTGAGTAATGTGATTATCTTAAAGAGGCCTTTCTAATCACAACAGGAAACCTCAAAGCTACAAAGGGAAAGAAAAAAACATGGATAAATCTAACTACATCAAATTTTAACATTTTTGGAAGCTAAAAGCACCATAAACATACCCAAAAGACAAGCTTGGGAAAATATTCGACACGCAGATGACAGACAAAGGACTGATTTCCCTGATATGCAAATTACTCTTACAAATCAATTGAGAAAGCACATAAAAAATTTACAAAAGAAATACCAATGATTCAAACAAATGAGACAATTCTGAACCTCATGAATAATGAAAGAAATACAAATTAAAATAACGAGATATTTTCTAAGTAAATATTGGCAATGGTGTTTCCGGAGTGATACTCCCTGGAGCTGTCAATGTGGAAGGGAATTGGCACGCTTGTTCTCCGCACACTGAAATGGCTCTTCTGCAGGAAACACAGCCATTAGCTCATTTTAGATGTACTCATTCTGTTATTTTAATTGTTCCTGTTCTTTGTTCTTTCATCCAACCTATCCTCCATCCCATCATGGCTTCCAGAACTAGCTCACACCTGCACCTTCTGGGACCCTTATACCAACCCTGAGGATTCTACTCAGTCTATAATTTGGGGGACTAGGGACGACTGTGCTCCTGGCCTAGATGGTTTCCACACAGTCCATCTCCGTTGCCTGAGCTCTTCTAGGAAATTCGACAACAGTCTGGTTAACTCCACAGTGTCCCTGGCAAGGTTCCTGATAAAGAGGAAATCTGAACTGTCCAGGAGTGTCTTTTTACCTGGTCCCTCACCTACAGTAGATGATGATTCTAATAGGGAAAGGCACATAAATACCTGGAGAGCCTGGTGAAATGGAGTCACATCAGAACTAAGACAGTGCCTGGGATGGTTCCGTCTGTGCAGCCCCACAAGCCATAAACAGAGGAGACCTGCCTTCTTTCATGTGTGCTATGGAAGTAATACTCATGCTGAAAACAGTTTTTCTTTTTTTTTTTTCCTTTAAATTCTATTAGTCAACATATAGTACATCATTAGTTTTTGATATAATGTCCAATGACTCATCAGTTGAGTGTAACAGCCAGGGCTTATCACATCACATGCCCTCCTTAATCCCCATCACCGTGTTACCCCATCCTTCCACACTCCTTTTCTGCAACCATTAATTTGTTTCCTGGAGTCAAGAGTCTCTCATGGTTTATCTCCCACTCTGAGTTCTTCCCATTCAGTTTTCCCTCCCTTCCCCTATTGTCCTCTGCTCTTTTTCTTGTATTCCACCATATGATAATTGTCTTCCTCTGATTAGCTTATTTCACTCAGCATAATCCCCTCCAGTTCCAACCATGTTGATGCAAATGTTGGATATTTATCCTTTCTGATGGCTGAGAGTATTCCATTGTATATATGAACCACATCTTCTTTATCCATTCACCTGTTGAAGGACACCTCGGTTCCTTCCACAGTTTGGCTATTGTGGACATTGCTGCTATGAACATCGGGGTGTAGGTGCCCCTTCTTCTCACTACATCTGTATCTTTGATGTATACCCAGTAGTGGTATACTGGGTCACAGGGTAGCTGGGTCACAGGGTAGCTCTATTTTTAACTTCTTCAGGAAACTCCATGCTGTTTTCCAGAGTGGCTGTACCAGCTTGCATTCCCACCAACAGTGTAAGAAGGTTCCCCTTTCTCCACATCCACATCAACACCTGTTGTTTCTTGTCTATTTAATCCTAGCCATTTTAACTGGTGTAAGATGGTATCTGTTTGTGGTTTTGATTTGTATTTCCCTAAAGGCAAGTGACGTGGAGAATTTTTTCATGTATTTGTGTGTCTTCTTTGGGGAAGTGTCTGTTCTTGTCTTCTGCCCATTTCCTGACTGAATTGTTTTTTCTTATTGGAAACAGTTTTGCAAATAGTCTTTCCCTTGTTGAGGAGCCTGTGAAAAGTGAAACAATGCAATGCAAAACTGTGAAAGTGAACAATGCAACACCACCGTCTCAATGGCAACTTTAAAACCCAGATGCTATTCAGCTGTAATACCTGGGATTAGTTAAACATTCCTAGCTTAATTTGCCCCATTAATAAAAAGGAGCCAAAAATATATGAGAAGGCAGAAGGATAGACCTGATGATGAAGTGAGAGTCCTTTCTTGTCAATCCTATGAATTTTTATACCATATCTTCCCTCATTAAATCAAGGGTTTCAGCAAATAATAGTTGAGTGCCTTTTTTTAGTAAATGGTGCTGGGAAGACTGGATATCTACATGCAAAAGAATGAAGTTAGACCCGTACCTTACACCATATACAAAAATTAGCTCAAGATGAATCAAAGACCTAAGCACAAGAGTTAAAACTACAAATTCTGAGAAGAAAACTTAGGGAGAACTTCCTGACATTGGATTTGGCAATGATTTCTTGGATGTGACACCAAGAAGACAGGTGACAAAGGAAAAAACATAAACTGGACTTCATCAAATTTAAAACTTTCAGGTATGAAAAGACACTATCAAGAGTGAAGAGGCAACCCTCAGAATGGGCAAAAATATTTGCAAGTCATTTATCTGGTAAAAGAATAGTATCCAGAATATATAAAGAACATGTCCAATTCAATGACAAATTTTAAAATGAGCAAAGGACTTGTATGGACATTTCTCCAAAAAAGATATACAAATGGCCCAAAAGATGTTCAACATCACTAATCATTAGAGTCATACAAATCAAAACCACAATGAGGATACCACTTCACACCTATATGAATGGCCATCAAAAAATAAAAACAGAAGTGAAAATAACAAGTGTTGGCATGGATATGGAAAAATTGAAACCTTTGTGCATTGCTGGTAGTAATGTAGATAGTGCAGCCACTGTGAAAACAGCAAGTGGTTCCTCAAAAAGTTAAACATAGATTTGCCATATGATCCAGCAATTCCACGCCTAGGTGTATACCCAATAGAATTGAAACAGGGACTTGAATAAATATTTAGTACATTGATTTTCATAACAGTATTGTTCACAGCAACCAAGATAGAGAAACAACCTAAATGTCCATCAACAGTTGAATGGATAGAGAAAATGTGGTATCTACATACAATAGAATACTACTCGGTCTTTCAAAAAAGAGGAAGTCCAGCCATATGCAACAACATGCATAAACCTAGAGAACATTATGCTGAGTGAAATAAGCCAGTTGTGGAAGGACAAATATTGCATGATTCCATGCATATGGAATCATTTAACACAGTCAAACTCAGAGCAGCAGAGGTCAAAGAGGTTGCTGCCTCTGTTCTCCTCTAGGATTTTGATGGATTCTTACACTCTTGGTGGGAATGCAAGCTAGTACAGCTACTCTGGAAAATAGCACGGAGGTTCCTGAAGAAGCTAAAAATAGAGTTACCCTGTGACCCAGCTATGCATTACTGGGTATTTACTTCAAAGATACAAATGTAGTCATCCAAAGGGGCACATGCACCCCAATGTTCATAGCAGCAATGTGCACCAATAACCAAACTGTGGAACAAGCCCAAATATCCATCAACAGATGAATGGATAAAGAAGATGTGAGATATCTATCTATCTAGATAGATAGATATTCATATATATATATGAATATTAACTCAGCTATCAGAAAGGATGAAATATTACCATTTACATCAACATGGATAGATCTGGATGATATGCTGAGTGAAAAAGTCAATCAGATTTCACAATTCACAATATAATTCACAATATAAGAAATTTCACAATTTCACAATATAAGGAATATAGGAAACGGTGGTGAGGATCATACAGGAAAGGAGGGAAAAACAATGGGAAGAAATCAGAGAGGTAGACAAACCAGGAGATACTCTTAATTATGGGAAAGAAACTGAGGACTGCTGGAGGGAACGTAGGTGGAGGGATGGGGTAATTGGGTGATGGGCATTAAGGAGGGCACATGATGTGATAAGCACATATAACATAAGGGTGTTATATGCAACTGATGAATTACTGAACTCTACATCTGAAACTAATGATGTACTATATGTTGGCTATTTGAATTTAAATAAAAATTAATTAATTAATTAACTGAAAATCCAAAGAAACAAATTTCCTAAAAGCCTTGAATTAGAAAGAGTTCAGATACTCATCCCATTACAAGAAAAAATGCACTTGTCATTGCTATTGATATCTTTTTTAAATTTTTGTCTTCCACTATTATGCTTTATATAAGGATAAAGATATGTTGAGAAAAAGAAAAAGACACAATGTTCTTTTGCACAATTTCCAGAATAGTTCATGGGTTTTGAAGAAGAGATGAGTGCATACAGCTGAGACCATCTTCCCCAATAGGATTCAAAGGATGAACCATACAGTGTCTACCAAGCATCTTGGTCTTCACAAACAATCCGGCAGGTGCACCACAGGGAAGCAGGCAGGCTACTTTCCTTTCAACTTCTATGAGCTTTCCCAAGTTTCTTGGGTGATTTATCCTTCTCACTGTATATCTAAGTAAGGTTGAGGAGAAAATATTCTTTGAGGTTTGATTCAGCATCAGGCAAAGTGAGATTCAGAGCCTAGAGCTGTCTTACCTTCTTTGAACTCCGTTACCCAAAAAACCTTTTAGCCAAAATGCATCCTCTTTTTGTTTTCTGCCCCTGCTGCTGCCAAAAAGGTATGGGAAACACATGGCAGGTGGTGATGTTCAGACTTGTGCTACTTTGTTCTTATGGTCATGTGCACAGGGCTGTGATGAATGCACTTTCCCTTCCTTGAAGGTTAGACCAGTAGTATGTGA
Organism: Enhydra lutris kenyoni; assembly: GCF_002288905.1. Taxonomy (NCBI): domain Eukaryota; kingdom Metazoa; phylum Chordata; class Mammalia; order Carnivora; family Mustelidae; genus Enhydra; species Enhydra lutris. Next base: position 12,615,648 of record NW_019154106.1, read on the forward strand.
AGAAGGGGGCAGAGAAAGAAATCTGAGAAGTATTTTCTCTCTCCTCTATTGATGTTCATGACAAAAAAGGAATTTTTTATGGTTGTTGTTGATCTTAGCTGAAGCGTTACAGCTCTCCCAGATGATATCCACACCCATACACAAAAGTAAATATTAAAATGTCCACTTGAACTGAAGGACCAAGATTGTGTGCCATGTGGGTTATGCTTCACAATTCTACTCTACACCCATTCCCTTATGTGTTAATCTAGTTAATGTGGCTTCAGATCTACATTTCAAATTAATATATTTTTTTAAGTTTTTATTTATTTGACAGACAGAGATCACAAGTAGGCAGGGATGGGGGGGAGAAGCAGGCTCCCCACTGAGCAGAGAGCCCGATGTGGGGCTCGATCCCAGGACCGTGAGATCATGACCTGAATTGAAGGCAGAGGCTTAACCCACTGAGTCATCCAGGCGCCCAGAAATCACATTTAAAATATTGGTATTGTCTCTCCCCCGGGTTTTACTGAGATGTAATTGACATGTAACACTGTGTAGGTTTACGGTATGCCATGTGATGATTTCATGCACATATGTGCTGTGACATGTTCACCCCAATGAGGTTGGTTAACACACCCTTCACCTCACATAAATACCATTTTGTTGTTGTTGTTGTTTTTATGACGCGAAGATTTACTCTCATAGCAACTTTCATGCATACGATACAGCACTGTTAACTATAGTCACCATGAGGTTCATCAGATCCAGAACTTACTCAGCTTATGTTGGAAAGTTTGTATCCTTTGACCTATATCTCATTTTCCCAACCTCCAGCCTCTTGTAAACATCAATCTACTCTCTGTTTCCGTAAGTTTGACTTTTTGGATTGCACATAAAAATAAGGTCCTATAGCATTTGTCTTTTTCTGTCTGACTTATTTCACTTAGCATGATAACTTCTAGGTTCATCCATGTGCTTACAGAAAGTGAGATTTTTTCCCTTTTTTATGGCAGAATAATATTCCTGTGTGTGTGCATGCTACATTTTCTTTATCCATCCATCTATCCATAAACACTTAGGTTCTTTCCATGTTTGGACTATTGTGATTAATGCTGCAATAAATATAGGAATGTAGATATCTCTTAAATATCCCGATTTCATTTTCTTTAGATAAAATACACAAAAGTGGAATTGCTGGTTCACACAGTATTTCTATTTTTAATCTTTTGAGGAACCTCCCTACTGTTTTCCATTGTGGTTGTACCAGTTTATGTTCCCACCAACAGTACACAAGGATTCCCTTTTCTCCACAACCTTACCAATGTTTGTTTTCTCTTTCCTTCTTGAGAGTAGCCATTCTAACAAGTGTGAGGCAGCATCTCATTGTGGTTTTGATATGTATTTCCCTTATGGTTAGTCACACTGAGCATCGCTATGAACCTATTTTCACATATCTGTTGTCCATTTGTATGTTTTCTTTCTTTTCTTTTTAAGACTTTTTCTTTAATTTATTTGACAGACAGAGATCACAAGTAGGCAGAGAGGCAGGCAGAGAGAGAGAGAGGAGGAAGCAGGCTCCCGGCTGAGCAGAGAGCCTGATGCAGGGCTCAATCCCAGGACCCTGAGATCATGACCTGAGCTGAAGGCAGAGGCTTTAACCCCTTGAGCCACCCAAGCGCCCCCCATTTGTATGTTTTCTTTGGGAAAATACCTATTCAGGTCCTCTACCCATTTTTAATCAGATTATTTGTTTTATTGCTATCAAGTTGTATGAGTTCTTTATATATTTTGGATACTAACCCCTTATTAGATACATGGTTTGTCAGTAGTTTCTCCCATCCATAGGGTGCCTTCTCATTTTGCTGATCATTTCTTTTGCTATGCAGAAGCTTTTACGTCTGATGTAGGCTCACTTGTTGGTTTTTTGCTTTTTGCCTTTGCTTCTGGTGTCAAAGGCTCTGGCTGTCATTGTGTGCCTTGGGGCTACAGAATCTCTTGGTGGGCACGAACACAGTAGTAAAGGCCAGTGACAAGAGTCAGGCTGTGAGAGTGTAAGTGCACAGATAGAGGGGCTAGCCTTGACTGCACACATGGCAGTGAGGGTCAGCTGTGGGGGCCTAAGCTAGAATTTTGCACTCACTCAGCCAGGGAGACCTGGGTTGGCTGCTGGTACAGAGAAGGCAGGAATGAAGAAGTGGGAGGAGCTCGGGTGGCTGACATCTGCAAACAAGAAAACCCATCAGGGGACGCCTGGGTGGCTCAGTTGGTTAAGCAGCTGCCTTCGGCTCAGGTCATGATCCCAGCGTCCTGGGATCGAGTCCCACATCGGGACTCCTTGCTCATCAGGGAGCCTGCTTCTCCCTCTGCCTCTGCCTGCCATTCTGTCTGCCTGCGCTTGCTCTCTCTCCCTCTCTCTCTCTGACAAATAAATAAAAAAAAA
>NW_019154106.1:12618169-12910010 GCF_002288905.1 Enhydra lutris kenyoni
AAGTTGGTTAAGCAGCTGCCTTCGGCTCAGGTCATGATCCCAGCGTCCTGGGATCGAGTCCCACATCGGGACTCCTTGCTCATCAGGGAGCCTGCTTCTCCCTCTGCCTCTGCCTGCCATTCTGTCTGCCTGCGCTTGCTCTCTCTCCCTCTCTCTCTCTGACAAATAAATAAAAAAAAAAAAAAAAAGAAAACCCATCGGGTGAAAACTAGTGAAATCTGGATGGAATCCACAGCTACGCTGGCTGTTGGTTTCTTCAGTAGTGAAAACTGCTAGATTCCTTTGCAGAGCAGGTCACTGAGAACCACAGTTTCTTTCACTGTGTAGCTAATTCTGGTAGCCCCTACACTTCTTCCTTGTTCATAGGCATCTCTGGGTGGGTAAAACCAAGTGAGTCCATTGTGCCTTGCCCTGGAAGACTGAAGACACTGGCCATCCACTCCAATTTCCCATTTCTTGGTGAGGGGAACTTTTTCTAGGTGGGAAGCTCCCTCTCGAAACTGAACAGTACCAGCATGAGGGATGGAATGATGCAAGGAAAATGAAGCTGTTTTTCCTTCCCTACTTGTGGGACTGTTCTCAGATTTTTTTGTTGTTCCACTGTTGCTGAAGTGGATTTCGTGTGCTCTCCCAGGGCTATTTTGTTCATGGATATTTGCCTAATTATTGGTCTTTGTGGGGTCTCCTACACTGCTGTCTTGGTGACACCTGTTTTTGAGATACTAAATGATGAGACAAATATAGCACTTTGGTCTCTTGATGTATTGAGTTAAATGGATCAATTCAAAGTCTGGAGGTCCACTTTCTTCATCTTTTCTATATCATTTTTGATAGATTGAGACCAAAGTATAACAGCTGAAAACTTATTCCAAACCCAGTGCCTTTAAAAAAAAAAAAATGCACACTTAGAAGCTGAAGGGGATAAAAAGAAAAAAGTTCCCAAGTTACCAACTGGATTTTATTTCTCAGGGTTCTCTAAAGATACAGAACCAACAGGAGATATATATAAATATATATACATCTATATACATCTATATATATATAGTGATTTTTCCTTTTTCCTTTTTTCACCCATTTTTTAAATTTTTTCTGACATTTTTAAAAATTTTACTTAATTTGTTCAGTGTTCCAAGATTCATTGTTTATGCACTACACCCAGTGCTCCATGCAATACATGCCCTCCTTAATACCAACCACCAGGGTCTCCCAACCCCCCATTCCCCTCCCCTCCAAAACCCTCAGTTTGTTTCTCAGAGTCCACAATATCTCATGGTTCATCTCCCCCTCCGATTTCCCCCAACTCACTTCTCTTCTCCTTCACCCAATGTCCTCCATGTTATTTCTTATACTCCACAAGTAAGTGAAGCCATATGATAATTGACTCTCTCTACTGACTTATTTCATTCAGGATAATCTCCTATGGAGAATTTTCTTAAGCCACTTCATGGTGGTCTGTGACAGTGAAACTATCACCACAGTCTATAATGTATATTTAAAATTTGTTAAAAGGGTTGATCTTATGTAAGCATTCTTATCACAAAATAATAATAATAAAGAAAGAAGATGATGGGAAACTTTTGAAGGTGATCTGTTTATGACATGAAAGGAGATTTATCATAAGTAATTGGCTCATGTGGATCCTTACATGGAGGCTAAAACAATCCAGAAGACCCAGGAAAAGCAGGGGGGTAATTCAGTTTGAAGCCTGAGAACCAAGTCCAAATATAGAAGAAAACTGCTGTCCCAGGTCAAGCAGTCAGGCAGAGAAGGGGAGAATGAATTCTCCCTTCCTCTGCCTATTGTTCTATTCAAGCCTTCAAAGAATTGGATGATGTCCATTCATTTGGGGGAGGGCAACTTGCTTTCTAGGGCCCATTGATTCAAACGCAAATATCTTCTGGAAGAATCCTCACAGATATGCCAGTAATAATGTTTAGCCAAATATCTGGGCCCCCTGTGACCCAGTCAAAATTGATGCATAAAATCAGCCTTCAGAGAATCTAATTCCTAAAAGATTACGTGTAGTCTATTTTCAAAACGAGACAAATCAAGAACAAGACAAGGATGTCCACTCTTGCCACTTTTATTCAACATAGTACTGGAAGTCCTAGACCAAAAGAAGAAGAAATAAAAGACACCCAAATTGATAAGGAAGAAGTAACACTGTCACTATTTGCAAATGACATAATATTGTACCGAGAAAACCTTAAAGACTCAAAAAAAATTAGAACAAATAAATAAATCTGGTAAAGCTACAGGATGCAAAATTAATATACAGAAATCTGTAGTGCTTCTATACACTAGTAATGAAGTAGCAGAAAGAGAAATTAAGAAAACAATCCCATTTAAAATTGCAACAAAAATAATAAAATACCTAGGAATAAATTTGGCCAAGGAGGTGAAACACCTGTGCTCTGGAAATTAATAGACATTGATGAAAGAGATTGAAGACAATAAAAAAAGGGGGGGGACAAGATGGTGGGGAAGTAGGAGGAGGCGCCTTTTCAACCTGTACCCTAAAGTGAGCTGATTACCTACCAAAGAACTCCGATCACCCATGAAATCAGCCTGAGATCAGAATTATACACATCTGGATCTCTACAGGGGCAGAAGATGCCAGTGGGCAGGTAAAGCAGAGTGGGAAAGGCGGACTGATATCGGAAGATAAACAAAAGGGGGAGGGAGCCACCAGAGGTGACCGGTTGGAAAGTAATACCCCTAATACGAGCGAGAGTGCCCTGCATTTGGGGACCAGCATTAACTTGGAGACTGGTTGAAAGCACTCCAAAAGAGCAAAAGATCACGGGGGGAAATTGTGGGAATCGGGGCGGCTAGGGACAGGGGCTTAAGTCCCCGGTCCCTGGACAGACTCCCCTGGCACTGAGCCAGAGAGAGTGCAGCGGGGAAACCTGGTCTTGGTCCCTGAGCCACCAGCGCGCCCGAGATTGCATGGGTTCTGGCCCCTGTGAGGGGATGGGACCCACGCCGGATGGCAGAACGCGCAAGCCCTGCTACAGAACCTGAGATGCTCGCGCCCCTCATCCTCCCCTGAGAGAGGTACAAAGGCCCAGCCTGCGCTCTTTGACACGCGCCATTGTTTCAGAGCCTAAGACGTGAACCCCAAACTCTCCCCTGAGAGAGGTGCGCGAAGGCCCAGCCTGGTGCTTTCAGACCTGCGCCCTGTTCTCAGAGTCTGAGATGCGCACGTGACCCACGGCCTCCCCTGAAAGAGGTGCGTGCAAGCCAGGCGCTCTTAGACCCAGAAAGACCAGGCACTCCCAGCCCGGGCCCCTGGGAAAATCTCAGTGTGCGATCACTGCTTGGAACCTCTCTGGTGGTCTGGAGCTGCCCAAACAGCTGCCGCTGCTTTGGTTTTGGGTACAAGCAGAAGATCCTGCGTCCCCAGGGACCGCGACCCAGAACCTGCTCTGCCAGCGGCCAAGGGGGGATTTATATGGGCTCTGCGACACCCACAGAAGAACAGACTGAGGCTTCTCTCTGAGAGGGAGGTCAGGGTGCAGTTTGCTTTCCTCTAAACCTACAAAAACCATCAAAAGCGGTCAAGGCGAGAGGGGGGGAAAAAAGGTGAACAAACCTAAAAACCTCCAGAGAACAAAAGCCTGAAAAAACCGGTTTCCTAAGAGCCCACCCCCTTGAGGGGGACTGGAGGACTTAACTCAGGGAACATCATTGACTGAAAACCCACGTGGCAGGCCCCTCCCCCAGAAAACCAACCAGGAAAGAAAAAAAAAAGACTACAAGAGAACCACCACCACTACTTCATAGGACAACTTTTATTTTTAATTTGTTCCCACTATTCTGGCTCATTTTTTTTAGACAGATAATTTTTTAACCTGTTTACCATCACAGAGAGCTGTCCAGTACATCAAATTCCATAATAACCTTCTAACCTGAATTTTTGATACATACACCTGTGTTTTTCTTTTGCATTTCTATTTTTTTGAAAATTTTTTTAAATTTTAGTTTAGCTTAGTCTAGTTTATTCCTTTTTTATTTTTATTTTCTAATATTCATATAGAGTTAAACTTCAGAGTAATCCCCTTTCCCCAATGAATACTACCCCTATAGGTAAACCAATTTTTAATCCCCCTTTAGCCTAGGAAAGTTGAGTCCTTTAACAAAGATATCAAGATACATCCAGGAAGAATCAAAACAACCTTCCTCGCCCACACTGAGAATTTATAACCACTCTCCCATCTTTTTCTTCCACCAGTGTTTCTGTGTTTTTGTGTTTGTCCTGATAGTATATAAATCTTACACTTGGGGTTCTTTTTGACAAGGTTCTTCCTTTATTTGCATATATATTTTTTTTTCTCTTGTTATATACTTTTATCGTCTTTTTGTTTGTCTGTTTTTGTTTGTATATCTCATAAATCTTATCTTGGGGCCCATTTGGGCTGAACCTTCTCTTTCATCTTCCCTTTCTTTCCTGTCTCGCTCCCTCTCTCTCTCTCTCTCTCTTTTTTCTTTTTCTTTTCTTTTTTCTCTCATTTGGGTGGGGAATCCTGATTGCTCAGAAGTGTTCCAGGGTGCACCCAGACTGCACCACAGTCAATACAACCAGCTACATCTGTTCAGTCATCTCTCACCAAAATAACTAGGAGGAGGAATGCCCAACAGAAGAAAAATACAGAGGATGGGCCTTCTGCAACAGAGCTAACGGCTATCAACATAGACAATATGTCAGAAAGAGAATTCAGGCTAACAATTATCCAGGCAATAGCTAGGTTGGAGAAAGCCATGGATGACCAAACGGAATTGATTAGGGCCGAGCTGAAAGCGACCAGACAGGATATTCACAATGTTAGGGCAGAGCTAAAAGCTACCAGGGCTGAGGTTCACAATGCTCTCAATGAGTTCCAATATAATCTAAATTCTCTCAAAGTTAGGGTAACTGAGACAGAAGATAGAATTAGTGATCTGGAGGACAAACAGATAGAGAGAAAGGATCAAGAGGAAGCCTGGAACAAACAGCTTAGAAACCATGAAAACAGAATCAGGAAAATAAATGACGCCATGAAACGTTCCAATCAGAATTATTGGAATCCCTGAAGGGGAGAAGAAAGAAAGAAGTCTAGAAGATATAGTGGAACAAGTTCTTCATGAAAATTTTCCCAATCTCACGAATGGAACCAGCGTTCATGTACTAGAGGCCGAACGGTCTCCACCCAAGATTATAGATTCCAGAAAAACATCAAGGCACCTGCTAGTCAAATTGAGGAATCGTAATTGTAGGTATAATCTCTTGAAAGCCACTAGGACAAAGAGGCTCCTTACTTACAGAGGAAAGCCCATCAGAATAACGTCAGACATGTCCACAGAGACCTGGCAAGCCAGAAAGGGCTGGCAAGATATATTCAGGGCACTAAATAAGAAGAACATGCAGCCAAGAATACTTTATCCAGCAAGACTGACATTCAAAATGGATGGAGAGATAGTTTCCAAGACCGGCAAGACTTAAAAGACTATGCAACCACCAAGCCGACACTGCAGGAAATATTAAGGGGGGTTCTATAAAAGAGGAAAAATCCTAAGAATAGCATTGAACAGAAATATAGAGGCAATCTACAGAAAGAAAGACTTCAAAGGTAACACGATGTCAATAAAAACATATCTATCAATAATCACTTTCAATGTGAATGGCCTAAATGGGCCCATAAAACGGCATAGGGTTGCAGATTGGATAAAACGACAGGACCCATCCATATGTTGTCTACAAGAGACCCATTTTGAACCTAAAGATACACCCAGACTGAAAGTGAAGGGATGGAGAAGCATCTTTCATGCCAATGGGCCACAAAAGAAGGCTGGGGTAACGATTCTCATATCAGATAAATTAGATTTTAAACTAAGGACTGTAGTCAGAGATACAGAAGGACACTACATAATTCTTAAAGGGACTATCCACCAAGATGATCTAACAATTGTAAATATCTATGCCCCCAATATGGGAGCAGCCAGTTACATAAGAAAACTGTTAATCAAGATAAAGAGTCATATTGATATGAATACATTAATAGTAGGAGATCTTAACACACCTCTCTCAGAAATAGACAGATCATCGAAGCAGAAAATCAATAAAGAAACAAGAGCATTGAATGACACATTGGACCAGATGGACCTCATAGATATATACAGAACATTCCACCCTAAAACAACAGAATACTCATTCTTCTCAAGTGCACATGGAACCTTCTCAAGAATAGACCACATACTGGGTCACAAATCAGGACTCAACCAATACCAAAAGACCGAGATTATTCCCTGCACATTCTCAGATCACAATGCTTTGAAACTGGAGCTCAATCACAAGGAAAAGTTCAGAAGGAACTCAAACACCTGGAAGCTAAAGACCACCTTGCTTAAGAATGCTTGAATCAACCAGGAGATCAAAGAAGAACTGAAACAATTCATGGAAACCAATGAGAATGAAGACACCTCGGTCCAAAACCTATGGGATACAGCAAAGGCGGTCCTAAGGGGGAAATACATAGCCATCCAAGCCTCCCTCAAAAAACTGAAAAATCCAGAACACAGCAGCTGTCTCTATACCTTAAAGAACTGGAGAATCAACAACAAATCAAACCAACTCCACACATAAGAAGGGAAATAATCAAGATTAGAGCTGAGATCAATGAGGTAGAAACCAGAGATACAGTAGAACGTATCAATGAAACTAGAAGCTGGTTTTTTGAAAGAATCAATAAGATCGATAAACCATTGGCCACACTAATCCAAAAGAAAAGAGAGAAAGCCCAAAATCATAAAATTATGAATGAAAAGGGAAAGATCACAACTAACACCAAGGAAGTAGAAACAATCAACCGAAGTTATTATCAACAGTTATATGCCAATAAGCTAAGCAACCTAGATGAAATGGATGCATTCCTGGAAAACTATAAACTCCCAAAATTGAACCAGGAAGAAATCGACAACCTAAAGAGACTGATATCTAGTAACAAGATTGAAGCAGTGATCAAAAACCTCCCAAAAAACAAGAGCCCAGGACCTGACGGATTCCCTGGGGAATTCTATCAAACTTTCAAAGAAGAAATAACACCTATTCTCCTGAAGCTGTTTCAAAAAATTGAAGCAGAAGGAAACTTCCAGACTCTTTCTATGAAGCCAGCATTACCCTGATCCCCAAACCAGGCAAAGACCCTACCAAAAAGGAGAATTTCAGACCAATATCACTGATGAATATGGATGCTAAGATTCTCAACAAGATCCTAGCAAACAGGATCCAACAGCACATTAAAAAGATTATCCACCATGACCAGGTGGGATTCATTCCTGGGCTACAAGGATGGTTCAACATTCGCAAATCAATCAATGTGATAGAACAAATTAATAAGAGAAGAGAGAAGAACCACATGGTCCTCTCAATTGATGCAGAAAAAGCATTTGACAAAATCCAGCATCCATTCCTGATTAAAATTCTTCAAAGTATAGGGATAGATATAACATTCCTGAACTACATCAAATCTATCTATGAAAAACCCACAGCAAATATCATCCTCAATGGGAAAAAGCTTGCAGCCTTCCCATTGAGATCAGGAACACGACAAGGATGCCCACTCTCACCACTCTTGTTCAACATAGTATTAGAAGTCCTAGCAACAGCAATCAGACAACAAAGAGAAATAAAAGGTATCCAAATTGTCAATGAAGAAGTCAAACTCTCTCTCTTCACAGATGACATGATTCTTTATATGGAAAACCCAAAAGACTCCACCCCCAAACTACGAGAACTTATACAGCAATTTAGTAACGTGGCAGGATACAAAGTCAATGTACAGAAATCAGTGGCTTTCTTATACACTAACAATGAAAATACAGAAAGGGAAATTAGAGAATCGATTCCATTTACTATAGCACCAAGAACCATAAGATACTGGGAATAAACCTAACCAAAGAGGTAAAGGATCTGTACTCGAGGAACTACAGAACACTCATGAAAGAAATTGAAGAAGACACAACAAGATGGAAGACCATTCCATGCTCTTGGATCAGAAGAATAAACATTGTTAAAATGTCTATACTGCCTAGAGCAATCTATACTTTCAATGCCTTTCCAATCAAAATTCCACCGGTATTCTTCAAAGAGCTGGAGCAAATAATCCAAATATTTGTATGGAGCCAGAAGAGACCCCGAATCGCTAAGGAAATGTTAAAAACAAAAATAAAACTGGGGGCATCACGTTACCTGATTTCAAGCTTTACTACAAAGCTGTGATCACCAAGACAGCATGGTACTGGCATAAAAACAGACACATAGACCGGTGGAACAGAATAGAGAGCCCAGATATGGACCCTCAACTCTATGGTCAGTTAATCTTCGACAAAACAGGAAAAAATGTACAGTGGAAAAAAGAGAGTCTCTTCAAAAAATGGTGCTGGGAAAACTGGGCAGCTATATGTAGAAGAATGAAACTCGACCATTCTCTTATACCATACACAAAGATAAACTCAAAATGGATAAAAGACCTCAATGTGAGACAGGAATCCATCAGAATCCTAGAGGAGAACATAGGCAGTAATCTCTTCCATATCAGCCACAGCAACTTCTTTCAAGATATGTCTCCAAAGACAAAGGAAACAAAAGCCAAAATAAACTTTTGGGACTTCATCAAAATCAAAAGCTTCTGCACAGCAAAAGAAACAGTCAACAAAACAAAGAGGCAACCCACGGAATGGGAGAAGATATTTGCAAATGACAGTACAGACAAAAGATTGATATCCAGGATCTATAAAGAACTCCTCAAACTCAGCACACACAAAACAGATAATCATATCAAAAAATGGGCAGAAGATATGAACAGACACTTCTCCAATGAAGACATACAAATGGCTATCAGACACATGAAAAAATGCTCATCATCACTAGTCATCAGGGAGATTCAAATGAAAACCACATTGAGATATCACCTTACACCAGTTAGAATGGCCAAAATTAGCAAGACAGGAAACAACATGTGTTGGAGGGGATGTGGAGAAAGGGGAACCCTCTTACACTGTTGGTGGGAATGCAAGATGGTGCAGCCTCTTTGGAGAACAGTGTGGAGATTCCTCAAGAAATTAAAAATAGAACTTCCCTATGACCCTGCAATTGCACTACTGGGTATTTACCCCAAAGATATAGATGTAGTGAAAAGAAGGGCCATCTGTACCCCAATGTTTATAGCAGCAATGGCCACAGTTGCCAAACTGTGGAAAGAACCAAGATGTCCTTCAGCAGACGAATGGATAAGGAAGATGTGGTCCATATACACTATGGAGTTTTATGCCTCCATCAGAAAGGGTGAATACCCAACTTTTGTATCAACATGGATGGGACTGGAAGAGATTATGCTGAGTGAAATAAGTCAAGCAGAGAGAGTCAATTATCATATGGTTTCACTTATTTGTGGAGCATAGCACATAGCATGGAGGACATGGGGAGTTAGGAGAAGGCAGTTGGGGGAAATTGGAAGGGGAGATGAACAATGAGAGACTATGGACTCTGAAAAACAATCTGAAGGGTTTGAAGAGGTGGGGGGGTGGGAGGTTGGGGGAACCAGGTGGTGGGTATTAGAGAGGGCACTGACTACATGGAGCACTGGGTGTGGTACAAAAACAATGAATACTGTTATGCTGAAAATAAATTTAAAAAATGTTTATAAAAAAAATGGAAAGATATACCATGCTTATGGATTGGAAGAATTAATATTGTTAAATGTCCATACTACCCAAAGAAATCTAGAGGTTGAATGCAATCTCTATCAAAATACCAATAGCATTTTTCACAGAACTAGAACAAATAATAATAAATTTTGTTTGGAACCACAAAAGACCCTAAATAGCCAGTCTTGAGAAAGATAATCAAAGCTAGAGTTATCACAAACTTAGATTTCAAGATATAGACATATCTGGGTACTCAAAACAGCATGGTGATGGCACAAAAATAGACACATAGATCAATGGAATAGGATAAAAAGCCCTACACTTACATGGTTAGTTAATCTATGACAAAGAAGGCAAGAATATACAATGAGGAAAAGACAGTCTCTTCAACAATGGCATTGGGAAAACTGGACAGCCACAGGAAAAGAATGAAACTGGATCACTTTCTCATACCATGAACAAAAGTGAATTCAAAATGGATTAAAGACCTAAATGTGAGACCTGAAACCATAAAACTCCTAGAAGAAAACACAGGCACTAATTTACTTGACATCGGCCATGGAAACATTTTTCTAGATATGTTTCCTCAAGCAAGGGAAACAAAAACAAAAAGGAACTATTGAGACTACACCAAAATATAAAGCTTTTGAACAGTCAAGGAAACTATCAACAAAACAAAAAGGCAACCTACAAAGTGGGAGAAGACATTTGCAAATGATATATTCAATAAGAGATTAATATCCAAAATATATGAAGAATTTATGCAACTCAACACACACACAAAAACAAGCAATCTGATTAAAATGGGCAAAGAACCTGAATAGACATTTTTCCAAAGAAGACATACAAGACAACAGATGGCCAACAGACACATGAAAATATGCTCACTATCATTCATCATCATGGAAATGCAAATCAAAACAACAGAGAGATGTCTCCTCACACTTCACACCTATTCTAGTGAGAATAGCTAGAATCGAAAAGACAAGAAAGAACAAGTGTTGACAAGGATGTAGAGAAGAAGGAACCCTCATTCACTGTTGGTGGGAAGGCGAATAATTGGTGCAGCCAATGAAGAAAACAGTATGGAGTTGCCTCAGAAAATTAAAAATAGAAATAACATGCAATCTAAAAATTCCAGTGCTGGCTATTAACCCAAAGAAAAGGAAAACACTAATTCAAAAAGATATGTGCTCCCTTATGTTTATTGCAACATTATCTATAATAGCCAAGGTATGGAAACAATCCAAGCATCCATCAATAAATGAATGGATAAAAAGGAAGTGCTACATATACACAACAGAATTTTACTCAGCCATAAAAAACAAGGACATTTTGGGGTGCCTGGGTGGCTCAGTGGGTTAAAGCCTCTGCCTTCAGCTCAGGTCGTGATCCCAGGGTCCTGGGATGGAGCCCCATCCATCCCAGGGCTCTCTGCTCAGCGGGGAGCCTGCTTCCCCTCCTCTCTCTCTGCTTGCCTCTCTGCCTACTTGTGATCTCTGTCTGTCAAATAAATAAATAAAATCTTTAAAAAAAAAAAAAAAGGACATTTTGCCATTTGTGACAACATAAATGGACTTAGAAGGCATTATGAGTGAAATAGGTCAGGGAAAGACAAATGCCATATGACTTCATTTACATGTGGAATCAAAAAAACAAATCAAAAAACAGACTCAAATACAGAGAACAAATTGGTGGATGCCAGAAGGGAGGTGGGTGGGGGATGGGCAAGATAGATAAAGGCGATTAAGAGGTACGAACTTCCAGTTTTAAAATAAAGAAGTCACAGAGCTATAAAGGACAGCACAGAGAATATAGTCAATAATACTGGAATAATGTTGCACGGTGACAGATGATGGCTACACTTACCTTGGTGATCCCTGAGTAAGGTATAGAATTGTCAAATCACTGTGTCATACACCTGAAACTAATACAACAGTGTATGTCAACTATGCTTCACTAATAAAAATAAAAAATAAAAAGAATGAGACCTGTCAATGAGATAAGTAAACACTCTTGGCACAGAACCTGACACACATTAGATAATTAATAAATGTTTTTACTTAATATATTTATTAATATATGCAAGTGGAAATTCACCATAATGCCATTCCTTCCAGTGCCTTCTCACATTAATCAGAAAGTGATCCCCTAAAACACACTAAAATCTCATTTTACTTGCATCCACTGAAGCAACTGAACTTATATCAAATACTGTGTGTGTATCAAGGCCATTCATTTATGTGCAGCATGTGGCCACTCACCAAGTAAAAGGTGGAAGGCATGTTGGCAGCTCCCACCACTACCAAAATGGCACCCTCACTCTCTAGCATGTTCCCCACTTATATATTTTTTTAAGTTGAATGCTTTTCCTGACTTAGAGCGTGTAAGAAGCCAGGAAAAGGTTGATTTCTTCAGCCTGTTGACATAACCTGGCACACAGTAGGAGTTAGTGAAAATGTGTTGCCCTCTTGAGAGGGAGAAGTTGATGGCCATTTTAATGTGTACCTAAGGGAGGTCCCATGCAGAGAAGGGAAGGTATACCAATGAAAAAGCAGATGCCTCCAAAAGTGTATTTCCCTAATTTCACTGTTTTGCTAAGAATCAGTCCTATACCAACATCACAGTCACACACCTGTGAACTTTCTCTGGTCTAATATGTATTTTAGAATGGAGCATACAGTCTTGTGTGGAAATCACACCCCACATCTGGGATGCCCCTTTTGTTGCTTCTTAAATGAAATGGGGATGCGTCCCTCCATCTCCACAACCACAGGCCATGAGCCCCCATTCCCACCCATCACACTGCAGCCAAAGGGATCTTTTTGCAGCTCGGGTCTGATCATTTCATGCCTCACTCTTGGAGTAAAATCCACAAGTCCCTATGTGAGTCAGCAAGGCTCTCTGTGACCTAGTTGCTCTTGAGTTCTCCAACTTCCTCTCACACTCAGACCCCCTCCTTAGGCTGCAGCCATTCTGGCTTCCCTCAGCTCCTCAACCTATAATTATGACATACTTACTCTTTAAGCTTCCACATAAATGTTAGTTCCTCAGAGAAACCTTTTCTGACCACACCAAACTAGGTCAGAACCCTACTATACAATGTAACAGTAGCCTGTCCTGCTTTTTCCCACTTTCCAAAACCATAAGAAAAACATCAGTTAACTGTTATGGTTTATATCTACCTATACCCCAAGTTCTAATCCCCATGAAGGAGGGACCATGTCTATCTTATTTATTTCTATATTCCTGAACCTAGGGTTATGTCTGATACATAGTAGACAGTAAATGTTTGCTGAATTGATGAATAAGATTGTGGAATCTCCATGGAGACATTTTCCAAGTAATATTTCTAGCAGATATGAGATCATTAAAAGGTGGCAGTCAGATTCATAGTTATCTGTCTTCTGACCATAAAGTAAATATCCTACAGGAAATGGAAGTAGGCAGTGGTTTTCATGACTGCAGAACAGAAAACAGCTTGAGATGGTCCTCGAAAAATCCTTCAGAAATTAAATAGAGCTTCTGACCTTTGTAATCAAGGAATATTCCAGAAAGTTATATGTGGGATTCAGTTCAGATCTACATCAGATCAAATTATTTCTAATAATTAATGCAAATCATTACATCTTTCTTTTATTCTCCAGTGTCTTGATCCTCCACGCTCTCTTAGGAAGTAGGTGAATGTATTCTAGGTGAACATTTCCCAGTTTACATCTCCTTTCCCCTCTATTTTTCCTTCCTGTCCTTCGCTATGTGTATTTTCTATGACAAACACCTAACCTGGATATGATTGAATGTTGAAAAAAGGTTTCTTTGGTCAAGACTGATTTCCACCCTACTACCCACAACCAAAGAATGTAACTGTCCTCACCCTGTAAACAAGAAGCTATTGTTTTATAATTATTCAAATGCAAAAGTTAGCTTAGCAGCTTGAATTTTTTTGAATTCATAGCTGAGAAAACACTCAGCAATACCCAGGACAAGTAAAAAATCAATTTTACATTTTATAGCATGTTGTTATTTATAAAGCCCTTGGCATTCCATCTCTCTTGATCCTGGCTTTAATCAAAGCAAGGCAGAAATTTTTACTGACATGAAAACTAGGACAGAGAATTTCTGGCTGAAGGTCATAGAGCTAATAAAGAAGTTGCTGGAACCCAAAGCTACATATTTTTTTTTGCTCCAATATGTCTTTGTAATTATGAAATCTGGTTCATGTGCTAAGGAGAGAAGCCAAATCCAAAGAATGATCTGCAGGAACTTCTAAGTCAATGGAGCTCAAGTCTTAGTCTACTTGGGAAAACTTCATCCCATTGAGAACTTTCTTCAGAGCCTCCTTCACTTCCTTGTTTCTCAAGCTGTAGATCATTGGGTTCAGCATAGGGATGACCACAGTATAAAATACTGACACAATCTTGTCTTCCCCAAGAGATTTGCCCATGTTACCTTTCAGGTATATGAATATGAGTGTCCCAAAGAAAAGAGCCACTGTGGTCATGTGAGAAGCACAGGTGGAGAAGGTCTTGGCTTTACCACCTGCTGTACGAATCTTCAGAATAGCCTGAATGATGAAAAAGTAGGATATCAGAATCACTGAAATGCTGGTTGTAATGACTAAGAAAGCTAAGAGGTAGATGACTCGTTCCCTTGACGTGGTGTCACTACAGGCAAGCTTCAGCAGGGGTGGGAGGTCACAGAAGAAGAAGTCCACGTAGTTGGACTTACAGAAGGAAATTGAGAAGGTACACCCAGTGCGGATCACAGCATTGACCATGGCTCCAGCATAGGCCGCAGCCACCAGCCCCAGGCAGGTCTGTGGTGTCATGGCAGTGGCATAGAGAAGGGGGTTACACACAGCCACATAGCGGTCATAGGCCATCACAGCCAAAAGGAAACATTCAGTGCTAGCACAGAGTGTGAAGAAGAAGAACTGAGTGGCACAGCGCTCATAGGTGACGGCCGTCTTATCAGTACCCAAGGTCTCAAGAGACTGAGGGACGATTACAGAAGAGTAGCAAACATCCAGGAAGGAAAGATGGCGGAGGAAGAAGTACATGGGGGTTTGGAGACGAGAGTCTATCTGAATCAATACGATCATGCCCAGGTTGCCCACCATGGTAATGAAATAGAGGACCAGAAACCCAAAGAAGAGGCCCATCTGCAGCCCTGTCGGCAGCTGGAACCTCAGCAGAATGAATTCTGTCACCACAGTTCCATTGTCCGCCATGAATCCTGGGTTGTCTACTGAAATAAAAAAAATAATAAAATCTTATTAAAGACCAGGTAAGGTGATGGATCATTCTCAGCAATGATAATATCTTGTAAATTTCTCAAGCCCTTTACATTTTTTTGCAAACTTTATTTCATTTGATCTTTTGAAATCCTTTGAGCATATATTGTTAATCCCATTTTTGAGAGAATTATATGAGGGTCAAAGAGGTGAAGTGACTAGTTCATGATTTCATGGCAAAGAGGCAAATCTGGACCTAGAACTCTGATCCTTGGACATTTCCAAACTTCTGACAGGTGCCAAATTGGAAAGTTTCCTCAGCCTCACTACAGAGCCAGAAAAGATCCCTTCATTGGAGAAACCCTATTGGTATAATATTAAGTACATGGGCTTTGAAACAGACCTAAGGTCAAATCCCTTGAGACCTTGGACTAGTTAATTCATCTCTCTGAACCTCAGTCCCCTTGATGGCATAAGAGGCATGTCAATGCCAAAGTCACGGTACTACTGTAAAGAACATAAGAGATGTACCATTCCTAGCACATGGTCTGCCTCACACACTTAGAATTATTTTCTCTAAATTCTGTAATAACAGAGTAACGTGCTCCTAAGTTCGTGTACATTTTAGAATCTTTTTATCTCCAAGTCCACAGCCCCCCTGGTGTCCCAATATTAATTCTTCTTTCTCTGTGGTTGTTTTTGATATGCATGTGAACACAATGGAGCTGAAGGCAAAAGAGAGAGCCATAAAGAACAAACTCTGTTAGAACCTCTACAACCTGTTGCCTGCCAAGTCACCTCTTCCTCCCTGTTCCTGCCAAGCAGTCTGGCCTGGTTTCCAAATTCTCCTCTTATTCCAGAGGACCTGTCCCATTTTTTTAAAATGCAAGATCATTATCAATCAATGAGCTACATGAATCAAGCCATTCCAGAATTAGCCTGCCCAGCTCATTAAGGGACAAAGGCATCACACTGAGTTTAGAATTCTAATACAGATAGAGTTCTTGCCAAGTATTTGGACAATCTTGTCTCTGCACCCTTGGATGCTGATGATTTGGGGTAATGGGAATACTGAATGTGGACTTCAAAGGTGGTTATTTTTGTCCTCCTTCCATCCTTGAAATAAAAACTGAATTTGAGAAAGATCTCATAGGATTTCAGATAAATAAGAAAATGAAACTTTGATCAATGTTGGACAAAAACTGATCTATGGATGAAATAAAGGTCTGCATCTGGTGTTTTTCCCCTGCTGAATTCCTGACAATGTGAATATTTAGGAGAGGTTTTTTCCCCCCTTATGGCCTAATCTAATCTTGACCTTCAGCCAAAACAGTGATTTGCTGTGTTCTGAAAGGAATTCACACAAATCATCCTGACCAAAGGGGAAAACAGAGAGAGAGACTATATTCATTTATTTATTCACTAAGAGTGTACTGAGAATTTACCATGTGCCATGCATTCTTCTGGTTGTTCAGAACAACACAGACAAAGATCTTTGCCCTTATAGAGTAAGCATTCTAACAGAGATCCAGGCATATGCAACATATTCTTTTTTAAATAAGCATACTCTCTACCATGATAGATGATGACAAGTGCTATTAAAACACACATGGGGGGTGCCTGGGTGGCTCAGTGGGTTAAAGCCTCTGCCTTCAGCTCAGGTCATGATCCCAGGGTCCTGGGATCAAGCCCCACGTCCGGCTCTCTGCTCAGTGGGGAGCCTGTTTCCACCTCTCTCTCTCTGCCTGCCTCTCAGCCTACTTGTGATCTCTGTCTGTCAAATAAATAAATAAAATCTTAAAAAAAAAAAAAACATGGACACACACAGCAGGGTGTAGGGAATGGAGAGAGCCAAAGTAAAGAAGAGGGTATTAAACCAGTAGAAGTGTCATTGAAAAGGTGACATTTTAGCAGAAATGCTGGGGATCAGGTAACTATTCACACTTATTTGTACACTTTTATCCACAACCAGTAGAAAATGAAGACACAAATCAGCACCATGGGACCACCCTACTCCCGGTGCAAAATATATGGAGTTTTCCAGGTCCCTGTGAGACATTTTCAAGGAAGCTTTGTTCAGAAGTGTCAGCTTCCTAATACAGAGAGAAGCCCTGCAATGTTGGAGACTCAATGATCAGCCACAATCACAGTGTAAAGAAACAGCATGGAAGGTCCTCAAAAAATTAAAAATAGAATTACCATAGGATCCACTAAGTCCACTACTGGGTATTTACTCAAAGAAAATGAAAACACAAATTCGAAAAGATAGATGCATCCCTATGTTTCTTGCAGCATTATACACAATAGCCAAGATGTGGAAGTAACCCAAGTGTCCATCCACTTGGGCTAAATATAAATGGATAAAGAATGGATAAGGAATGGATAAATGAATGGATAAAGAAGATGTGACATATATATCACATCTATATATATGATAAATATATATATATATTATGGAATATTATTCAGCCATCTAAAAAAATAGGATCCTGCCATTTGTAGCAACTTAGATGGACCTAGAAGGTGTAATGTTAAGTAAAATAAGTCAGAGAAAGACAAATACCATACGATTTCACAAATACCGTGTGATTTTACTCTTAAATTCTGAATTTGGGAATTTAAGATATAAAACAAATGACCCTCTCTCTCTCTCTCTTTTTTAAAGATTTTATTTATTCATTTGACAGACAGAGATCACAAGTAGGCAGAGAGGCAGGCAGAGAGAGAGGAGGAAGCAGGCTCCCCGCTGAGCAAAGAGCCCAATGCGGGGCTCGATCCCAGAACCCTGAGACCATGACCTGAGCTGAAGGCAGAAGCTTTAACCCACTGAGCCACCCAGGCGCCCCATCTTTCTCTCTCTTCAAAATAAATAAACAATGGCAGGAAGACAGCCCTCCCTGTGTGCTGGATACTGTTCTAGGTGCTTACCATTTACTTCTCAAACACCCCACCCCAGGCTGTATTGTCATTGTCCATATTCATGGACCTGTAGACAGAGACCTCCAGAGAGGAAGTAATGTGGTTGAGGTCAAACCACTACACTGGGATTTGAACCACATCTGGTGGCCTCCCAGCCATGTCCCCAGCCACTAGCCATTTACTCCTAAATATGGTCATAACGAGTTATCATGTAAGAAACACCTTTTTGGTCCCTAGCATTTTTTGAGCAGCTTTACATAAATTACCCACTACATTTAGACAAGGAGGAAAGTAACGTTAAGTTAGATAATGATTCTGGGGAAGTTGTTCCAATTCTGAGTTGGAAACACTGCACATGCCCCCCACTTTTGTCATATCATCTTTATTTGTTATGTCTCATCTGCAGGGATGGGAGGGTAGAAGGATGTGCCGGGTTCCTGTCAGAATCAGACTCTAATGAGGAGTGTACAGCCACCAAGGAGCCATCCACCTCTGGCAAAGCTTAAAGCAACAAGACAAAAGCTGTGTGAACCAACCTTGCTCCTGGCCTCTCCTCGTCATCTACTTGCCTGCACTTTGCCCAAATCTCACTCCTCATTTTTAATTTATTGTATCTTACTGCGTGCCATGCATTTTTATAAGCCACTTCAAGTCTCTTTTGGAAAGAAGTATTGATGAATAAATAAATGCAAAATAAATTTGCCTGTTTGCCAGATGAGAGCACAATTAGAATAAATAGCCCTATCATCATCAGACCAATGAGAGTGCCGCCACAAGGCTTTGCCAAATGGGTTCTGGAAAGACAGTGCACAAACAGTGGTTCAACCAAAATCAGACTGATCAATGGATGATGAAGAAAGGCAGAGGCTCAAGGGAGAAAATGGAAAGCTTAGGAACATCTCCAGATCTGTGCTACAGGAGCCAGCTCCTGAAATCCTCATAAATCTAGATTCCCAAGACGATCGGGGCCTCCATTTTGAGATGGGGAGCAGCATGGAGGGCCCCTTCACTCAAAACACGCCTGCATGCGATTCTTCTGAGCATCAACGTTTTTCGCATAGGGCAGAGGACAATTTTAAAGAAAACCAAAGTTGCTGAGCATCTGCTGATCTGTAGAGGAGATGGAAAGGTTGACTCCTCCAAAAACAGGTCCACCTCACTTCTGATACACTGCCTCAATTCCTGAACCCGTTCAAAATGATTGATAATTCCAGAGAGAAGAGCCAGTTGGTTTCCTAACGGTTAAGTTTAGGGAAAACACATGGCAGCTCCACAAAATCTTCAGGCAGAGAGAAGTCCCATGGGGGGGGGGCTGCCTAGATAAACTAAATTACTGAGGAAGTATGAATAGATCAATGAAGCAGCCATCTCCTGCTTTTGAAGCCCATAAAATAGCTGAAATTGCTGACCAGTAAGGAGCACTGGAAGAAAGCGAATCTTTAACGCCACCATGAGCCCACCAAGCTCCATGGTGTTGAGCAACATCGATATTTCACATTCTCAGTGATCTGTTATCTAATTGTTGATCCAACAGAGAAATAGTTCACTTGCAGACAGACCTCCCTCAGCAGACCTCTCTGTAAGTCTAGGTTATCTTTCCCCCACACTCATCATGTATGCTCAAGACCCACGGCCCATGGTAAACACATCTCAGACGTGTAATTCTCACAGTTTCCAAAGCTAAAGGAGAAAGACCTCAAGATCACCCACTCTTTAAGATTATGGGTGCTCCCCGAAAACCTCCACAGAACCTCAGAAAACTAACAGGGGCTCAGAAGAAAGCAAGCCCAGCAGACTTTGGTGTTTATGACGCTCCACCTGTCATCTTAGAGCAAAGGAAACGCTGGCCCAGGAGCCTAGAGGCCACTATGGACCAAACGAGAAAATGTATGGGTAGATGATTTAAAAGTAAAAAGTTTGCACCAGGAAGGGGTTGTTAGAAGTGCCCAGACACCACCTTCATAAAAGCACATGCTGTGGAAAATATCCTGCCATAGATCTGAGGAGTATTTATATAGTGCAGCAAAACTAATCCACTTAGATCTTCCAAAGCAGGTTAAAAGTTATTTAAAAAGGGCGAGATACAAAGGTGGTATGATGTGCCTAAAGTTATGTGGCCACTGCTCCTCAGCTGGAGGTATGCAACAAAGATTTAGAAAAGATCTGCCTTTATCCTCTGTGCCAGGCAGCGTTCGGGACACTGGGGATGTCGTGATGAATACATAGAACTAAAGAGACATGGATGACGGTTACCCTCCCTCTGTCACTATAATAGAACTGGTATCATCTGCTTGTGATGACCTGAAGAGGAAAAAGGAACAAAGAAATGAAGTACCAGATGCTTTGACTTGCTACTCAAAGTGTTCAGAGGGGAGCTTGGGTCCTCAGAATGTTTAAATGGTGAGAAACATAGCGGCTCCTTCCACCCACACTCTGTGCTCAGGTTACAAAGCAGCTCAACCCAGAGATCAAAATAGAGTCCTCAGAAACTTGTCTGGGGTTGGGGTGGGGGGACTTCAGTTGGTCATTTTCTAGCTGGATTTAAACTCATCAAGACATAGGAAACGTTCGCCGGCAAGCCTCATTGAAAATAGCAGGGAGGCAGAGCCAGGATGTTGTCAGGGAATGAGAACACTTCCAAGTTCTAGCACAGCGGGGTCAGACCCCAGCCAGCTGCTTGCCTTCCCTGCGCCTTGGCTCTTTCATTTAGAAGATGGATGTGAAACCACCAAAGTCACAGGAGTGTTGCATGATATGTCGTGTGTTCAGTAGATATTGATTCTGTGGCACACAAGGGAAGGTGTGAGCTCCCTCTCCCCAAAAGTACAAATGACTTTCATGATTTCTCATTTAAGAACATCGGACACCTATTAACTCATCCGATCCTCACACAGCCCATTTTCAGATGATGAAAGTGGGACTCAGGTCAACAGACTTGTCCAAAAGTCACCCGTCTAGAAAGAAAGGCCAGAGCTGGGACCCAGAGCCCTTTCTGCCTTCCCCCACCCCTGGCCCCTCACCACGGCGGTCATCGTGATACAGATGGGAGGTGCTGGAGTGGGGGGAAGACCTGAAAAGTGGAAATCTTAAGGTTCTTCCTCACTTTGCGATCTGACAACAAACTTCTAGAATGGCATATTGAGTCTATCCAAATGCTGACCTCAAATCTCTTACACTTCTTCTTCCTGGGCTGAATGTACAGTAGCATCTTGGAACTAAAGGAGCTTCTGAAGGTCATGGTTGTGCCCTTCTGCCTTCAGATGGGGTAAGCAGAGATGAAGAAGGAGAGGCACGCTGGTGAGGTGGGTCTTGCCTAGAAGCAGACAGCCTGAGAGTGACGAGACCCCAGATTTGCCGCCTGACAAGCCATTCTCTCCTGCCTGGATGGCTACGGCTACTCAGAGACATAGTACTGTTGTTCTGACGCCCACAATGACTCGAGTTCTCCGCTTTGGGGAGAGTGGTGAGGACAGATGGATTGTCTCCCTTTAAAGAGGGATGGGGAGGGGAAATGTTGTGGTGATGGGGGCACCTAGACCGAGACGGCCTTACGAAACATGAGCATGATCGTCACTCTGTCTTGCTCTTATGGAGTTCTTTCATTCCCTGACCTCCTTAGAGCCTCTCCCAAAGTCTGTATCTGGCAGACCGGTCCTAAATGAGAGAGCTCAGTTCTCTTGCCTTAGCGGCAGCTCAGCCAAACACCCACCCAAAGTAGAGTCATGAACTCCGTGGGAATCTAGATTTTTACCTCCCAGCCACAACAGACACCCTCTCCGCAGCACCGCTAATGACTGATGTCTGAGCTCCAGGTGACCATTCCTGACAAATCAGTGACTGGGAAATTAAATCTCCCACCAAGGAGATCGCTCTGTTTCAGAGCCGCTTAGATCTTCCAGCACTTTCTGTGATGCATTCCAAACACCTGCCAGAGAGTTACAAGCTTCTCAGAGATTCAACAAGGGAGCCATTTGCTCTTCCCCTTTTCTGAATAGAACCCCTGATACTTAAAATTGCAGCCTTCGTCTTCCACATGGTCTCACCTACCCTGTCTCTTCTCATTCTGAAAACAATCATCTGAAGCAGGTATGAGAAGCAGCGTCGGCCCAATGGTACAGAGGAAGAAACAGAGAACCCCAGAGGCTAAGGGTCTTGCATCACTGCGAGAGAGAAATGCAACTTGTAACTGTCAGCTAGTACTAGCTTTGGCCCTACTCTCTCAAGAAAAGAGACACAGGGGCGCCTAGGTGGCTCCGCCGGTGACGTGTCTGCCTTTGGCTTGGGTCATGATCCCAGAGTCCGAGCTCCACTGGGCTCCCTGCTCAGCGGGTAGTCTGTTTCTCCCTCTCCCTCTGCCCCTTCCCTGCTTGTGTGTTCTCTCTCTCTGTCTCTCTAAAATAAACAAATAAAATATATTTTTAAAAAGAGAAAAAGAAATAAACCCATTTTACGTGAGAGGAAACCAAGATTCTGGTGTCAGGTACACTTCGCCTCTGGACTGTGGTTCGTTTCCTCTCAGATCTGCTATTGTTCACACTCACCTCAGGCAGGACCAATCCAGAAGACTGGGCGGTGGGGGGGGTGGGGGGTAAGAGCAGAATGTGTCGTCTAAGCGGGGTTTGGGGGGACCTGAGGAATAAGCATGTTCGGTGCCCGCAGCTTTCAAGCCCCAGCAACCAGTAGGTGCCTGCCTCCCACCCCCTGTCCTGGGCATTTCAGGAAGCCAATTAGACCGGGGCAGGGGGCTTGTCACTAATGGGGTTTCTCTAATCAGGCCCTAAGCTGCTAATTAGACTCCTCAGATCCCCAGAGGCGAGAAACCTTCAGAAAAGGGTCCCTGCAAAGTTAGCTGTTTCAATCCCTCCCCATTCACACTTTGTCCTGTCTGGCAGCCCCTGCCATAATTAAGCATCATTTGGGACCCGGGTTATGGGGAGAAAATACCAGTGCATTCTATTCTCTGAGGGGTCGCCCTCAGAGTGACCCTTTCAGACCCGTCTCCTTGTGACGGCTCAGAGGAAACACGTGATCACGGGCAGTCCCAGCAGCCTGCAGACTCGTTTCCTCGCTGATATTAGTCACCCATACACAAAGGCCTTCGAGCAGGGCCCAGCACAACACACTAGTTTTATCGAGGGTAACTCATCCCGGGCACCCCACCCCCACACAAAAACCCCTGGAGAAGACAACGCTACTGTTCTCCTCGCCCTATAAGGAAGTGGAGGCTCAGAGAGGTGAAATGACCACCCCAGGTCACACAGCTGGATGGGAACCAGGGGAGGCTTGCTTCACACACCTTGCTCTTAACCGCTATCCCTATACCCAGCAGCAGGCTGATTATAAACACAACTACATAGGACAGAAAATTTGGACAAGGTCACGAAAGTACAAACGAAGAAATGTAAGCCCTACCACTCCAGCAGGCACTACTAACAGAGGGAAAGATATTAGAACATCGTTATTTAGCTCATAAGCCCTGGCAGTAGACTGCACGGGTTCAAATCCTCCTCTTTGTGGGGAGTTTCAGTGAGTTATATCCTGAATGGATACAGAGGTTACAGGGGATACAAGTAAGATACAGAACAGGGCCTGGTACTATGACTATCCTTCTGGAATTTTTTTTTTCTATAGAAATTTACACATATATTTACAAATCAGGATTAAAGTCGACACACTATTTCTACACTGTTCACTAGGTGAGGTAACAAGAGAAAAGGTAACTGTTCTAAAGCTACTCATGTGGGAGGGACCTGTGGCCCACATCAACACCGTGGGAAGTGCTGGGGCCTCTCGTCAGGCTGCTCATGATGTAGGGGCCCCTGAGCCCCGAGACTCTGTACCCAAAATGTCCAGGCTACCACAGGAAAAGAAAAACTGACTCCCAAATTTGCCACAAAAACGGTGAGATTGCCCTTGTCTGATGTACCACACGTACTTAACAATCTCAGACGTAGTCATGATAACCCGAAGGCAAAAGACATCCCCAGATTCTCTTGTATGCGGAAATTCTCGAAACACTTGGGTAGAGGAGAGACCCGTGGGAGATGGTGGTATATTACATATTATATATATAACATTTTAATAGTCTTAATCTTTAAAAAAAAAAAAAAGGAAATTGAGACATACTGATGCCATTTAGAAGCATTAATTTAATAAAGATGTGTGGTATTTCTTGTTGCTACACCCCTGACACACATATTGACAGCGCTAAGCCTGTACCACCCATGAGACCTGACTCCTCCCTTCCATTCATTCCGTTCCTTCCTCGGGCCTCTAGGTTCCCCTTGCCTTGTTTTGTTGATCACTGCTCACGGAGAGAAGGCTGTTGGTCATCATTTCTGCAGGTCCTTTCACTTGGAATACTTGCTGATCTCCAGTAGTTGTTGGTTCAGCGTTTTGGACTTCCAATATAAATAAAGTTTTCTGTGCATATTTTTTTTAAAAGATATATGGTATTTCTTATCTTCACATGGGAAAATTTAAACATTTAAACATTCCCCAACGTGGCTGTCCACTTAATATTATATCCTGGGTATTTTCCATCCTGGTGGTCACATGAGGTCACCTTTGATTCATACTCCCCCATTTTAAGATTTCCCAAAACCCCTACCCCGTTCCACAGAGATACCCTCGTGCTGAGCTATGCTGTTGAACTCCCAGGCTCCCAGTACATGAGATGCCATGGGGAATCAGCTTCTGACCCAAAGGGCTACTTCTTAAATCATGCCCCCCTTTCACCCTCATCCACCAATGCAGCTGGATGGATATGACCTCCTTGATCTGCTACTTGTACCTCCAACACCAACACCCACCACCAATGATGCGGCCCCACCCACCAGGAAGACCCCTTCATTCCCTTAGGGTGAATTCTGCACTAGCCCACCCCCCAACCCAGGCTGCCGAGGATATTTCATATCCCTGAACCTCTGTGGGGGTCTGAGGTGGGAAAATTTCATGCCTTGCCATGTACAAAAGTGGCCCTTCTCAGCCCCACCCTGTGCAACCCACCCAAGCAAGCACATGCACTGGGAGAAGCTCAGGTTCAAACCCTAGCTCCTCACATCCAAGATATCCTATTGCACTTAACAATTTTGGTCACTTTGATATTTTCAACTTTTTGTTATAAGACAACAGGGCCGAAACCACAGATCTTTGTAGATATTAATGATTGTTTCTGTGGGCTAACTTCCCAGAAGCAGAGTGACTAGAGAAAAAGGCATTTCCATTTCTGAGGGTCTTTATACAAAGTAATAAAACTGACTGTAAGATACGGCCTAGAGCTCCATAGCACATAAGGGAACCTGTTTCCCAGCACCTTGCCGATACAAGTATCATGATCTTCTTTTAAATATGTGGTGATTACAAGGGCACCTGGGTGGCTTAGTTGTTAAGTGTCTGCCTTTGGCTCAGGTCATGATCCCAGGGTCCTGGGATCAAGCCCCACATGGGGCTCCTTGCTCAGCGGGGAGCCTGCTTCTCCCTCTCCCACTCCCCCTGCTTGTGTTTCCTCTCTCGCTGTGTCTCTCTCTGTCAAATAAATAAATAAAAATCTTTGAAAACTAAAAATAAATAAACAAATATTTGGTGATTACGAAAGAAAAAAGGTAGCTCAGGGCTACATAAATTGTAATTATTTATTGTGACATTAAACATCTTTCATATGTGTAGATAATTATTTCTTCTTTTGCAAATTTAGCTTTCGTGCACTTTGCCCATTCTTTTTTTTTTTAATTGTTAATTTCATTAAATCTTTTTTATAAGATTTTATTTATTTACTTGACAGAGATCACAAGTAGGCAGATCCGGGGGCTGGATCCCAGGACCCTGAGATCTTGACCTGAGCTGAAGGCAGAGGTGTAACCCACTGAGCCATCCAGGTGCCCCAATTTTCTAGTGAGGCTGTTGACTTCTCTGACTGAATGATAGAAACATTAAAGATCTCTCCTTTCATTTGTTTGACAAATATTTGAGCACCTAATACACCAGGAAATGTTCTAGACACTGGCCATATAGCAGCGAACAAAACAGATTAAATCACTGCCTTCCTGTATCTTACATTCCAATAGGCAGAGACAGAAAATAGGGTTATAAACAAATATAGCAAGATGATGTGAGAGGAGCTGTCTGGGGTAGTAGCAAAGAAGGGACTCAAAGTCAGAAAAGGTCTTTGATGTGGCATTTACACTAGGACTGGCATGGGAAGAATACACGAGAGCATCTTCTTATTCGAAGAGCATTTTAGACAAAGGGAACAACAAGGGCAAAGGGCCTGAGGCAGGAATAAACAGGAATAAGGGCCAGAGAGCAGTAAGAGTTGAGGGAGGTACACAGAGGGCAGATCACATATGATCTCATAGGTCAGAGTAAGAAAATGGGTTTTTTTCCAAGTGCAAAGGGAACTCAATGGAGGAATGCAGGGAAATTAAAGAACAGATACAGGTTTTAAACAGTTTCTCCAAATTCTATGAGAAATATGGATTATAGGGAGGCCAAAAATATGCTATATACACCAGGGTATAGTATTCAGCCATAAGAAGGAAGGAAATCCTGCTATTTGCAACAACATGGGTGGACATTGAGAGCATTATCCTAAGTGAGATAAGTCAGACAGGGAAAGACAAATACCGTATGACATTCTTGCATGTGGAATCGTAAGACGCCTCCCTTACATAGCATAGAGAATGTAGTCAGTGGTCGTGTAATAATACTGTACAGTGACAGATGGTAGCTACACTTGCAAGGAGCAGCACAGAAGTGCAGACTGGTCCCATCACTACGTAGTACCGCTGAAACTGATGTAATACAGAGTGTCAACTGCGCGTCAATAACAATAAAGAAGCCTACTTTCTAGTCTATTCCATTGGCTTCTACAATGATTTTTATGCCAGTACTGTATTGTTTTGATGACTATAGTTCTGTGGTACAGTTTGAAACCAGATGGTGTGATGCCTCCGGCTTTGTTCCTTCTCAGGAGTGCTTTGGCTATTCGGTCTCTTTGGTGGTTCCAGAGGAATTTTAAGATTGTTTATTCTGTTTCTGTGATAAAAATACCACCGGAGGGGCACCTGGGTGGCTCAGTGGGTTAAGCATCTGCCTTAGGCTCAGGTCATGATCTCGGACTCCTGGGATCAAGCCCCACATCCGGTTCAGGACAGGGGGAGTCTGCCCCTCCCCTGATCATGCTCTTTCTCTCTGTCAGATAAAAAAATAGAATCTTAAAAAAAAAAAAAATACCACGGGAATTGTGATAGGAATTGCAATGAAGCATCTTCCTTATTGCCCTTCTTGGGCTGCCCCTACTTCACATTGTAAGATCAGAAGCCCCAGCTGTAAATACTCAAAAGTCTATCGGGAGCCGAGAGCATCCTTGAGTATCCCTGTCTCCAGATCTGCCTGGCCCCCCACAGCTGCTGGGAGTGTTGGCTGCTTACAGCTGGCAGCTACAGCCTTCTCTGGAGTAGTGCCCTCCTCAGCCAAGTATCTACAAGGACTCAGCCAAGGGATCCACCTCCCCAAAGGGAGTCACACCTCCACTCTGTGCGATATGCCACGGTCCATGAACAGTCAATATGGGCCGCAAAGGGCCAAATCCCTTGCCTCAAGGCAGAACTGAGTCAGGATGTAATTCATACTCCAGAGTTGCCCTACAGATCTGGTTAGCCTCCACCTGAAATGGTATCTTTGCTCAACTAGTCTCTGCTTCCTACATGCCCTGACAGGTCTCTCCTATAACTGCTCCCTTGGTGACACACTGGCCTCCAAGCCCCTGTCTCCCATCTTTTTTTTTTTTTTTTTTTTTAAGGAAACCAAGCTAAGATGCATCTCTTCCAAGGTCAAAACAAGAGTCCTAGGCTTGATAGGAACAAGAACAACAACAATGATAATAATAATCAAAGCACTCCAGATCGTTCCAACCTGTGGCCAAGAGAAGAAGGTAATAAATACGATGGAGTCATCCGCCTCCACAAGTTCCCCAGGGGATGTTTAATGCAATATTATCAGTGCTGGCATATTCTCCCTCCTTTTTCTCTCTCTTGTCCCAATGGCCACACTGTCATCTATAGGAAACACTTGCAATACAGGACACACCCTTTTACTACACAGATATTTCAGTAGGTATTTAATGACAGGAAATGATCATAAATATTGTCCAAAAATGGGTTGGAATATGGAATTCCCTGCACTGCCAGAAGTCCTGGTCTGTGGCTGCCTTCCTTCTCTGTCATATATTCTTTTTTTTTTAAGATTTTATTTATTTATTTGACAGACAGAGATCACAAGTAGGCAGACAGGCAGAGAGAGAAAGGAAGGGAAGCAGGTTCCCTGCTGAGCAGAGAGCTCAATGCGGGGCTTGATCCCAGGATCCTGGGATCATGACCTGAGCCAAAGGCAGAGGCTTTAACCCACTGAGCCACCCAGGCGCCCCAACTGTCATATATTCTTGCTCCATTTTTCATCTGCTATGGTAAGAACCACCCCGGTGAGGCTGCATGCTTGCTAATTATCAAGATGTCTTATTCCTGCCATGTTACTTTGAGTGAATGGGGCACATGGACCCTCTGTGATCTCGCTGAAAGAGTTCTGATCCTGCACTGATGAGTGGGTGAGAGCATTCAGGGCATGGGAGTGATTCTCCTAATGCAGAACACACAGGAATTGGAGGAAGCAAGATGAGTTCTCCGGAAACCTACAGTCGAGCTGGGCAACAAGACTAACCACCAAGGAATAGCCATTAACAATGTAAGGCAACTAGAATTCAGTGCCAAAGTGTGACGTTATAACACGCATACACAGAGAGGGTTTCAGAGACCAGGGAAGAGATGAGAGCTGGAATAGCCAGAGAAGGCTTCCCATAGAAACTCCAGCAATGGATCATGAAGGAAGATGAACGAATAAGCTACTCATGGTATAGATTCAAGTGAAGCATATTTAGACCGCTCTAGCCTCATTTACCCCTGAACCAATAATCCACCCTTACTAATAAAATTCTGAGCAGTCCATGACATGAGACTTGATACAAGGTCTGGGTACAAGGGTGGATGCCGTGTGAAGAGGATGTTACCAGGAGTCCTCAGAGTCCCAGTCCTGGCAGAACCACTGATGGACTGGGACAGTAGGACACTGAGGGCCAGTGGCAAAGAGGAACCTGCTTCATTCCCTACAGCAACTGTAAATGAGCTTTGAGACTAACGTGAGCTCAGAGTTGCCGTGAAATCCCACAGGGTTTGTTTTTATCCTCTCAGATGTGTAGAGAGATGGGATAATGAGCCCCTGCTGAAGTGTGTTCTCCCGGACAAGCCCGGCTGTTCCTAGGAGCCCGGAGGCTGTCCCAGTTGCTGACACGTGATTCAGGGACAACCTTTGTGTGCACTGCATCCCTATCTCAAAAACCATCCCAAAGCATTTTAAATATCTCGCTGGTTTGCTTCATAAGAAGAAACCTAGACTCCATCAGCTACATTCACCTATTGGAGCGATCTCAGCTGCCTACTGCAAAATGCTTAAATGACCTAGATTAGTTTGATTCTGGACTGGAGATGAACCCAACTGAATTATCCCACCAGGTAATTAAGGTGTAATT
Organism: Enhydra lutris kenyoni; assembly: GCF_002288905.1. NCBI lineage: Eukaryota > Metazoa > Chordata > Mammalia > Carnivora > Mustelidae > Enhydra > Enhydra lutris. The sequence continues at coordinate 12,647,587 of NW_019154106.1, forward strand.
ATGACCTCAGGAATGTTGAGAGGGGGCTAGCTCTGAAGTAAGGTGCATACGAGCTAGGGCAGGTGAAACTGGGCGGAGAATCTGGCCATTGTCATTGGAACCCGTCATCTAATGGGACCATGTTCAGATATAGCTGTAATCTCTTTGGGTTTATGTGTCACTGGATAAATTTTAGAAAATATATTCCACCTATGAGTGATATCATATGTCACTAGTCTTTCTCTGGCTGACTTATTTCACTTAGCATAGTGCTCTCTAGCTCCAACCACGTCATTATAAATGGAAAGATTTCATTCTTTTTATGGCTGTGTAATATTGCCTTGTATGTATGTAGCACATCTTCTTTTATCATAGAGGAGGAAAAGAGAGAGGCAAATCAAGAAACAGACTGTTGGGCGCCTGGGTGGCTCAGTTGGTTGGGCACCTGCCTTCAGCTCAGGTCATGATCCCGGAGTCCTGGGATTGAGTCCCCATCGGCCTCCCAGCTCCATGGGGAGTCTGCTTCTCCCTCTGACCTTCTCCCCTCTCATGCTCTCTCTCACTCTCTCTCTCTCTCTCAAATAAATAAATAAAAATCTTAAAAAAAAAACAGACTGTTAACTATAGAGAAGACCAATGGTTAGCAGAAGAGAGGTGCATGGGGGGATGGGTGAAAAAAGGTGATGGGGGTTTAGGAGTACACTTCTGGTGAGGAGCATCGGGTGTTTTATGGAAGTGTGAAAGGACTATATTGTATATCTGAAAATAATATTACATTGTATGTCAAGTAACTATAATTTAAATAAAAACTTAAATATATATGGGGCAGGGATGGGATACTCGACTGCAAAGCTTAGACCCAAGACTTCACTGTAAATTACTATACTACCTGTGATTACACTGAAGGTGGGACTAATCATATGTACTAGAGCTCTGGCTTTGGAATAAAACAGAGTCGGGTTAGAATCTGGGCTTTTTCAGGGTGCCCCCCTAGTTCAGTGGGTAGAGCATATGACTCTTGGTCTAGGGGTCATGAATTCAAGCCCCATGTTGCATGTAGAGATAATTTTTTTAAGATTTTATTTATTTACTTGTCATAGAGAGAGAGAGAAAAAGCCCAAGCAGGGGAAGCAGCAAGCAAAGGGAAAAGCAAACTCCCCATGGAGCAAGGAGTCTGACATGGGAATTGATCCCAGGACCCTGGGATCATAACCTGAGCCAAAGGCAGACACTTAACCAACTGAGCTATCCAGGTACTCCAGATTCTTTTTTTTTTTTTTTAAGTAATTTCTAGGGATGTCTTAACCCAAAAAGAAGGAGGAAGAAAAGACACAGACCACCAAAAAACTCCAAAGTCAAACTTAGTCCTCTTTCCTCATGAACTTGAGTGTATGTCTAATAGTCTTAGAAGTACTATGAGTTTAAAAATTGAGCCTTGGGTCTGCAGAAAAAATTATTTTCTTCCCCTAAAAGGATAGCATCATGTGAAGCAAAGACCACAGAATTTGAAGTTAAAAAGTCTCAGATTCAAATGTTGCTTCTGTTTCTTCCTAGATGTCTGTCAAATTGGGCAGCCTCCTTAATATCTCCAAGCCTCTTTGTTCATCTATAAAATAGTCATGACTGTACCCAACTTTCAGGGCTGCTGGAAGAATTAGAATCAGAGTATGAGATAGGCCTAACATGTGTGCAGGACTAACCCAGCTTGGCTGTATCTCTACCCCGGTGATCTGGGCCACCTACTCCCCCATCATGTTCATTGAACAGTCTTGTCTCAGAATCAGAGGGAACCCAACCACTTCCCCCACGTGATGGAGAGAAAATGGTCTATGACAATTTCAGAATTAGGGGGTGAGAAAGATGTTGAAATTAGCCAAGCTGTCTCATGATTTGAAAGCAAGAAGGATCTGATAACCCAAAGAACTGCAGGGAGATTCCTTCGATTCCATGAATCATAAAGATGTGCTTAAGTGTAAGAAGGCAGCAAAACAAATTCATAGCAAAGTGCACAGAATTTGCCATCAAACAATTATCATTCAGAACCCAGCTCTTCCACTTATTAAAGTGGGTCACCTTAAACAAATTCATCTCCCAGAAGTTCAAATTCCTCACCAGTAAAGAAAAATAAATAGATAAGCTAACAGCCCTCAAAGGGCTGTTTCTAGGATACAATAAGATAATTTTTTCAAAGTTTCAACATCTTTTAGTGGAATGGATAAGTAAATGTGCTGTAAGCATACCAAGGAAGACCATATCAAAACCAGAAATAACAAACTAGATGTAGCTACATGACATGGACAAATCACAAAAATATGGTATATGTGGAGAAAGAAAAAATATATAAGTTTTATAGCACAAGACCCTGTATGTAAAATTAAAACCACATCAAAATCACTGTATTTTTTTAAAGGCACACATATTTTTAAATCAATATGAAAGGACTAAGCATGGGAGGACATATATTTTGCATGCATTAGACTGGATACCTATGAGGAATGGGGGAAGGATTGGGCATGGAAAGAAAAGGAAGCAAAAAGAATAAAGTGAAAAAGCCTTGCATCAGTAATGATGAGTTATCAGGACCTGGCAAGTATGATTAACTCAATTTCAGACCTAAGATCCCGTAAGTAACAAATCACTTGAAATAGTGCCTGCATATTTTATTTACTCAGTAATTTGTAGGTAAAGAGTATGCACATTCTAGTATAGATATTAGGAAAGTCCTTTCAAAAGCTTCATTTAACCAACCCATACACCTAGACCTATTATAAATCATGCTTTGTGAGAGACAAAAGAACTTTAATGATCATATAACCTAGCCCTGCCATTCTGCTGAACAGAAAATAAAACCCAAGGAGGGGAAGTGAATTTTAAAGGTGACTCAGCTAGCTGGTGTGTCCTAGAGGGGACAACCACAGAGCTTGACTCATCCCCAGAACTAGCTGCTACAGTCAGGTGGGTGCGGGGGAGAGCTTCAGGAAACCACATTTTATCTGATAAGTCAGTGTCTCTCTTTCACTGGTGACCTCTAATTTGAGCCAGAGGAGGGTCCCAAGATTAAAATGGTAAAGATTAGGGGTGCATGGCTGGCTCAGTCAGAAGAGCATGAGATTCTTGATCTCGGGATCATGAGTTCGAGCCCCATACTGGGTGTAGAAATTGCTTAAAATAAAAATAAATAAGTAAACTTTTAAAAAATAATAAATAAAATAAAGTGGCAAAGATTAAACTAGAAAGACTTTTTGTTTTTTATTATTACTGACATATAATTGATACATAACATTGTGTAAATTTAAACTGTACAATGTGTTGGTTTGATACATTTATACATTACTGTATGTAGAGTGTTAGCTAGCACTTCTACCACCTCCCACAATTATTAAGTCCTCTTTGTGGTGAGAACAATTAAGAACCGTCTCTTAGCAACTTTGAAGTTTGCAACATACTGTTGTTGACTATAATACAATGTTTATGACACAGGGTTGTTGACAATAATCACTGGGCTGTACCTTAGATCTCTGGAACTCATATCTGCCAATTACAAGTTCGTACCCTTAAACATCTTTTTAATATCATCTGACTAAGCAGTTTTTGGACACATGTGACTGATTATATAATAAGAAAAAAGCACATCAGTGGGTAATATGAGGGGACAGTCAGTATAAAGAGCAGATTCATCATCTTCCAGCTTCTGAAAGCCTTTTATGAGAAGAAGGAATTACATTGGCTATGAGGGAAGTGTCTGGAAGGGGTAAAACTAAAGCCAACGTGTGGAAGATAAAGAGAGCTCATACAGATCCAAAATAAGAGTTATCAGGCAGAACTGTCCACAGATGGATGCTCATTGAGCAATTGGAGATCAAGCAGAGGACATGAATCCCATAGGGATTACAACACCTGCTGACTAGGTTCTTCCCAAATCTGAGTTTATGTGTCTCTTGTCTACACAGAAATTTCCAAATACGTACCAGAATTAATTTGAAGCAGAAGCACCAGCTCAGGGCTCAGCTCCAAAAAATGCAGAAGAACATAGATGCCCAAGGAGAACAAGCCAGGTACAAGATTTCCCCAAAACGAGCTCTATAAATTGGCCCAGAAATATAAAGCTAACTTCTACCATAGAAAGAATCTGTCCTTCCATTCTGGCATTTTGTGGTTCTTGTTGTTCATCCTCATCTTCAGATCAGTTGTCCATATTGAATCCATGACCGAGAATAATCTCACCACAGTAACAGAGTTCATTCTCATGGGCTTCACGGATGACCGCATGTTAGAGATTCCCCTCTTCCTAATGTTTCTCATCTTCTATATCATCACCCTTCTGGGGAATGTGGGAATGATCATTCTGATCCAAGTGGATATCCAACTCCACACCCCCATGTACTTCTTCCTGAGCCATCTCTCCCAGCTGGATGCCTGCTATGCCTCGGTGGTCACTCCTCAGATCCTGGCCACATTGGCCACTGGCAAGACGGTCATCTCCTTTGGCCAATGTGTTACCCAGTTCTTTTTCTTCACCACCTGTGCCGGCACAGAGTGTTTCCTGCTGGCAGTGATGGCCTATGACCGCTATGTTGCTATTAGCAACCCACTGCTCTACACTGTAGCCATGAACCCCAGAATCTGCTGGAGTTTGGTGGTGGGAGCCTATATCTGCGCGATGTCAGGGGCCATCCTGCGTACCACATGCACCTTCACCCTCTCCTTCTGTGACCACAATCAGATCAACTTCTTCTTCTGTGACCTCCCACCCCTACTAAAACTCAGCTGCAGTGACACGACAAACACTGAAATTGTCATTGTCTTCTTTGGCAACTTTGTGATCTTGGCCAATGCCTTGGTCATTCTGATATCCTACTTGTTCATCATCAAGGCCATTCTGAAGGTGAAGTTTCCAGGTGGCAAGGCCAAGACTCTCTCTACATGTGCCTCCCACCTCACTGCTGTGGCCCTTTTCTTTGGGACTCTCATCTTCATGTATCTGCGGAGTGGCTCAGGCAAGTCCTTGGAGGAAGACAAGGTCGTGTCTGTCTTCTACACTGTTGTCATCCCTATGCTAAACCCTCTGATCTATAGCCTAAGAAACGAGGATGTGAAAGCAGCCTTCAGAAAGATCACTGGTAAACTCCAGGTGTTCCAGAGTGTGTAGATATAAGTGACAAGACCTCTCCTCTTGGTCTATTTTCTTCCCATATCAATAGATCCTCAGAGGTACAAACACTATACACAAATCAGACCCACAAATAGAAGGTAGATGGGTATCAGAGAGCAGATAAAAAAAAAACCTGCAAATATGGTAAAACTCATTTCCAGCAATCTCATGGTGCTTTTTTTCTCCTCCCCCTCTCCTACTTCCAGTCCATTTCTTAGTGCACAACAGCCTTATGATACTGTCTGATATCTTAACTTACATAATTTCAGGGCTCCAGGCGATTTTGAGTTTATCTCATCCCCCCTTCCTTCTTTGTAACCATGCTTGAGATTCCATCTTTTCCTTCTCATTTTTTGCTTCCATTAATACTGCCTTTTTCTGTGTCAAAGGTTCTATTTGGGGATTCCAGTAATCAGTGCTAATAGTCTTTTTTTTTTTTTTTTAATACATGAGTAACTGGTCACCTCAGTAAGCTGGGAGTGCTGTATAAGACAAAACTGAGTCTCCCATTGGCCAAAGGAAAGGAGTGTTTGACAAACAGGCCTTCCTCTTCACTGTCCTACTCTTGTGATACCCCCTTGGGGATCTTTCCTTCTTGCTCATGCCACAAAGATGATATTTTCAAACTGCCTTCTCACTTGACGATTTCCTGGCTTTGTTGTTCCCGCTGTGTAATATTCCTCTCATACCTCCAAGATGAACTAAGCCACTTTACCTTTGACTCCTCAAAGGCCAACTGCTTAGTTTCTGAAGGACATGATACATTGCTTCTCCTCCCCACTCACACTGCCTGCTTTGTGAACAGTCCCTTCTTACCAAGCATCCCAGTTTCAGGAACTGCAGAGGCAGAGAACAAAGGCAGGTATAAGGTAACATTAAACCATGCATTATCTTCTCTGGGAGAAAGTTTTTAGAGAAAGGAAAGTAACTAATTCCTGCTTGAGACTGAAAAACCCTTCAGGGCAGAGTCTGTTTTCCTTGTTGGGGAACTCAATCCAAGTTCAGAATCTGGACCAGATGAACTCTTTTGATAATTGCTTCTGAACAGATTTTTAGGGCACATGCATGATCTCATTTGAGCCTCAGGGAAACGCTGCAAGGCAAAAAAAGAAGACAGGGTTGAATAGAATATTCCCATTTTGCAGTTAAGAAAGTGCTTTCTCATAGGCCCTTTGGACCTTTGCTCAGAGTCCCTTTGTTCAGAGTATACAGCTGTAGACAATGAATGGCTTTCAGACTCAGGGTTGTAACTGAGTCCCAATTCTACCACTAATTCACTGTGAAATCTACAGTAAATGGCTTCATTTCTCAGATCCTAATTTTCTCCAGATCTAAAACAAATATAACAACTCCTAATTCAAGAGCATATTATAAAAAATTATATGAGGTGAGGGGTTCCTGGCTGGTTCTGTCAGAAGAGCATGCAACTCTTAATCTTGGGGTTGTAACTTTCAGTCAACAGGGGGCTCAAAATAAATAAATGAGGAGATGAATAAGAAACCTCCCAGCACAGGGGTGGCTGGATGTCTCAGTCAGTTAAACATCTGACTCTTGATTTTGCCTCAGGTCGTGGTCTCAGGGTCATGAGATCCAGCCCCATGTCAGGCTCCACACTCAACAGAGAGTCTGCTAGAGACTCTCTCTCCTTCTCCCTCTGCCCCCTCACCCCTCCAACCCACTCTCCCACTCTTTCTCTCTCTCTCTCTAAAATAAATAAATCTTTTCCAAGAAAGAGAGGAAGGAAGGAAGGAAGGAAGGAAGGAAGGAAGGAAGGAAGCTCCTAACACAAATCCTTTGTTCCATATATATTGTTCTCTTCCCTGCCCTTTCCCTCACTTTCACCGTGGGCCTTGCCACAATTCTGTCACCATTAGCAAAAATGAAATAAATTACAAACAAGTGACAATGAAAGACAGTGAACCGAGGAAAATGAATAACTCAATCCTTTTCTCTCAAGAAATTTTTTAAAAATGGGGTTTAGTTGGGGTGGGGGTGCACCTTCTATCTGCATCCCACATGGTCAAGGATAATCAAAAGATGTCTTTTTATTGAATATATTGTTGTGTTCCCAAGGAACCCCTTTACCAGACCTTGAGTTTATGAGAAGTTGGTCCTCCATGGCCCTCTATATGGGAACAATCGTTGTATTAAAATGGTCCAGCTGACCAAGGTAGAGAAGTCAAGAGAGATACAAAAACAAAGCAGTTATTCAAAGAGAATCAGCAGTAACAGACTCAGAAAGACCCGTGGCAGGTTCCATTCCCTGCTTCCACTGCACTGAGGGGCAGCCACAAAAGTTCTCTTGCTTCCTTAAGACACACTGTGTTTAGTGTTGAGGATCAAAAACCAAATTCCTCTTTGGGGACTAGTTCAAGCTTAGTCATAAGGCTCAAAGGAGTCCATCCATACTTGCAGAACTCTAATGGAGAGGAGTTCTTCAGCATATTCTAGCAGATCTGCACTCACACACACACTGATTCCATCCACACTTTAAATAAAGGACTGGGTCTCAGTATCCTGTATACTTCTATCATACTCTCATTATAGGAGAAACTTCATCCACTTAGAGCTCTTTGCTTAGGTAACCACTGTTCTAGCACTTGACCTTGACCTTGCCCTTCAGATGATCAGACTAGAAAAAGCCCCTGACCCAGCATTCATCAATGCATGAACAAGAGTCGAGAGCCACAAGGTGCTCTAGAGTTATACAATGATTATTAAGCAGAACCAATAAAGTTATCTCCCTCTTGAGGGTCTGAACTAAAAAATATGGGAAAAGATGGAGTTATTTGAGAAACGAGACTCACAAATTATAATTAGATATGGAGAAAATGGCTGAGTCACGTTAATGCGCAGACCATAGAGAAAATGAGCAAATGTCAGGTGTGGAGGAGGCAGCGATATAACCTGGTCCCTCATGCTGCATTAGATCTTTCAGGTCTTGAATTATGTTCCAGACTTAGTTCTAGGACTCTCTATAGGTCCCCAAGAAATCCCTTTGTCTCTTTTGAAGCATAAGAATCTTAGCCACAGACCCACATTCTACTAGATAATGTGAGTGGGTCTCTGTTACAATCTAAATGACTTAGCAACACATTGTCCTAGCTACTAATAACAAAATAATGAAGATGATGATGATAGCCAAGTCTTACAAGTGCACCTATTATATGCCAGACACTATTCTAAGAATTTTTATATGTATTTAGCAACCCTGTGATATGTTAGCAACCCTATGATGTATGTGTAATTACTATACCCACTTAGAGATGAGTAAACTAGGACGCAGGGAAGTTAAAATAAGTTCCTCAGGTCACGACAGCCACAAAAGCCATAGAAGGCCATGACTTGAGCTCAGGAAATCCAGTTCTAGAAATTCCACTCTTATGTACGATCTTATATCATCTTTGAATGTCATTTTATATACAACCATCCCTTCTTTGGTACAGAATCACTTAAGGGAAAACAGCCTTACTCACTAGGCTCTTTCTCCAGGAGTCAGAAAAAAATGGTTTTCCTGCTTCAGAACTGGAAGTCATGTGAAAAATAAAAAAACTTTCAAAGGTTGATGGAGAGGTCTCTACAAGATGAAATAAAATGAAAGACAGCTTTAATAAGGAGAGGATCTTACTTTTCACAGATGCCTATGCACCTGCAGGTTCTTGGCTGAGCCACCAAACAAAAACTGGAAGAGATTGCCTTTTAAGGTCATTCCATGAAGATTCATTCAGAATATACACTGAGCTGGGCTGAAGAGACCCTATTCTCTGACAGCTAGGATGCCACCGGGCATTTAGGTCAGCATCAGCCATAAGGCTTGTCCTAGACAAGGCAGCTCTGTTGATGCTTGAGACAAGGAAAGCAACACTGATTCTCAGATCTACCAACCAGGCAGTAAGTCCAAGTTCTCTACATTCAACTTCTCTGAATAAAAGAAATGAGGTCAGGATAAATTCATGCCTTCTTCCCAACACCTTCTGCAGACCTACAAAGGAGAAACTGACTGCATAAATCATTCTTCCCCCATAATCAACCTACAGGACCTACTTCTTTACTTTATCCAGGTCTCTATTGAAGTGTTGCCTCATTTTGGAGAAAACTTTCTTGGCCACCATATCTAAAATAATAGCTCCCCTGTTGCCTATCATTTCCCATCCCCCTACTCTGCTATTTATTCTTCAAGACACTTAGTAATACTTGTTATCTGTTTGTTTTTATCCCTGCCCCCAGTAGAATGTTCTTTGTCATCGCCCCCAAGCCAGCAAAGACTGTCTGCCATTTTTAGTGCACCTTCTGACTCACAGTAGATGTTAAGTAAATACCTAATGAAAAACATGAAGATGATAGAAATGAAGAAGACTTCCATTTCTGGTAATATGGTGGACTAATGTTTTTCTAAAAAATCTCATCCCTGAAAAACATGAAAAAAAAAAAACAAATAAAAAGGTGAAAATACACGAAAAATCAAAGGCTAAACATCTGAGGGAAAATAAGAACCCTAAGAAAGAAACAGATTGAAACTATGTTTGTCATCAAAAGCATCACCCTATGAGAATATATTAGTTGTCTGTTGCTCTTAATTGGTAGCTTAGGGGCCCATGGCTGGTTCAGTTGGTAGATCATGCAATTCTTGATCTCAGGGTTGTGAGTTCAAACCCCACATTGGGTGAGGAGCCTACTTAATATGAATCTTGAACTTACAAACTTGAGTGAAAATTTGGCAACAAATATTTACTATTGTACAGTTTCAGCTGGTCAGGAATCCAGGCACAGGTTAGTTGGATTAGTTAGTCTCTGGCTCACAAAACTTAAGATGTTGCCTAGGGCTCCAGTCATGTTGACAAGACTTGAGTCCTTCCCCACTGTTGGCCCAATAGGCCCATTCCTCGCTACATGGTCCTCTCATAGGGAAACTCACAACGTGACTGTCATCAGAGCAGGTGCTAAAGTCAGACACTGTAGTCTTTTTGAAACCTAATCTCAGAAGTAATATCCCATCACAGTTTATTTACTAAAGGTAGTCACTAAATCCAAGCCATACTCAAAAGAGAGGAATTACTCAAAGACACAAATGCCAGAAAGCAGAATTATCCAGGGCCATCTTAGGGGCTGTCTCTGCAGTCTCCCTCTAACCCCAAATGACTCACGTTATTCAGCTAGAACTGGCTATACAACCAGACTACTTTTCCCAGACTCCTTTGCAGCTAAGTATGGTCATAGAGCTGAGTTTTTAGGTAGCAGAATGCTTGAAAAAGTGGTGTGGACCATTTCCAAACCATGCTCCTTTCCATTCTGCTGGCCTGAGGCAACTGAACACAGTTACCTTGGAAGCCACAGGTTGAATGTCACAGAGGCTCAACAGGAATCACTACTTGGAGGACTGGTAATGGCCCTTCTCTGTCACTAACTATAAGGTACTGACTCATCTCACTCTGGTTTCCTTAGATCTTATCCAAATCTTTTTAAATAATGGTTTTACTAAATCCTCCTCAAAGTACCCAAATCAAATGTAACATCTGTTACCAGTAGAGCCCCTGACTGATGCAGCCCTGGACCTCCCACCAAATAAATTCAAAGTAGAATCAAGAACTAAATATGAAAGGCAAATTAACAAACATGTTATAAAATAATAGAGGAGATCATTCTTATGATCTCATTTTAGGGAAGAATTTCTTACGTACAAAACAAAAGGCATTAATCATAAATTTAAATATTCCTAAATGTGTCAGTATTCATTAGAGAGTTTCTGTTGATCAAAAACATGATTAAGAATATGAAAATTGGGGGGCGCCTGGGTGGCTCAGTGGGTTAGGCTGCTGCCTTCGGCTCAGGTCATGATCTCAGGGTCCTGGGATCGAGTCCCGCATTGGGCTTTCTGCTCAGCAGGGAGCCTGCTTCCCTCTCTCTCTCTCTGCCTGCCTCTCTGTCTACTGTGATCTCTCTCTGTCAAATAAATAAATAAAATCTTTAAAAAAAAAAGAATATGAAAATTGGGATGTCTAGCTGGCTCAGTCAGTAGATCATGCAGCTCTTGATCTTAGGGTTGTGAGTTTGAGCCCCCCATTGGACATGGAACCTACCTTAAAAATATAAATAAAAAGAGAGAGAAACCGCAGCTTATGTTAAAAAAAAAAAGAAGATGAAAAATCAAGACACAAAATAGGAGAAAATATTTTTCAGGTACGCAATCACAACTATGTATGCATAAAAGTGATTAGGAGGGGAAGGGTTAAAAGAAAAAGAAAAGCGATTGAGAAAAGATAACATAAACACTCAAGCAGGCAATTCACAAGAAGACTGTTCAAATAACCAACATACCTATGAAGAGATGCTTATTCTCATTAGTAATCAGGAAATTGCAAATTAAAAACACAACATGCTCACTAGATTGGCAAAAATTTTAAAGTATGACACCACACTATTAACAAATAGATGAAAAGAGTAGTATAAATTAACTAATTTAATAGTAGTAGTATCAAATTTGTTTAATTTTGTAAAGTATTTTGGCATCAACCTGTCAAAGCCAAAGATGCACATAACCACTGACCCAGATAATCCAGTGACCTCGGAATACACAAAGGAGAAACTCTTGCCCGTGTCCAGCTGGATACAGGTACATAAATGTTCATAAAGCATTGTAATAGCATAAAACTCAAAACACTTACCAAGTTTTTCTTTTTTTTTATTCTTCTGATACAGAATGTGGATGTGATGGCTGGAGCCTGATAGCCATTATGGACCATAAACTAACCTCAAAGCTGGAAGCCAGCAGAGCAGAAACACAGAGAAGGCTAAGCCCCCGATGACATTTTTAATCCATCATACCATCCATGGGCTGCCTCATTTCCAGGCTTTTGTGTAGGATAGAAATAGACATTTATCTTATTTAAAAAGCAACTAGAAAACAAATATATGTATATATGTGTGCATGTATACATACCTATAATCCAAAAATAAGGTAAACTAGGCCATATTGTTAGTGATACCTGAATGGATGAAACTCTCCCCACTTCTCCTTGGTAACAACAAAATGGGATTTGAGGCACCCTGCTCTGTTCTTATTACTGATTTTCCACCAGTAAAGTGGTCTCCCTTTGTTTCTAAGTTGCATACACTGTAGGACTTCACACTACCCCACAGAATATTCTGGAAGGCAGATGTTTACCTTAAAGAGGGCTTGATGCTCAAGACCTTGCCATGATATAATATGGAAAGGTAAGCAGTGCGTGGCTGCTGAAGGCTGAGGAACTTCCTATGGGGTCCAGTCAAGCTGCCCAGAAGTGGTGAAGCTCGAACTTGGTCCAGAAGGAAGCATCCATGGGCAAACCAGACTGACAGGGAGCCAACTTGATGGAACATGCCACAGTTCCTAGTCCCAGCTCCTCCTCCCCACCATAGCCACCCTCCCCCATCACTTCTCACCAGCCCACATGACCTCCATCTGGCAGCTGAGAAGCTACGTGAGCTTAGGAGCTCAGGAGAGGCACCGCCGCCCTTCTTGGACCTGTTTCTTCATCTGTGATGTGTCAACATAAGTCTGAATTCTCTCTCAGTTCTTGTTTGTCTGTTTGTTTGTTTCCAGCCTTGGAAGAAGGGACATGAAGGTGACAATAGTCCCTGAGGAACATGGAAAATGACATCATTCAGTGTCTTCCACTTATCCTCTTGAGCCTTTTAATCCCCAGACTCGTTGTTTTCTTCCCTCGATAGAGAGAGAGGGGATATAATAACCCCAAGTCAGCTCTGACTGAAGAGGGCTACCTTCTCCCAGAAGCCCTCGCCTCTCGTTTTGTGATCGGCAGGCAAGTCTGGGCTCGCCCAGCCCCCACTGTAAGGTAAATCATCACAGTGAATCATGGATCATGTATCATGATCACCTTCTCACACATGATCACCTTCTCACCGTCCTAGGTGAGTTCTATAAATAGATGTTAAAACCACCCAAGGATTCAGCTGGATCCGAAAACTCAATGATTCGGAAATGAGAGGATCTTAATTGGGTTGTTTGAGCAAGAAGGCAAAACAGCACCAGAGGGCCTGTAGGTGACAAGCTCTGAATTCCATCCAGTGACGCTGCATAAACTGGGCACGTGGTCTGGCCCCTCTACCTGCCTGAAGTGTATTCGAAGGGGGTTTCAGCATATGCATACAGCCAGCCTAAGGGCGATGAGATAATTGCATTTTCTATCATTTTCACATTGCCACAACAGCCATCTCTTTGGATCTTCAAAGAAAACAGAAAATATCAACAGTGCAGTGAGGGAGGTGATGCACAGAGATCCCTGAATCTGGCCTCTGAGTGTCCCAGCCACCCTCCCATCCCTGTGGCCCCATCCTGGGCTTGTCACTTCTGGTTTGTTCTTTGATGACTTTGCGGCCTTTCCTGAGGTTCCAAATAGGATACTAGTGTCAGGTCCCCACCAGGATAAATTGGGCAGGGAATGTTTCCTGACACACTGGGTAAAACTTGCTGCTTCTCTGGGCTTCAATTTTCCCCTCTGCCAAATGAGGAGAACATAATAGACCAGGTGCACTCAAATCTCTTTTTAACATCAGAACCCCCTTTCCAAACAAAATGAAATGAAGCACCTGGTTGTTGACAAGAGTTCAAGGAATTGCTGCTTCGTTTGAAGCTGGGGCTGAGTTAGCAGCTCTGGGAAGGCTGGGGCCTCTGGGGAGCAGAGCTGGAAAATTACAGAACCACATCACCTAGGTCTTTCCCTCCAGGTTCAGTGGGTCTGCGAGGTCCGGGGTCTCTGCCGAGGGTCGTGGGTACTTTCAACAAGTGTGGAGGGCAGGGATGCCTGGGTGGCTCAGCCAGTTAAGCATCTGCCTTTGGCTCAGGTCATGATCCCAGGGTCCTAGGATTGAGCCCCAAGTCGGGCTCCTTGCTCTACAGGGAGCCTGCTTCTCCCTCTCCCTCTGCTGCTTCCCCTGATGGTTCTCTCTCTCTCTTTCTCTCTCAAATAAATAAAATCTTAAAAAAAAAAAAAGACCACAAGTGTAGAGGGAGGCATGTGAGCTGCCATTTTCAGTGCCTCAGGCATACTGCGCCCATTCTGAGAGTCATGTGCACCCCCAGACAGCAGAGAGAAAGAGGAACCCATCACCCAGGTGCTCACCTGACAGGATGCCACATTCAGATGGCAGACATTGGACAGACATGGACACAGAAATCAGGGGATAACAGCTAACATGATAAAGGCCCAACATTTCAAGGAACGTTCTCATCATTTTCCCATTGAGACAATCAATGTCTCAAAAGATGCCAGTTGTGGCTACCACCATGCAGGAGAGAGCTGTCAGGTGAATGTGTGTCTCTCTAGGTAAGAAAGGTCAATGAAGGCATGATCGTGTCTATTCCTAGGCTGTGTGAGCTGTTACACCAGTGTTGTGGGGCATCTCCAAGGGCTGCACTGAAAGGTTATGACCATTCTGGGGGGGGAAAAGATGCTGTGATTGGCCAGTTGTGACAGCCCAAATCCTACTGAGCAGTGGGATATTGCTGTAAGTCTGTAAAGCAAATCATTGTTTAGAAATCTGAATTCAGGGGTGCCTGGTGGCTCAGTGGGTTAGAGCCTCTGCCTTCGGCTCGGGTCATGATCCCGGAGTCCTGGGATCGAGCCCCGCATCGGGCTCTCTGCTCGGCAAGGAGCCTGCTTCCTCCTCTCTCTCTCTGCCTGCCTCTCTGCCTACTTGTGATCTCTGTCTGTCAAATAAATAAATAAAATCTTTAAAAAAAAAAGAAATCTGAATTCATTGGTTATTTAGTTCAAATTATTGAAGCATTCATTTTTTTTGAAGCATTCAGAGTAATGTATTAACAGCCTCAAAGAAACTAGTATTTGTAATTTTATGATTCAGAGATAGGCATAGCAAGGAAAGAGTTCTCGAAAAACATCTAGTTAAACAATGTAAAGCACGGGGTCCCTATCTCTAAATTTGCATGTCTGTGGAAAGGGGGAAAAAGAAAACCTTCATGGCTAAATAAAGGATGGAGAATACTGCCATGAAAGAAAGACTTACTGAGTCATAGAACAAAATAATAGATTCAGTTGCAAATTCAGAATGTTTGTATTGAAAAGTTCTAAACTGAGTAAGGACAGGTGTCGAAGACATGTCATGATACCAGCCCCATTCACAGCCCAGTGGAATGTGTGAATGCTGTTTTGTCCCCTTGGATACAGCAGACAGTTAACATGGGTCTGGCTACATGCTTTCAACTTTCTAACTTTTGGACTGTCACACACACACACCCCCCCCCAAAAAGGCAGCTGGATAAATAAAAAAATTCTCTTTTTAAAATATCTGAACCAGGAAATCCTGAAATAACTTTTCAGTTCCTCATAGTACTAACAGTGATGGACCTCTAAGGAGTGATAAGCCATGACTATGGACAAGTCAGAGTTAAAGGAAAAAGGGAAGATAAAAATGATAGGAAACTCATTTGAGAAAGGGACAGAAAAAAAGCAGATTGTTGGAGCCCGGGGGGCAGGGGCGGAGAATCACAGTAATAACAGGGTTCTGGAGGAAAGATGCTTAAACTCCTATTCTTAAGGTCCAGAGAATTCGCTTCAGTTCAGTAATCTAGGACTTCCTTCCATCTTCAGTGTCCACTAGACCCAGGTTAGACAGCTCAGGTCAAAAAAGATGGAAACAATGGGAGGAAGTGGGGTAGTCCATGCTTAGACTACCGCCAAGCCATTGATGGGATATGTATTGATTTCCACATCCTCTTGAAGGTGTTAGTTATGAGAAAATAGGTGGACCTCGTATTTTGTGTCTGAAACCCTGGGACCACTTTTTGTCTTATGAGCCATGGACCCCCCAAGATCAAAATTGACAATTCACCCTAAAATATTCTATGGAAGTTCTAGGACTAGTGAGAACCCCATAGGTCACAAACAAGTCTTCTTTAAACCTGACTCTAACCAGCCTCCCAGTGAGTCTGGGAATCCCTAATGGGGTAGCCACCATTCCTATCCCCAAGAGGCATTACCCCAGAGGGTAGGGCCCAGAGCAATAAATAGCTGACAAAATAATTCATTTCACTGACATGAAGTGAAGAATCATCCTGATTTCTATAGGAAATTGGTTCTACCAAACACTATAAACCCGATAGCTCTAGACCACAGAAGCTAAAAATTAAAGTAGAAGGTGAAGAAGGACCAGTATAGGATGGTAAAGTGAGCAATGTCCTTGAGTTATGACACCATGGTTTAAATCCTGGCTTTTCCAGGGCACCTGGGTGGCTCAGTGGGTTAAGCCTCTGCCTTCAGCTCAGGTCATGATCTCAGAGTTCTGGGATCGAGTCCCACATCGGGCTCTCTGCTTGGCAGGGAGCCTGCTTCCTCCTCTCTCTCTCTCTCTCTGTGCCTACTCGTGATCTCTCTCTGTCAAATAAATAAAATCTTTAAATCCTGGCTTTTCCACTTGCAATTTATTCTTTGACAAGCCACTCTAACTTTCTGAACCTTGGCTAACACATTTCAAGAGTGAAACCCATAAGAGTTATTCCAGGATTATTGAGAGGAACTGCTAAGTTAATGTAGAAAGGAAATGTCTGACACAGAATAAGGGCTCCATAAATCTCATGCTTTCCACAGAATCACTTTCTTTCTTGGACCCCAGGGAAAGAAATCCAAGACAGACAATGATCTGGTTCATAAGAGAGAGGAAGTAGATGATGAGAGCCTTCACAGGGAATTGGTGAGGTAACTGGAAATGTTTGACTCTTCCCCTCTTGGAACATCAGTTTCCATTAATTAAAAAAAAAAAAAAAAGATTAACACATTAATACTTCCTATTTGAAAGAATTATTGAAAGGAGGATTAAGGAAGATGATGAAAATCAATGTCCAGGTTTGGTTTAGTCAGAAGAGGCCAGATGTGCTATGGCAACACTCAGCTCCCCAACTGTTCACAGTATTTCCCCCACCCCACACCCCATGCAAATCGACAGGGGGCCACACTGCATGTAGTCACAGAGAAACCCAGGCTTCAAGAGGCTCCACCATTTTGTGGCTGCATGGTTGACAGCGCAGTCTGCATGACCACCACAGCAAAGGTTGAGAGGCTATAGAATCATAACAGACCTTTGCTGCTGCAACCCTTCTCCTGGGTCTATGAGTTACCCAATATCACTTTTCTAATTAAATCAAACAATCTGTATCTGTTGCTTACAGCTAAGAAATGTAATTGATATAGAAATCAGTAGCGGGATTGTTGCAAGCATGAAACCATTGGAAAAAAATGGAGGAATCAAGTTGTATCCCTAGCTACTTTGAGTCTACACCAAAAAATTATAATATATATATATATATATATATATGATATAAAATATATCATATACATATGATAAATATAAATAAATAATTGGGTCAGGTAATTATGGAGGCTGAGAAATGCTACCATCTGCAATCAGCAAGCTGGAGACCCAGGAGAGCTGATTGTGTAAGTTCCCATCTGAGTCCATGTCCAAAGGCAGGAAGAAACCTATGTCTCAACTCAGTGATTGTCAGGCAGGGAGAGGGAATGCTTCCTTCCTGAGTCTTTTGTTCTATTCAGGTCTTCAACACATTGGATGAGACCTGCCCATATTGAAGAGGATGATCTGCTTTACTCAGGTGCCAATTCAAATGTTTTCTCATTCAAAAACACCCTCATAGACACACCTAGAAGAATGTTGAACCAAATCATCTGGGTACCCCATGACCCAATCAAGTTGATACATAAAACCAATCATCACAGAATTAGCTCTTTTGCCTGAGTTGGGACATCTGGGCGGTTCAGTTGATTGAACACCCAACTCTTGATTTCAGCTCAGGTCATGATCTCAGGGTCGTGAGATCGAGCCCAGCATCAGGCTCTGTCCTGGGTGTGGAGCCTGCTTGGGATTTCTCTTTTTCCCTCTCCCTCTGCCCCTACCCCCACTTCTCTCTCTCTTTCTCTGTCTCTCTAAAAATTTTTCTCATTAAAAATAAATAAAAAATAAACCTCAAATGAGGTAATTCATGTAAAACATTTAAAAAAAATAAAAACATCCTACTCTTTCAGCATTAAGGCTTATAATTAAAAAAAAAAAAAAAACTAACATTTGAACCATGAGATGCCAAATTATATTTCCAGTTGAATTAAAGCCCAGAACTGAGTTTCTTATCCACCTAGGCCTAAAACTTCGGCACTAGTGAAAAGAATGAGAAGGAGAGATACTGGGAAAACCTAGCAGCCCACAGGAATGACAACATAAGGGAAGATCTGGGTGGCTCTGAGTCCCTCACAGCTCAACCCCACTGAGCCTCCCCTGCTTGCTCAGGTACCATCTCTTTCTCTGTCTAATGGACCTTCCTGCCCTGCAGGAAGACTTAATCACAGCCTTGCCACAATCTTAACTCTGCAAGGTAAAGTTGATTCTCTTCCCGCTCCAGTGCTACCAACCCTCATTTTCTCCAGATCTATCAGTGGACTTTTATTAGGGCTAGATACAAATATGCCCAGATAGGTCAACTGCAAATTCAAACCAAGAGAATTCTTATACAGGAAATAATTTAAAAGGCTCTATAAAGTTATAACAGTAAATACTTTAAGTTTCTAAATGGAAGATTAGAGAACTCAGCTTTAAATGGAACTAAATTTGGGGTGCCTGTGTGGCTCAGTTGTTTAAGTGTCTGCTTTTATCTCAGGTCATGATCTTGGGGTCCTGGGATCGAGACCCCCCACCTCGAGCTCCCTGCTCAATGGGGAGTCTGCTTCTCCCACTCCCTCTGCCCCTCCCCATGCTCCTGCGGGCAAGTCAGCACTCTCTCTCTGTCTCTCAAATAAATAAATGAAATCTTTTTAAAATTTTTTAAAAAATTAATCAAGCTAAATTCATTAGTAAGGGTCCTCATAACAAGGTATTTTTTGAATGAGCAGAAAAAAACAACAAATAATTATGGTTCTTTTTGTAATTTACCTTACAGAACATCTACAACATGCCATCCCTGAAATCCAGCACACAATAAAAAAGTTACTACAGGGGTGCCTGAGTGGTTCAGTGGGTTAAGCCTCTGCCTTTGGCTCAGGTCATGATCCCAGGGTCCTGGGATCGAGCCCCGCATCGGGCTCTCTGCTCAGCAGGGAGCCTGCTTCTCCCTCTCCCTCTGTTGCCTCTCTGCCTACTTGTGATCTGTCTGTCAAATAAATAAATAAAATCTTTAAAAAAAAGTTACTACATATGAAAAAGGCAGTGGCTGTACTCAAAACCAAAAGAAAAATTCATACAGATGCATGATGATCCAAATGTTGGAATGACATGACTTTACAATAACTGCTGGAAGTATGTTAAAGAATTCAGAAGAAAATGATTAACTGAGTAAACAGATGGGGAATTAAGATTGAGAAACAAACAAACAAACAAAAACCTAACAGAATACAAGTGTTAGAGCTATGTAGCACAGTATCTGAAATGGAGCAGATTGGAAAAAGCAAGATGAAGGATCAATAGACACAAACACAAGTCAACAGAAATAATCCAAACTGAAGCAGAGAGAGGGAAAATATTTAAAAAAAAAAAAAATGGGGAAAATAAGCAAATGGTCCAACATACAAGGAATTGGAGTAACACAATACGGCTCAGAGAAAAGGGACAAAAGAAATTTTTGAATTTCTTTCAAGTGCCAAAAGAAAGAAAGAAAGAGGAAAGGAAGGAAGGAGAGAGGGAGGGAAGGGAGGGAAGGAGAGGAGGGAAAGGAAGGAGGGAAGAAAGAAAGAAAGGAAAGGAAGGAAAGAAGGAAGAAAAGGAAGAAGGAGGAAGGGAGGGAGGAAGGAGGAATGGAGGGAGATAAGAGGAACGGGAAGGAGAGAAGGAAAGGAAAGAATAGCACTTTCACAACTTCAAGGTTTTCCAGTCCCCCTAGTCAATGTAGCATGTGTCCCAGATTGCTCACATTTGTAGTTAATAGTTTGGTAGACCTCGGTTTTATGTGTCCTGCTCCTCCGAACTCAGACCTAGCAATGTGTGGGATACGTGGACATATATTCACATATAAGTGAATATTCACATATAAGTAAATAGAGTTGCCACTTTGATGTGCACTTAAATCAGAAAGACAAATCCGCCATATCTCATCTCTCTTTTCCCGATTCTTTCTGGACTGAAATCTCTTGTCCCAGGACATTTACATATGGTGCCCCATGCTTTAAAAAAATATAAAGAAGAAGAAGAAGCCCTCAGATGGGAGGATCTAGGCTAGGGTCATTTCTCTGATCTAGGGTGGCAGTGAGAGAAACATTGAGCACGGTGCCCCCCGGCAGCTGCTGCTGTACCAGCCAGCTGTCCAGCAGCTCAAGCCACAGCGCAGGAAGCCGACAGGCTGTCCCCCAGCATGCACAGAGGTATAAAGTCACAATGTGTCCAAGACAGAGACTAAGAAGCACTGCTCTAGAACATATGCAGAGCAGGCTAAAAATTTTTGTTACCATGGTTTGGTACCTTTGTGCAAAAAGCCATAGCAACATGTTTCATCTCCACGGGTAGGAGAAAAATAAATGAAACAAGATGGGATTGGGAGGGAGACAAATCATAAGTGACTCGTTGTCTCACAAAACAAACTGAGGGTTGCTGGGGGGAGGGGGATTGGGAGAGGGGGGTGGGGTTATGGACATTGGGGAGGGTATGTGCTGGGGTGAGTGCTGTGAAGTGTGTAAACCTGGCGATTCACAGACCTGTACCCCTGGGGATAAAAATATATTATATGTTTATAAAAAATAAAAATAAAAAATAAATTTTTTTAAAAAGCCATAGCAACATATTTTATTGTTTGGTGTCACTTTTCTATTTTACAATAAGCCCTTTCTGGACCCACGAAGTAAAAAACAAACAAAAAAGCAGAATGGCGTGTCACAGGGAAGTAGACGATGAACGTGTATTTTGCACAAGATGTTTGTCAGCAATCGTCACCCTCCGTGGGCGTTGCGGCGATGTCTGCAAGGACTGGAAAAGTAGAAGACACAAATCTGCCGGAGACGCATCAGCTCTTGCTTCCAAAGACGGTGCCAGACAGTAATGACTGAAAATCACAGGTGTGTTTACATTTCACTCTGTGAAGCGAGACTTTTCATTCACATCAAAGGTCACTTAGCTCATTTTTCCAATTTTTTTATGCACTTACACACACACACACACACACACAAACTAAAGCAATGTTCAGTAACGTATTGGCTCCAATAGAAAAGAACAACTTTACACACAGTGAGATGATGACAGTTTTATATCAGTGTCATTAAATGTCTCAAACAGAA
This sequence comes from Enhydra lutris kenyoni, assembly GCF_002288905.1. Classification (NCBI taxonomy): domain Eukaryota; kingdom Metazoa; phylum Chordata; class Mammalia; order Carnivora; family Mustelidae; genus Enhydra; species Enhydra lutris. The sequence goes on from NW_019154106.1 coordinate 12,668,995, forward strand.
AATCATGTGTTATCCTCATAACTTTTCCCAACCAATTCATCAAAATAAAGCTGTTGAAAGTTCATTCTCTCAGAGATGAAAGATCTGACATTATTGTGAATATTGTAAATTCAGCATAAAATACCAAACTGGAAGACCACAGCTCTGGTTTTCATTATAGTAAAAATACAGATTTTTTTTAAAGATTTTATTTATTTATTTGACAGAGATCACAAGTAGGCAGAGAGCAGGCAGAGAAAGAGAGGAGGAAGCAGGCTCCCCGCTGAGCAGAGAGCTAGATGCCGGGCTCGATCCCAGGACTCTGGGATCATGACCTGAGCTGAAGGCAGAGGCTTTAACCCACTGAGCCACCCAGGTGCCCCCAAAATACAGATTTTTTAAAGATTTATTTACTATGTGCTATGGTGAGTGCTGTGAAGTGTGTAAACCTGGCTATTCACAGACCTGTACCCTGGGGCTAATAATACATTATATGTTTATTAAAAAATTTTTTAATTTTTTAAAAAAAGAAAAATAGGTCAAAGTACAATATTCCAATTGGAGGCCAAAAAAAAAAGGCACACATGAAAATACAGGGGCTGAAATATTTATACAGTTCAGTGTGGAAAAAAAAAAAAGAATTAAGAATACCCTCCCTTCAGCAAAACTCTCTTACATCTTATTCAACCTTTGTGTGGAAAAGGGGTGGTCGATCAAAACAGTGATCATGTGCTAGAGTAATCCGGATGACTCCCACCAACGTGACCTGAATGAAAGCGATCAGACACACATGACCACATACTATAGGGATCCGGATATAGAAAGGACAAAAGCAAGCAAACTAAGCAAAGCCATTAGGATTGGGGGTGGCGAATGGAACGGGGCCCAGAGGCGTTGAGGCATTGGTGATGTGTTTGTTTAATCTTGAGCTGGGGCTAGTGACTCAGGTGTGTAAAGACTGTGAAAAATTCACATATGATAGTCATGTCTTTGAATGTGTGTTATCCTTCAGTGATTTTTTAAAAGCATTATGGAGATTAACAATATTCTTCCACACGACCATAATATTATAATATCATTATCACCCCTAAGAAAATAACCGAGGACACCATCACATAATTTGATATGTAGTCCACGTCCATAGTTCTTTTTTTATCTAGGAATACGTTTTATTATTTGTATGAATTTAATCAGGATCCATTCATTCTAAGATCAAGCACTGCATTTGATTTTTTTTTAACATTCTTCTAATCTAGAACAGTCCACTTTCTTTTTCAGACACTGTCAGGTCTGTTATAACTATTCTATAATCTGTGTTTGATCAGCTGCTGATACATGCAGTAGACCGAATTCTAAAATTACCACTAATGACCCACGTCCCTGGGTGACGGTCTTCCCTAACAGGAGTGTTGGACCCGTGAATATGATGTGACAACACTCCCATTATTAGGTTACCAGATTGTGAACATATAAGTAAGGTCCCTAATCAGCTGACTCTGAGTTCATCAAAGGGGAGATTATCCTGAGTGGGCCTGACCTCATGGAGAGAGCTCGAAGGAAAAAGCCAAAGCAGCGGAGATATTCTCCTGCTCACCTTGCAGAAGGAAGGGGCAGTGTTGTGAAATGGACGGCCACCCATCGGGCACCTGAGGGTGGGGTCAAGGTCAGCCCTGGCCTAGAGCCCGCAAGGTCATGGGCACCACGGCCAAACACTTGCCACCCAGTGAATCCCACCTACAACAAGATGGGGCCTGTAGGAGGCCTTCTCCTCTGGAGACGCCTTCCTCTGGAGATGGCTGCCCTACCCCAGGCCTTGATTCCAGTCACAGGACACCCTGCCCGGAGGTCACAGATAAACCACTGTCTGTCTGACTCTCGCTTCTTGGAAATAATGAGATCATAAATTTGTGTCAATTTTAAGTTGCTAACTTTGTGGCAATTAATTACTGACCAATAGAAAACTCACACAAGTCACTCAGCCCTGTATTTCTTACCAAGTGAAAGCTAGTTTTAAAGCAGGATACAACAAGCTTTTCTGTGAATAGATGGGAAATATTCCAGACCTTGCAGGCTGACCGGTCTCCTCTTCAGCTACTCAGCTCTGCATCCTCATGAGAAAGCAGCCCCAGGCATAGGGAAACCAAAGACTGCGACCGTGTGTCAATAAAACTTTATGAGGCAGGGGGCCTGTCAGGTTTATATATTCTTGGACCCCAATCTAGTTTCCTGCTCCCTGGCGCCCCCTGCAGGCTGATGCGGCCCAGCCTGTCCTAGCCCCATCCCCCAGCCTGAGAGCTGATGGAAGGCACTGTTCATGGTCTGGAGGCTCTGTTTCCAATCCTGGCAGAACCCTCCCTTGTTTCTCAAAGCAATGACAATTTACAGGGCTCTGTCGAATGCCTAATTACCACACTTATGCTTCTCAACAGCGGAGTGAGCCGAGTGAGGAAGGCATCATGGCTCCCACCTTCAGGAGAAGAGAGGCCCATCATTGAATGTCTGCCGTGCTCATGAAGCCAGTTCTCAGTTTGTGGGTGGTTCCTGTCACTTGGTGTTGCTGGTCTCCCCAGTGCAGAGGACGTGATCCCAAAGCTTGCTTCTGAGCCTGAGGCTGGACTCCCCGGGCCTCTCCTCTGCCCCAGTGCCTGCCGGGTCAGGAGTTGTGACGGTCCCCATCATGCCGCTTGGAAAGGAGACTCAGGCCTGAACGGAGCCTCAGAGGTCACTCATCTAAGGCATCAAACTGTGCCCCTTGCAGGAGGACTCCAGGGGCCAAGAGAGCACCGGGAGGAGCAGGGGACCCAGCAGGCATCACAGAGCTCTGCTGGGGTGTTGTGGACGACTGTGCTCTCAAAACAGAGTTTTGGGACCACCTGCTGCGGCCAAGTGTTCCTGTCATGGAGGAGAAAATCGAGGTCCCAGAGAAAGGAAGTGAATTGCCGAGAGAAATGGGATAGTATTCAGACCACAAACAGGTTGAAGCTGAACCCTAAGGCCAGCCCACCCTGGCTGTGTCCCTCTGTGAGCATGATGTCAAGGGTACCCCTCCCCGGGCACCCTGAGGCCTGCGGCCACCGACTTGACGGGCTGCTTCACTGCTTCAGCCTGTCCCTGGAGGCCTCAGCCTCCACTGTGCATGATTCTGGCTTTGCAGATCGCAGGGTGTGAGCAGGGGCCCTGGGACAGGAAGGTGGACAACTCCATAAACACAAGCCCGCATGGCAGGTCCCCAGAAGAGAGGAGGTGCCCGTGGGCAGGGCACCCCTCATGTTCCCAGGTGGCAGGCAAGGAGAGTGAGTAGCGGTGAAGACAAGTGACGCAGGAATCGGGGTACTGCAAGCCAGGCCCAGAAGAGGGTCGCAGAGTCTTGCACAGCTCTGAAAGAATAGGCACGTAGGGCAAAGGCCAGGAGCTCAGCCACACCCACTCACCTTCTTTCCAAGGTCCCCTGAAGATCCAGCAGATGTGCCCAGCGCCTCCCAGAGGAAGCCAGGCCCAGGTGGTCTGACACCAAGGACCCCAGCCACATGCCCTCAGGAAAGGAGAGTCTGAAAGGCCGGTCCAGTTATCCCTGTGCCCCTGCTCTCGGCAGTGACCCCGGGGACACTGTCTGTGCCCCTGGCTACCTGCCAATGTCCAGGCCCTCATATGGCTTCTCCACACCAAAGGAGACATGCTCATCAGGGCTGTGACACCCTTACATGCAGTGCTGGATCAGCCACAGGCAATGTCCCAGCAACCTCCGGAGCAACTGCTGTGCCAACGGCAGGTGGACCTGTTAACCTTAGGGAGGCACAGCCACCCAGGGAGAGAGGGAGGGGAGCGGGAGCCTTCCTGATCACTGCAGGCAGCTGGGGGCCCTAGACCTGTCACCCAGCCTCCAGGTCTCTTGGTAGGGACAGCCCTGGCTCTGAGCACTCGGGTGTCAGACTAGATTCTAGTCCAGGCCCTCCTGGAGTCACTGAGTCACCCAAGGCAAGTCCCCTTCTCTCTCTGCACAATGCTCATAGTCCTTCGGTTTGAGGGCGAGAAGAGCTCTGCAGCTGGAGGCTTGGGAATGGCTTCAGCATCCTGGCACTGAAGCTGAGGGAAGACGCACATAGGGGTTGTGCATGGGCCCAAACTGAAGGCAGCCCCAGGCTGGTGCTGGTCTGCACCCGTCCCCGCCCACCCAGCTTCCACAGACATCTGAGCTGTTTCCAGGGCTGCACTGGTCCCTCACCACATTCCAGTCTGGGAGCCTGCAAGTTCTAACCAGAAAGGTGCCCAGGAAGCCTGGTAGCCAGACCCAATGTCACTCCACCCCATGTCTGTCTGTCTTCTTCTGCCTACGTGTTTGTCAGGGGCATCCCAGCATGCGTCTGCGCACCTACTCAGGGCTCTCTGCTTGTGTCTCTGGCCATCTGTCTCTGCAAGTGTAAGTCCGTCTGCGTGCCTGCGTACATGGCTGACAGCCTCTGTGTGTCTGCCTCCCTTTCTCACCCACACCCGAGCACCTGTCTCTGCCTCGGAGCCTTCCACTACAGTGTGTGCCCTGTGTGTGCATGTGTGCTGTGCACGTGTATGCTGTGTGTGTGCTGTGTGCATGTGTGTGTTGTACCTGTGTGCTGTGCACGTGTGCTGTGTGCATGTGTGTGTTGTGTGTGTGCTGTATGCATGCGTGCTGTGTGCTGCATGTATGTGTTGTGTGTGCTGTGTGTGCACCTGTGCTGTGTGTGGTGTGTGCACGTGTGTGCTGTGTGTACACTTGTGTGCTACATGTGTGTGGTGTGTGTGATGTGTGCATGTGTGTGTTGTGTGCCTGTGTGCTATGCGTGTGTGTGCTGTGCATGTGTGTGTCATGTGCGTGCGTGCTGTGTGTGTGCATTGCATGTATGTGCTGTGTGTGTGCTATGTGCGTGTGTGCTATGTGCATGTATGTGCTGTGTGTGTGTGTATGTTGTGTACCTGTGTGCTTTGCTGTGTGTGCTGTGCGTGTGTGCTGCTCTTCTTAGCTGGAGTCATGGAACCTTTCACATTTGCTCAGTTTGCCGGCATGTTTGATCCCATTTGGCCGTCCCACAGAAGTTTCTATCTCTTAGGATTTCATAACTTTCCATTAAAAGAAATTTTTAAACATAATACTAGAAATAACAAATAGGAAGCTGTTTTATGTGTTTTTTAGTTAGAAGGTGTTTCTATGACTTCATTCTCTTTTTTTATTCATTATTCATTCATGTTTATTATGCTTTCTTGTTTTGTCCTTTCTTGAAATAGGCTAATTTTTTTAACCTTTTTTTTTCCCGATGCTTTGGAAGTTCTAGATCTTGTTTCTATGCTTCTCATGATTATTCAAGTTTTTAATTCACTTGAGCCTTTACTTCTCAAGTGATATCAAGAATTATACAAAGCATAAAAACAAGTCACTCAGCACACCTTACTTCTCTGCTTTTCCCACGGGCTTCCTACTACACTCTTCAGTCCACCACCGTCCTTCTTCTGGGGAACTGGCATCTCAGGCCTGAGCATATAGGGTTTGGAAGGACCTGGAAGTGGCATGATGAGATAGGCTGAGATAATATTTAAAGATAAAAGACAGACACAGAAGGATTAATACAACCTGATACTACTTCTATGATGAATTAAAATAGATTCCCATGAATACTGTTACGCTGAAAAAATTAAAAATTAAAAAAAATAAATTGTACACTTTAAAGTGAAAAAAATAAATAAATAAATAAAATCTTTTAAAAAACAAAATAAAATAGATTCCCAGAAGCAGATAATAGAGAAGTAGTTCAGGCCTGGGAGAAAGGAAAACGGAGATATTCGTCAAAGGGCACAAAGTTTCAGTTATACCCACTGAGTTCTAGAGACCTCCTGCATGAAATAAATCCTAGAGTTGGCAATACTGTACTGTGTTCTTAAAAACTAGCCAAGAGGGTAAAGCGTGTGCTAAGTGCTCTTATCACATGAAACCAGACCAATATACCAGAGAAGAGGGTGGGAGGAACTTTGGAGTGATGAATACGTTTATGGCATAGATTGTGCTGATGGTTTCGCTTATCTCCAGATGTATCAGGTTGTAAATGCACAGCTTTCGGTATGTCAAAATTTTTTTTAAAATCTGTTTGCATAATAGAAGGGAGAGAGGAGACCAGTGAGGGCGGGTCCAGGACATGGAGCAGGGGTGGTGAACATCCCCACATGGATATCAGTCCCTCTTCTCCCCCCAGATCACCACGGATGCCAGCACCCCTAGTTCTCCAACTGGTCCGGGTTCCCGTCCTTCCCCCGCACAGTGCCCAGCAGCGCCCACCAGCCACGGGTCCTGGCCAAACTCTTGAGCCGCTTTAACTGGACCTGGGTGGGCCTGATGGGTCCTGACAGCGGCAACTTTGAGTGGCTGGAACAGCAGCTGCGGACGGAGATGAGGCACGCGGACAGCTGTGTGTGCTTCTCCAAGACGATTGGCAGCCAGGCCCACAGCATCCACAGCACAGCCACAGCGGTCACTGCCAGCCCTGCCACCGCGGTGGTCATCTGTGACTGTTGTCATTTCCACTTTGGGCTGCTGGCAGAGGACGTCTGGGAGAACAATGCAACGGGGAGGACGTGGGTCTTCTCCACCTCATTCCTCTACATCCCATCGGTGCAGGGCCCCAGAGCCCACACCTTGCTGAACGGCAGCTTGGGCCTGACGGTCCACTCGGGATTCCTGCCAGGCTTCAAGGACTTCCCTTTGGCGCTGAGCACAGCCGCCAGCCTGGGCAAGAGTCTGGCGAGAAAGCTCTGGGAGGAGCTGCAGGGATGCAGGTGGCCTGGATCAGGACCTTCCACCCCAAGCGCCAGAAAAGGAGCTCAGCCCTGCACAGGCCATGAGAACTTGACAGCTGTCCACCTGTCTGCCTTCAAACTGCATGATCTGATGGCCACTTACCAAGTCTCCCTGGCAGCCAGAGCCTTGCTTGCCGCTATCAGAACCTGATGTCCTATTCCCCAGGAGACAGACCTTTCCTCAGAGCACCTATGCCCGTTCAGGGGAGCAGCCAAGACACCCCATTTGGATCCCTATCCTTTCCAGCTTGCTCTGAGCCACAGGCTAGCACTGAGGAAGCAAGGGCTAAGGGAAGGACCACTGATTTCAGGGTCAACACCTCCTGGGCTCAGATCCCTTCTGATGAAAGATGTCAGGGCTCTATAACTAGAAGAGAAGAGTGGCTCCTGCCAGGGATCAGAGTCAATTGTAAAATTTTCAGGAATTGGGCAAGCTGTTTGCTCACCATGGAAAGCAGGAATCCTAAAAATCCTGGCTTTTCCCCCAAAGAGCTGTTTGTTGAACACCCAGCTGCATGCCACTTACAAATATCGAAGCAAAGTTATAGAAACAAAGTCAGAGTAGAAGAAAAAACCTCTTCCTACGAAAAGGAGGCTTTCAAACTAGGCACAGATTCTTTAAGATGGGGTTTTTTTTTTTTTAAAGATTTTATTTATTTATTTGACAGAGAGAGATCACAAGTAGACAGAGAGGCAGGCAGAGAGAGAGAGAGAGGGAAGCAGGCTCCCTGCTGAGCAGAGAGCCCGATGCGGGACTCGATCCCAGGACCCTGAGATCATGACCTGAGCCGAAGGCAGCGGCTTAACCCACTGAGCCACCCAGGCGCCCTAAGATGGGTTTTGGGGTGATTTCATCAGTACCGTGTCATGTGAGGTTTTTAAAGACTAGAAGAATAATAATACTTAACACTTTTCAAGGGCTTTTCCATGCTAAACAAATGTTGCAATCACTCTGAATGCATTAATACATTGCATCTTCGCAGTGACCCTAGGAGTATGTCCCCTTTCTACAGAGGAGAAAATGGAGAGGCAGCATAACACAGCCAAGTTCACACAGCTGGTTCAAGTAGAGTCAGGATTCATACCAGGCAACCTGGCTCGAGTCTGGGCACCGGGCCAGGCTCTCTGCTGCTTCCCTATGCAGAAGTATTTCTGGAATCTCTCTGAATCTAGGCCCAGCATTGCCCCCAGCCAAGGTCATTGCTAAAACTCCCTCCCATGGTCTTCCTGGGCTTCGGTGGCACAACTCAACAAATATATGTGGGTGACCCAAGGATTTACTAAGCATTTTTCATGCTCCTCGGAGCAGCATGGAATACAGAAATGTGCAAAATGTGTGCTTGCCCCCAGATTGTTTCTGTTTCCTAGTCCCAGTCATGTCTGGCACCAAGAAGGAAACTAAGTAATGTGTATGATGGGACGCTACTATGAATACATGGACACACCCACAGTCTTAAGATGAGCCTGTCCGTGGAATGTCTTAGGCAAGATCTAGACTTCCAGATTTCCATTAACTTGACTTCCACTTCCCTACACCCTGCAGATTAAGGCAAACTGAAAGATGAGAAAAGTCAGTGCATCCCCAAAACGCTTGACTTCCCGTCCTACCATGAGCCCCTCGGCGCAGCGTTGCTGTCTGCCCAGGCCTGCTCCTCCCCCTTGCCCTGGTCTTTCAGGCATCTTCACGCAGCACCACCACTACCCATCGTCTGAGCCAATAACCACCTGCTCAGCTACCTTTTGCTGTCCTCCTTGGCCTTCTGTTTCCTCTGCCCCTTCCTGTTCTTTAGGCACCAGGACCATTCACCTGTGCTGTGTGCCGGGCAGCTTTTGGGGTCACCTTCACAGCCTGTGTGTCCACTATGCTGGCCAAGACCATCATGGTGGCGCCATGCGGCCAGAAACCCAGATTAGGTGGTGGGCGGGGCCGGTTCTTCCAGCACCATCCCCATAGTCTGTTCCCTGGTCCAGGCAGCCTTGTGTACGCTCTGGGTGATCAGACGGTCCCACAGCCTGCAAACTCTACTGAGCCTGGATCCATAATGACAGTAAAGTGTGATGAGGGCTCCTTGGAACTGTTCTGTGCCATGCTGGGGTACTTGGGTCAGCTTGCTGGTGGCCTTTCCTGCCTGCCGGCTGCCTGACACCTTCAAAGAAGCAAGCATATCACTCTTAGCATGTGCGTGTGCTCCTGTGTCTGGGCCTCCTTCATCCCGGCCCACATGAGCACTCAAGGCAAGGACATGGTGGTCATGGAGGTCTCTATCATCTTATCATCAGGAGCAGGTCTCATGTCCTGCCTCTCCTTTCCCAAATGCTACATCATCATTCTCCACCCAGAGAAGAACACAAAAGAACAAATGCTTGGCAAGCATCATCTTGGGGGAGGTCAGAAGCAGACAGTAAGGAGTGCTGTGTTCCCAAGGATGCCCTCCTGGGCTGGCCACCAGGACAACATGCTCTATGACACTGGCCTGCACGCTTCCTTGTCACTTTGCAGCTTCTACCTTCAAAGGGACATGAGACATGTTTGCCGTAAAGTTGTCCTCAATGGGAGCATCTGTCTCATTCATCCTGCAGCCGCTCAGCAGCCAGCCAGTGCCTTGGTGTGGAGAGAAGACAGAAGAGCTGCTTGCTGAACGAATAAGTCAATGTCTGCAAAGCTAGCCTTGGAAGAGATCTTACAGAGCAGGCAGCGAGGCAGAGCAGTGGGATGGAGTCAGAGAGTCCTGGCTCAGATCCTCCCAGCACCTCCATGTTGCACCTGTGTGAACCTCGGGGTGTGGCTTAACCTCTCTGAGCCACAGGTTCCACTGATGTCGAATGAGACTGTAAGGCTCGCTCTGGGTTGATGTGAGGATGAAGTGAGAAAATGTGGGGGGTGCCAGGCACATACTAAACACTCAAAGGTTGGTATTTCAAGCCACCCATCCACCCTGTCTTTTTACAAGAAGGGAAATGATGCCAAGATGGGACGAATATATGCGGGCATCATTGTGCAGTTAGATGAAAAGTTTAAAGACCTAGTTCTCTGTTTCCTTCTCTGTGTGACTTTGGACTAGTTACATTAATTCTCTGTACAAGTTTCTTCATGTGCAAAGGAGGTAACGGCACATGATCAATAAAATTATACAGAGTGGCAAACCTGGATGACTTGACTCTTTGCTGAACAACTGAAACTTTTATGAGACCCTTGCTCCAAGCCGTGTCCTGGGAAGGGACCTTCAGAAAGGCTCAGTTAGAGTCCTCGCAAAAGCTTGTGATCTAACATTTCCAACCTAACCTGAGGGGAGCAAACTGAGTACATCTCTTGTGGAACTGTTCTAACCACCTGCACCTGCTCTGGCTGGCCACTTACCTTTGGGTTGATGACAGGTGACTGTCACAGACACCGCCGAGCAACCATGAGAGAAAAGTCTGCTCTGAATAAAGCCCCTTGACTTCCATGGGAGTGTGGGGGTGCTAATGAAGCCCACAAAATATTGGGCATCAATTAATTAAATGTTAGTTCTCCTGGACTGCCCTCTGGGGAGGGACAGAACTGAAGGGCACTACAGAGACGGTCTCAAGGTATCAAAGTATCCATGTTTCTGGGAAATGAGATCCATTGTAAACCCCAAAGGGGGTTTAAAATGCTCATCTCTTACTGGCCAAGAATGATACTTAGATCATGGCAATGAAGCCATCGATGGAAACAAGGATATAGATAGAAAGGCTCAATTTAGAAAAACAGAAAACTGTCCTAAAATCTATATTAAAAAATTGAAACATTAAAAAAAAGAAAATTACAGAAAAAAATAATAAACAGAAAGCTGTAGCGTCCCACAACCAAAGCCAGTGTTTTGACAAACAACTTGGAAGTCAAGGATTTCCAAGGATTTCACATGTGAAAACTGAAAAAGAGACCAACCATGGATTAAGGCCTCTGAAAAAAGGAATGGGAATCCCAACACAGGTGTAAACGATAAAAAGAATGTGGAACCACAGAACGGTGTCCCATAGACCCGCATCAAAGCCTTCAACAAAGGACCAACTCAAAGGTCCTTCTCCAGGATGGCCCCCACGTAGTCCCTAACTAACAATTAAATCGATATCTAGGTCCCCAGAATAGGAAAAACAAGGTGAGCAGCGTTCTTCACAGCATTCCATCTCAATAAGTCTTACTTCTCTTGGAGAGCCTGGGTGGCTCAGTTGGTTAAGTGTCTGCCTTTGGGTCAGGTCATGATCCCAGGGTCCCGGGGGTCCAGTCCCACATCAGGCTCCCTGCTGAGCAGAAAGTCTGCTTCTCCCTCCTCACCCCTCTGCATGCTCCCTCTTGCTATGTCTCTGTCTCTCTCAAATAAGTAAATAAATAAAAATGAAATTTAAATTATTAAAAAACAAGTCTTATTAAGGAAGGCACGTGATGTAATGAGCCCTGGGTCTTATACAAGACTGATGAATCACTGAGCTCTACTCTGAAACCAATAATACATTATATGTTAATTAATTGAATTTAAATTTTAAAAAATGAAAAGAAAAAAAGAAAACCCAAGTCTTACTTCTCTCAAATTATTCATTGTGACATTTTCTGGGTACCTCTGGGTTTCTTTTGTATCCCCCAAAGAAGGAATCATATTCTCAGAAATGCCCTATTTACAAGAATACATATCTGTCATGATTTCATATTTTATCGTCATTGTGGAACGATCTCCCACTAGTAGTGGCTTTAAAATCTTCAGCCTTCGAAACTTCCAGTTTAAAATAAGTCACTGACAACTATCATATGATATCCCTGATATGAGGAAGTGGAGATGCAACATGGGGGGCTTGGGGGGTAGGAAAAGAATAAATGAAACAAGATGGGATCGGGAGGGAGACAAACCATAAGAGACTCTTAATCTCACAAAACAAACAGGGTTGCCAGGGGGAGGGGGGTAGGGAGAGGGTGGTGGGGTTATGGACATTGGGAAGGGTATGTGCTATGGTGAGGGCTGTGAAGTGTGTAAGCCTGGCGATTCACAGACCTGTACCCCTGGGGCTAATAATACATTATATGTTTATTTTAAAAATTCAAAAAATATTTTTAAATGACTAAAATAAAAATAAATAAATAAATAAAATAAGTCACCGGGATGTAATGTACAGCATAAGGAATACGCATAAGGAATGGTTCTAGCTTTGTTTAGTGACTCATGGTAACTAGAATTACCAAGGTGATCATTTCATAATACATAAAAATATTGAATCACCATGTTGTACCCCTGAAAGTAATATGATATTTTGTCAATTATAATGCAAAAACAAAGCCAGAAGCTAATTAATTAACTAATCATAATTAAAAAGAAAAGCTCTCTCTGCCAATACCTACACATATCATGTCATCACCAGCATTCCAGATTCTGGTAGGCAGCTCTTTTTTTTAAGGGAGTGGTTGCTTTACAGTGTAAATAATCACACTCACAAAGGCTTCTTTTTTTCAGTTTTTTCTTTTTTTTTTTTTGATTGAAGTATAGTTGACCTGTATTATCAGTTCAGTTTCTCATGTTAGATTTTATTAAAGCAAGACTCAACTTTTACATACATAGAATCTTTTCTAAAAGTATGCCTCTGAGTTTTTACCATTTTAAGTAATTTATCTTCCTCAACCTCAAAACTGTAAGCTTTACCAATACTTCCCATAGAATTGTTCTTAGAGTCAAAATCCAGAAAGCATTCCGTATGTTTGAATTTTAGTTCTTTCTGGAACCGTAAATGAGAATGTGACCCAGTATGATGGTTCATTTTATGTCAACTTCACTGGGCTAAGGGATGCTCAGACTGTCATTAAAATGTTATTTTGGGCTGTGTGTGAGGGGTTTTCTGAGGAGATTAGCACTTGAATAAGTAGATTGAATCAAGAAGATTGCTCTCCTCAATATAGTTACCATCAATCATCTAGGCCATCGAGGGCCTGGATGAACAAAAAGGATTTGTTCTCTTGGCTGGTGCTGCGACATCCATCTTCTCCTGCCTTTAGACATTAGTGCCGCTGATTCTTGGGCCTTACCACAACTTACCCCATTGGTTCCCCTGGTTTTCAAACCTTCAGCCTCAGACTGAATTATGCCACTGATATTCTTGGTTCTCCAGTTTGCAGATAACAGATGATGGGACTTCTCAACCTCCATATTGTGTGAGCCAATACCTATAATAAACCTCTCAGTGTATCTAAATAGAGAGAGAGTTATTATCATTATAAAGATAGATAATAGATAGATCTTCTTGGTTCTGTTTCTCTGGAGAACTCTTTTATATACCCACTATGTTTTGCTTTGTTTCCCTCGCCAGAAATCTTAAAGTTAAATGCATTTTGTGTTCAAATCTACTCAGGTCAGGTGTCTGAAAGTTCTGCTCTTATTTCATTCATATGAATTCTTATTTTTGATCCTGAAAGGTTCTCATCTCTGCACTGTTTAAGCATCTTACCATCACCCAAAAGAATACAAAGCACATATGTAATATTCAATAAATTATATATAATACTCAACAAATGAGATGGTATTCAAAATGCGTGATTTGTACCCTCTCTACTAAGCATTAAGCAACAGCTAAGACTCCGGGTGGGGCAGGGGTGTAGAGACCATGATCCTACGGGCACCGTCATATAATCTGTCCATTCTTGGCCAGGCGAGAAACACCATCACAGAAAATCCGTCCTTCCCCCAACCCAGTCAAGATCCACATTTTCCTCTTCCATATTCTATAATTTCTGGAATGAACATTCAAATGGTGATTGTAAATGTTTAAGAGTACAACTATCTAAGTGTAGGGAATGACTTGAGTTATAATTGTCTTTTAAGGCTTCCTTCAAGTGAGCTGACATTGCCATACAGATCTTCTTCAATGCATCTTCTTAAATGCATTTTCAAAGCAGTTTGGTGAAAGCGACAGGTGCATCTGTATTTCAAATCAGACAATGTAGCCACGAAGAAATAAGTATATAGATCACACAGAAAATCAGCTGTGGTTCTAGAGACTTTGTGGTGGAAACTGCTGGCTGCCAAAATTTGTCCTCTCCTTTTTCTCAACAATAATCAAACTGGGGCTGGGTATCTGGCTGCCTAGCTATGGACTGTTTTTAGCAGCCTGGCAATTAGATGTGACTTATGGCTAGCTTCTTACCAAGAAACCAATGATGGTTTCTACATCTAGTGGAGAAACTTTAAGACAGGGGGGGTTGTTTCCTCTGTGATCTATCCTCAGCCTTCTTGCTCTCTGGAACCCTGTGTTGACCATGTAAATAACAAGAAGCCCCTAGACTGGGGACTGGCAAATGCTCTCTGTCACAACTACTCGGTCACTGTAGCACAAAAGGAGTCATAGACAACAAATACGGTGTGACTATATTCTAGTAAAACTTGATTTATTGACACTGAAATTTTAATTTTATTAAAGGTTATGCATCATGAAATATTATTCTTCTCTTGATATGTTTACAATCAAGTATTAAAAGTATAAAAACCATTCTTAGCTACCAGGTCATTAAAAATAAGTGCTGAGTTGGATTTGGCCCACAGCTCTCAGTTTGCCAACATCCTAAGGGATGTTGACCCTACGGATGGAAGAACTTGGTTCTTTGAATGCCTGTTGACCAGAGCCACTCACCAGCCTGGAACACTCACTCTGGACTGGTGCAGGAAAGAGGAAATCTTCCCTCTGTAAGCCACATTATAGTTAGGTGTCTCTTGTTATAGCAGATGAACATTTTACTTTAACTAATACCTAATCCATGGTTCCTGACTACCTAGGTCACTGCTCTCTCACTAGTCCTCTCCACCCTCCTTCTGAAAAGCCAAGTCAAGGAAACTAGGTCCTCACCTGCCTCCTCACTGACCTCCCCAAGACCTGAAGGAAAAGACTCGGCCCAGAGCTCCCTTCACCTCCTTGTTCCGAAGACTGTAAATGAGGGGGTTGAGCATTGGTGTGACAATGGAGTAGAAGACAGACACCACCTTGTTGAAGTTGATGGAGGAGGCCACTTTGGTCCGGACATACATAAAGAAAAGAGTGCCGTAAAAGAGGCTCACCACAGTCAGGTGAGCTGCACAAGTGGAGAAGGCCTTTCTGCGCTCAGCAGCTGAATGGATGTGCAGCAACGTCCAGACGATGTTGCCGTAGGACACAGAAATGACTGTTGAGGAGGCCAGAAGCACCACCAGAGAGACTAGAAAATCTGTGGTCTCCTTCAGGGTGACATCTGAGCAGGACAAGGCTAGCAGGGGTGAGGCATCACAGAAGAAGTGGTCGATGACATTGGGGCCACAGAATGTCAGCTGGGACATGAGGTAGATAGGCAAAATAGGTGTGAGGAGGCCCCCCAGCCAACAGGCAGCTGCCAGACGGATGCAGGTGCCCCACGACACCAAGGCCCCATATCGGAGTGGCATGCAAATGGCCACATAGCGGTCATAGGCCATGGCAGCCAGTAGGAAACACTCAGTTGCCCCCAGGAAGGTAAAGATGAAGAGCTGGGACAGGCACCCAGCATAGGAGATATTCTTGCCCCCACCAACCCCAATAAAACCAGCCAGCATCTTAGGCACTGTCACTGAAGTATACCAGATTTCAAGGCAGGACAGGTGCGTCAGAAAGAAATACATGGGTCTACGAAGCCGATGGTTCAAAGCCACCACCAAAATGATGGCCAAGTTCTCCACCAAGGTGAACAGGTACATGGCTAGAAAGAGTGTAAAGAAGAGGAGGCGTGCTTCATGCACCCCAACAAAGCCCACCATGACAAACTCTGTTATGTGGGTCCAGTTTGGGGAGTATGGCTGCATGTGTGGGAGTGGAAGTCAGGACACTCATGGCCTCATAAGAGAAGACAATTCAAAGAGAACCTGGGCGGATGGTGCACTGACACATCTTTCATCTTGGAAGAGGAAAGCAAAGTCAAGACACTGTCCTTGCCCTCAAAGCATATGTAGTCTGTGAGGAGGTCTAGAAAACAGGCAATTTCGGTACAAAATTTAAAGTGCTGGATATGGATGGGGATATTATGGGAGGAAATAGCAGAGAAGCTCCACCAGTCAGGAGGAATCCAAGAATATTTTCTGGAGGAAGTGTTGTCTCAACTGGAACCTGGAAGATAAGGATAAGTGAGTGAGATAAGAGATATAAAGAGATCACAGCAAGGGGGCACCTGAGGGGCTCAGTTGGTTAAGCATCTCCCTTCCCCTCAGGTCATGATCCCAGGGTCCTGGATCGAGACTTACATCGGACTCCCTACTTCTCCCTCTGCCCCTTCCCCACCCCATAAATAAATAAAATCTTGAAAAGAGAGAGAGAGAACACAACAAATATAAAATTCCCGATACCAGAGAGAACACCATGCATTTGGGAAACGTTAAGTAGATACAGGTCACCATGGAAGTTAAAAAGCTTGGCTTCCTGATCAAGCATACCTGGCTTTAAATACCAAAGAATTTAACTACTAGACCAATGAAATTTTAAAATAGATAATCCCTCTAAAGCCTTTGGCACCGTGTTTGGATCAATACACAGTAGAGAAAAGTTTAAATGTTGACTTCTCCTGGAGCCTAGTATGGAGGGAAGACAGCTCTTGTCAAGCCTGAGGAGCAGGCGAGGACATCATGAAGATCGAGGAGCCAAGTTAAGGGAAAGGACAGAGCCAAGCTTCAGTCTGAGGACAGACAGCCTTGAGGAGCTTAAGCAGAGGAGCAAGCTAAGCCCTCTGCCCTTCATAAGAACCACGTTTGCTGTACCAAGGCAGCTTTGGCTTAGTGCCAAATCCTTGGTGCCACCATCCTTGGTGGAAGGAGGAAGAAGGGACACAGAAAATAGGTGGGGAGGTTTTTGCAGGTGTAACATGGGGTGATGATGGCCACATGCATGAGGCCTGGGGAGTGAACAGGGCCATCAAGAGACAGAAAAGGGCACCTGGGTAGCTCAATAGGTTGGGCGTCGCCCTTCATCTCGGGGTCCTGGAATCCCCACACGGGGCTCTCTGCTCAGCGGGGAGCTGGTTTCTCCCTCTCACTTTCCTCTGTGTTCTCACTCTCTCTCAAATAAATAAAGTTTTGTAAAAGAAAGAGAGACAGAATCAACAGGATTGTGTTTGAATCCAAGTTCCAACATCAACTTGAGATATATGACCATGGGCAAATCACTAAATATTAAAAACAGATAATTAAAAAAAGAAACCTAGAGAATGCAAACTGGTGCAGCCACTGTGGAAAAAAGTATGGAGATTCCTCAAAAAATTAAAAATAGAACTATGTTATGATCCAATAATTCTGCTACTGGGCATTTACCCAAAGAAAACAAAACACTGATTCAAAGGGATACATGCATCCCCGTGTTTATTATGACATCCTCTACAGTAGCCAAACTGTGGAAACAGCCCCAGTGTCTATCGACTGATGAATGGGTAAAGGTGTTGTGGTGGATGGACAGCATGGGGTATTACTCAGCCTCCAAAAAGAATGAAATCTCGCCATTTGCAACAACACAAATGGATCTAAAGAGTAGAGTGCTAAGTGAAACATCAGTCAGAGAGAGACAAAGACCATATGATTTCACTCATATGTGGAATTTAGGAAACAAAGCAAATGAATAAAAGGGGGGGGAAAGGAGGTACCTGGGTGGCTCAGTGGGTTAAGCCTCTGCCTTCGGCTCGGGTCATGGTCTCGGGGTCTTGGGATCGAGCCCCGCATCGGGCTCTCTGCTCAACAGGGAGCCTGCTTCCCCCTCTCTCTCTGCCTGCCTCTCTGCCTACTTGTGATCTCTGTCAAATAAATAAATAAAATCTTTAAAAGGGGGGGGGCAAGAAGGGAAAGAGACAAACCAAGAAATAGATTGTTAACTGTAGAGAACAAACAGACGGTTACCAGAGGGGAGGTAGGCTGGGGGGAGGGGGCGCTGAAATAGGTGAAAGGGATTAAGGGGGTCTTCATCGTGATGAGTGCAGAGTAATGTATACAACTGTTGGGTGACTGTATTGTACACCTGAAACCAACATAACATGCATGTTAACTATCCTGGAATTAAAAATTTTTAAATAAAAAAGAGGTGAATGAGATGAACAAGAGGTGAATAAGAATAAGAGAAATAAGATTGTTTTCCAGTAAATGAAAGAATACAATGTCTCCATTATACAGAGTTTAAAATCACAGCCCCAAATTCTTTGACACTCTTATTAAAAAACGGAGACTGTAGCCACTTCCCCTGAACCCAGGCTTGGAGACTGCTTGACTACAGAATGAGACAGAAGGCATGCTGCCAGTTTCCAAGCCCAGGTCCTAAGACACGGATTCCTCTTCCTGCTTTGTGGAACGCAGGCACCACAGTATGAGGAAACCCAAGCAGCCGGCAGAAATGCCGAGGCGGGAAGGAACTGAGCTCGAGGCTCTGAGGTCCGGTGGAACTTGTACGGACAGCCGGCCAGGTGACTGAGCCATCTGGGAAACAGAACGTTAGCCCCCAGCTGAGCTAGCCCAGCAGACACCACCAGCCTCTCCTGCGGAGCCATCCCCCACATTGCAGACTTATGAGCTAAACAGGGGATTGTTGCTACTTTAAGCCACTAAGTTTGGGAGTGGATAGGTTAGCAGCCACATGTAACTGAAACTACGACGTCCTGGTTCTGCAACCTCAGGTGAATTAGTCACTATTTTGGACCCTCTGGAGGAAGAGGTATTATGTCTTGCCTACACTCACAGATGCCTACACTGGGGTTTGAATTCAGGTTGACAAGATCTAAAACCCTCGCTCCTTCCCCTAAAAAAATAATTAAGCAGGGCTCCTGCTGGCTTCAACATTGCATGATTTCCTGGCAACGGCAACGAAAGTGCATAGAGACCCAGTCAGGGAAAGGTCAAAGTCCTCAGATTCCAGCATGCATCTGCCCCGTGCCTAAATCCACAGCAAATGGTCCATAAACACAGGCTTCCTGGCCAAATCACGGCATCGCAGCCCCAGACACTTTATACTTCTGCGGGCACTAGGACGTTTCAGGACACAATCCCTGCACATTTCTCCCCTCTGCAAGCTGACTTATAATGTGGCAGCTTGGGAGCAGGGCTTACCCTTCCTGGGCGCCCATCCTCACAGATGCTCGCAGCACTGATACGCTGCAGAAGCCTGATTTGACGTGCTGCATTATAAACAGGCTTCATCGTATCCCAGACCCTAATCTCTACTTAATAAAGTAAAATGGAGCCGAGTCTCGGTTTCCAAAAGCGCAGTATTTAACCTTCATGATCGTGTGGGTCATCGAATCATCTCTTCCTCTGTTGCCCAAGACCCAGTTGCATTCTTTGAGAGCCAAGACCCTAACTCAAGCTGTCCAATGGATTGGATCTTTATACTGAGAAAACCACTCAGAAATTTCAAGTGCGTAAAATACATGAATAGACGTCCCATTACTTCATTTACTAACATATATTCATTCCCTCTCGTTCATTAAAAAAGGAAGAAAGAGTCCTCCAATTATCAAACTTTTGGCAAATTTTGAAGTTGACAGCATTTGAAACTGATTAATCTGTAATTTATGGATGTGGTTTACCCAGACTTAGGTTCCTGCCACTTCCCCAGTCATGCACTCCTCAAGGAGTGCCTGGGTGTCAGGCACTGTACTAGGCACCAAACCTATAAGAGTTCATGAGCCTTGCTCTTGAAGAGCCCAGAGTCTTTCGGGGGAAACAGGGAAGCATCCAAGTGCTACCACGCAACGTGGTGAGCTCCTTTTCATACCTCTGGGAGAACAGAGCGGGGGCAGTTAGTCTGGCCCCGAAGGAAGACAGGCTAGGTGAGATCAGAAAAGAATTTCCCAACCACATGACAGTGAGGGACAACATAATCCTGGACTGACAAAAATCAAATCCTTGACTGACAAAATACTAAGCCTAGGGCGCCAGGGCGTCTCAGTCCATTAAGCATCTGCCTTCAGCTCGGGTCATGATCTCAGGGTCCTGGGATCCAGTCACATGTCTTGTTCCCTGCTCAGTGGGGAGTCTGTTTCTCCCCCTCCGCCCCTCCCCCTGCTCACGCACTTTGTCATGTGTGCACTCTCTCTCTCAAAATAATAAATAAATAAAATCTTAAAAAATAACAATAATAATAATCCTAACAATCCGGGTTCAGCAGAAGAGACTGGGATGGGCCAGGGAGGAGAGTTGTGAAAGATGAATCTGTGAGAGGAGACTGTGGGGTCCCCACCGAGGCAGGAGGGCAAGACAGCAGAGCCCCATTCAGATGTCAGACTCCTCAGTGCCTTCATACCCCAGGTCCACCACCTCCTAACCAAATTGAGATTAAAAAAAAAAAGCAAAAAAACACCTAGACAGAGGGCAACGTCCAACCCAACTGAATGCATTTCTCATGGACTCGTGTGAGTCACCAGGGATGCGTTCAATGAGGAAAGTTTCTGGGTGAGTTTCAGGAGGAGCTGAGCCTCTGCTCAGAGCACTCAAGTCCTGCGTTTGTAGGAGAGGAGCCTCCCTCCGAGGAGGGAGAAGAGGATGTTTACCGAGCTCTTCCCATGGCCCACATTCTGCAGGGCTTAGATCATCTCCTTTCACCCGACAACCAGGCTGCAGCCCCATGACCTATGCTTTGTAGACGCAGGACTGTCCTGGGTTTCATGCAGTTGAGAAAACAAGCTCAGAGACAGCAAGTGACTCGTGTCAGATCAAAGAACTAGGACGTGACAGAGATGGGACATAAACGTCCACAGGCCTGATGCAAGAGGTGGCCTCCCCTCCCCCTGCCCAGGCCACCTCGCTCTGCCACGGCCTCTCACTGAAGGACACCCCTGCATCCCGGGAGCTGCTTGCCTGTGAGGTGAGCTCCTCTGGACAGGTGCCCCGCAGGCTCTGGGGCTATTAACCCATAGGCCTCCTCTCCGGGTTGAGAGGAGATCAGCCAAGGGCACGTAGGGAGCAAGGGGCCAGCAGGGAAGGGACAGTCACAGGGGACAGTCACGAATGTGACTGAGTGCAGAGAGAGGCCGCACAGGCGCTCGGCGAGGTTTTCCCTGACAAATATGGAAAAACAGTTTGGGGCTCAGGCAGGAGAATCCAAACTGCATTCCCACAGCTGTTTGCATGTGCAACTGCGTGACCAGCTCCCTGTCCCCTCCTCTCCCCTCCTGGCCTCTGGAACACTTGTCCCCAGCGGTGAGAAGGGCTGCCCAAAGTACTCACTAGCACGCAGGCAAAACTTTCGGAAAACAGCCACCACCCCAGGGCAAGCAGGCAGTGGTGGGTGGGCTCCAGGAAGCTAGGCTCCCTGCTCCCACTCACTGCATGCCCCCTTCTCTGCTCCTGCAGCAATGTGGCAACCATGGCCCATCTCACACCTTCCGGGTGCGGACAGCGCGGGTTCCCAGCACGGCCTCTGAAGTTAGGGGAGTGGAACTCGGCTCTGGCACCATCAGGGACCAGCTCTAGGTCAGGAAAGTCACTTACTCTCGCTGAACCTCAGCTTTCTCAACTCCATGCAGGGGACATGACATACAGATTTGCAGGGCTGGTCTAAAGATGGAAAGAAACAGCAGGAAGTGGCGTTCAGGGCCTTTGCTCTTCTTGTCTTTGTTTTCTGCTTATGTGGCTTCCTCCTGCACTTCCTGCAATTCTCTGCATAAGGACATTTGAGCAGAGGCCCGTTCTGACCGTCTGCCTGAAAATGCAACTCCATTACACTCTGACCCCCTTCTTGCCTTGACATTTTTCTCACAGCCTCAATGTCATCAGTTAGACATTTATTTGTTTGCCTATAACAACACACACACACACACACACACACACACACACACACACACACACAGCTCCTTGAAGACAGTGCCCTTGTCCACAACTGTGTTGCCAGTGCCAAAAGGAGTCACTAGTTTGTAATCTGCATGCAATTAGTTGTGATGTACTAAAGGACTGGGTACATGTTTGAGCGTCCGCTGAGCTAAAGTGCTATTTCCTTTCCACCTTCAGCTACTGGCCTCAAGGCAACAAGAAAGCAAGGAAGCTCACCAGCACTTCCGGAAGGAAGCACCCTCCTGTGTGGGTGTGGATGTCTCTGCAACCCTCTTACCCATCAGCTCTAAGACACCAGGTGCCTGTGGATCTAGGCTAGCCCGCTCCCACTGGCCCGTGGGCGGAACAAGTAGAATTGATTTTACATATCATTTCCTTTTCTTAGCTACTGACCTTGCTTTCAAACTTCCTGAAAAACTGTACTATCTCAGCTCCTTTCAAACTCCGCTCCACTAAGCCCTCGAAGACCTCTGTTGCCAGGTAGCTGCGAAGGGGAAGAAAGAGACCTCACATGGGAGGCTCCCAAGAGCCTTGCTTCAACCAGCTAATAAGTGACGGAGTCTGGAGCAGAATACAGACCAGCCTGACCCCACAGCCCACCATCTTTCCCCCATGCCACCGGGGCTTACTTAGCATTCCTACCACCAAATCTGACCAGTTAACTGGGAGCTTCTCGCATTATTCTGGTAGCTTCTGTACTGAGTAGGCATGACCTGCTCCTCCAAGCTACTCACATACAGTCTCCCCATAATGGGAGCACAAGGGAAATGCAGACACATGAAAATACATGGAACATCTCTGCAGCCAGATATGCAACAGAGACCCAGTGCCGGGGTGAGCTGGAGAGCAGAGGGAGCCAAAAGGGACATCGAACTTTCTGAGCTTCTAGCTCCTAATCTTTAAATGGGAGTAATACCTGCTCTTCTGGGCTCCCAGGATATTGTGAGCATCAGTGAAATAAAGGACGTGCGGGCTCTTTGAAAACGTTAAGGGTACATTCCAGGAAGACCTTCTTATTATCTTGCTTCCATTGCTCACAGACTATGTGATTACTGCCAACTTTCAGCAAAGGGAGAGCCTAGGGGATGACAGTCTTGGGGGGACCCCAGGGATGGCCTTAAAGCCACAGCTGATTAACAAGAAAACTGATTCTGCTTAGACTGTAGGTTAATTTGATGTGACTGGAAGGGGCGAGCAGAGATGAAGGGGAGCTAAAAACCCCCCAAAGTCCTTGGCACCCCTAGTCTATGTGACCTTAAGCAAACCAGTGGAATTCTGTGTGTCTCCATTTCTTCAGTTGGAAAATGGGTTGGTATTTAAAACCTCAACAACTCAGCAAAAAGAACTTTCGAACCAAGAAACGAGATGACGAGTTGGAGCTGCTCTGAAAAAAGGATTGGGTTATACTCAAGTCAAGAATCCTTACTCTGGGGCACCCCAGTGGCTCCGTCCGTTGAGCGTCAGACTTTTGATTCAGCTCAGGTCATGAGATCTCAGGGTCATGAGATCAAACCCTGATGAGAGCATCAGGCTCCATGCTGAGTGTGGAGTTTGCTTAAGATTCTCTCACTCTCTCTCTCTCTGCCTCTCTTTCCACCTCGAGCTCTCTCTCAAAAAAAAAAAAAAAAAAGAATCCTTACTCTAGACTTAGTACCTCTTTGGGGTTGACGTTCTTCATGGGCCACCTTCTGCGTGCTCTCCGGGTGTGAGCTTGGAGTTTCCAACTTTGGTGTAAACTAGAAGCTCTCTCCAGGTGGCTCCAAAGAACCACTCACCTGTCCCCTACTACTTCCCCATCTCTTCTCTGAGAACACAAAGGCCCAACGTACTCAGAACCTTGGGGCTGGTGGCAAATGCAGGTCAGGATCTCATTGTGGGACACAGACCCCAGATTCAAGGATCAAAGCTTCTCTGAACTTAAGGAGCAGGGCAGAGATCCACCATCAGCTGAAGTACAAAAGGAAGAAACAAGGGTTGTCACTGACTATACATGGCTCTTACACCCCAGGGGTCTCCCGTGGGATCAGGTCCCCATGGAGGTTCAAAGCACTCAGACAACAAAGGAAAGAAGATAATAAATCATGGAAAAGTCTGCCCCAGAGGATGTACAGAAGCTCCACAGGAGTCCCAAGTGTGCAAATTATCTGGACAAACATCCCTGCAGGACGAGGGGACAGCCGAGGAGAATTCCATGCCAGCTGCACTCTGTCAAGGTCTCTGACTATACTCCAGTATAGAGTGGAATGAAATCTTGAGTCTTCCACCTTTATGGAAGATGCAAGGAAGCCTTCCTTCACTAGAATGGGCCAGATATCCCCTCCCTCCCTGCCTGCCCTTTACCCCTCCATGGGGGAAATCTACAAGGACAACAACGGATGTTACCTCATAGCTGCTCTAGACCAGGCTCTGTGCCACACAGACCTGGCATACCCAGCCTCAATCCTGAAGGAGCTCCTGGTCCAATAAGGGCTGTGACTAAGATGCGTTTCTTTCCAGAACGTAGCAAATTGCCTTCCTTCCGAAAAACTTCCTCCAGACCATTTTGATGATTATCTGCAGGCTGAGTAATCTTTTCTCTCCTAAAAGGAAATGTGACATCATTTCACTATAAAGCAAAAAGAACCTCAGGGATGTGATCCTATTCTGATCGAAGGAGGCAGCTGAACCAAAGCTAACAGCCCCCTGTGGACAATGGGTCTTCAACATTCTTAAACACACAGGATTGTTTCTCTTCATATCCTATGACCGCGTCCATCTAAATGCTTTAGGGACTGATAGCCTGTGTCCCCAGGTAAATGACAAAGCTCCTGGATGATAGCTGACTCCCCCAGAACCTAGTGCCACGTGGTTAGCTTTGTGTAAAACAGCACAGACATGGATTTGAATCCACAGGAGCCCCGTGATGGATGTGTTACCTTGACAGGGCGGGTCTCTGAGCCCATTCTCTCACCGACTAAGCCGGAAGATAATGCCACCTGACAAGGATGAGGTGAGAGACACCCGAAGTAAGGGGAGTGAAGAGCCCCCTCACCCCACTGGCCCCGAGGCAGTCGCACTATAGAACTTTGGGCCCCTCGAGGCAGGGAGGACACTGAACAGTGACATACCTGTGTCCTTCCGCAATGGAAAATTTTCAGCTCTGACCCAATTTGACCCAATCTGACAGAAACTCTTCCTCCCCAAAAATGCAAAGCAAAGCAAACCCACCACCACCACCACCACTTCAGCGCTGACATCTGAGGCTGGTAAAAGCTGCTGGGAAGACCACCATGTAGCTGGAAGTTCCAGGGGAAAGAACCACCTGGAAAGCCAAGGAAACCAGCAAAAAGCCAAACGCCCGCTGTCACACCCCAGCCCCCCAGGTTGCTGTCTTTCTCCTCCTCCCCTCTCTCCCTCTGGAACATTCTGTCTTCTGCCAGCAATACTCTCCCTTTATAGTGTAAACCAACCCAGCCTTGCGGGTTTTCCCGAGTCTGTCACTCCGTTGTCCCAGTTTTACAGCCTAGAAGTCCAAAACTGAGCAATTAAAGGCAGAATGCTTCTCTCTGAGTGAAGGCAAATAAAAAAGGCTTTTTGGATGATCAGATTCCTTTTATTTTGCTCTTGCCAAAAGAATCAAATATCCCAGCCCAGAAACCAGGACGCAGAGGAGGATGGGCAGAAGCAACGCTCTGACAGAGGAAGAGGAAGCCAGACTGGAGGAAGAGCTGAGGGGTTTCGCCAGTTCCTCTGAGACGGGATCCGAAATCAGTGCTTGTCCTTTTATACATCATCGTGATGAAGATAACAAAATTGTATGCAGTTGTTATTCCAGCAGAGAGGCTCAATCTTCTCTAAATGATGATTTTCAGCCTTAAAAACATTCGGAAGCAAAGTCTGGCCTGGTATTTTGGCAAGTGTTCTTCTTAATGCGTTTTTATCACGGAATAATTCCGATATCTACACAAGAAGAAACATAATCACTTTATACCCGCTCCCCAGCTTTAGCCAATATTAACCTTTGACAATTGTTACGGAGTGAAGGTTTGCATCTCCCCAGATTCCTACGTTAAAGCCTGATGCCCAAAGTGACGGTATTAGGAGGAGAGGTCTCTGGGAACGAATTTGGTCATAAAGACGGAGCCCCTGTGAATGGGATTTGTGCCCTTATGAAGGACATGCCAGGGAGTTATCTTGCCCTTTTCCCACCATTTGAAAATACAGAAATTTGGCCATCTGTAACCCAAAAAAGGGTTCTCACCAGAACCCATCCAGGCTGGCTCCCTGACCTCAGAATTCTGGCCTCCAGAACCATGAGAAATAAATTTGCTGTTTATAAGCCACCCAGTCAACGGTGTTCCGTTACAGCAGCCTGAACCAGGACAGCAATATTTGCTTAAGATCTTTTTTTTTTCTTTTAAATACAATCAATGAGGGTCACCTCAGTAGCTCAGTCAGTTAAGTGTCCGATTCTTGGTTTCAGCTCAGGTCATGATCTCATGCTCGTGAGATCGAGCCTTGCATCAGGCTCTGCACTCAGGACAGAGTCTGCTTCAGGACAGAGTCTGCTTCAGGTTTTCTCTCCCCTCCCCTTTGTCCCCTCCCCTCTCTCCCCTGTGCATGTGCTATCTCTAAAAATTAATAAATAAAATCTAAAAAAAATTGATAGATACATGATAGATAGATAGATAGATAGATAAAAACAAGGCAGGTACAGTTGTGGCCTTCTGTTCCACGTCTGTCCCCCTCCTCACAATTAATGAATATCATAAATTGAGAATTATCCCACTCTTGCATGATTTATATCACTTGTTATGAACATTGTTTTGTTTTGCATGCCTTTAAAATGTATATAGATGGTATCCAGCTCCATATAACACTTCATAATTGGTTTTTTTTTTTAAGGATTTTATTTATTTGACAGACAGAGATCACAAGTAGGCAGAGAGGCAGGCAGAGAGAGAGGAGGAAGCAGGCTCCCTGCTGAGCAGAGAGCCCAATGCAGGGCTCGATTCCAGGACCCTGGGATCATGCCTGAGCCGAAGGCAGAGCCTTTAACCCACTGAGCCACCCAGGCGCCCCCATAATTGGTTTTTTTCACAGAATATGGTTTTTAATAATTTTTGCTAGGGCGCCAAGGTGGCTCAGATGGTTAAGGGTCTGCCTTCAGCTCAGGTCAAGATTTCCAGGTCCTCCAGATCTCCAGAGCCCCGCATCTGGCTCCCTGCTCAGCGGGAGTGCCTTCTTCTCCCTCCGCCCCCTCCCCCCTGCCCGTGCTCTCTCTCCCTAATGAATAGATAAAATCTTTTAAAAAAATATTTTTCATTATACTTGCATCTCAAGTTCGTGCATTTTCCTTTCTGTGTATATTCTGTTGTATTAAAAAAACACAGTTTCCTTATTCATTCTCTTGCTCGTGAGCATTTAAATTGCTTCTACGTTTCGCTACTCCTAACAATGAACACTTTTATACATAGTATATTGTGCACCTCTGCCAAAGGCTTCTAGAGGAGTCAGTGGTTCTCAAAGTGTGATCCCACCAGCAGCCGGAGTACCACCACGAGCACATCAGAATGCAAATTCTCAGCCCCAGACCAATTTCATTAGAAACTCTGTGAGGGGGTCCCAGGGAGGTGTGCTCTAATGAGCCCTCCAGGTGATTCTGAGACAACCTGATGTTCAAGAACTGCTTCTCTAGGATGTACACCTAAGTGAGCATCTCTCACATCACCAAATGATACCAAATTGCTCTCTAAAGAAGTTGCCCCAACTATATTCCCATCTGCGGTGCCCCAAAGCCCCACGTTTTTTATTTCAGTGACTTTTTCTTTAAATGTTCAAATATTCTAACTGGCCTTTTTTCATATCTCTCCACTCTTATTTTCAGCCTATTTCCCCATAATTTTTTTTATTATTTAATGGGAGTTTTGAATTCATTTATTTCTTCTGAAGCAAATCCACGTTCTGATTGTTGGTCTGTCAACCGCTTTTCTCAGTAGTAGCTTTTATTTTTTAAGATTTTTTATCTACTTATTTGAGAGAGAGAGAGCACCAGTGGGAGGAGGAGCAAAGGGAGAGGGAGAAGCAAACTCCCCACTCAGAGGGGATCCAAACATGGGGCTCAATCCCAGGACCCTGAGATCATGACCTGAGCCGAAGGCAGACACTAAACTGACTGAGCCTCCCAGGTGCCCCTCAGTATTAGCTTTTATCCATCAGTTTTTTACTTGATTTACAGACTAACTGGGATACGAGGTAGTGTGTTTGTTTTGTTCTCTCTCTCCTCCTCTTCCTTCCCCCCTCCCCCCTTCTCCTTTACTTCCAAATTCAATTATTCTCTTGAGCAGCTTTCGGGGGTCACCAGTCAAAATCCAGGTCTAGCAAGGATAGCAACAGGAATCGTCCCGCAGAGACAACAGGCTGTGGCCAACCCAGGCTTGGTCAAGGGGAACCATGACTCACACTTGGTTACAAGGCTGCTTCATCTTTCTCTCCCAGCCTGGAGCTGGATAGGACCCATTGCCCCTTCAGCATTTGGCAGCAGGTTTATTTCTAGCCTCCTCCCCTGAAGGTGAGGCATAAGGAATGGAGATCACGCTAGCTCAGGTCGTCAATCAGGGAGCCTGCCTCTGCTTCCCTGTCTCACAGGGAACACTTTTTTTAGAGAGAGAATGAGAGTCAGGGAGGAGGAAGGCTGAGGGAGAGGGAGAGAGCAAATCTCAAGCAGGCTCCGTGCTCAGCACAGAGCCCGATGTGGGGCTCGATCACACAACACTGAGATCATGACCTCAGCTGAAATCGGGAGTCATGTGTTTAACTGACTGAGCCACCCCGGTGCCCCTCACAGGAAATACTTCTGACTCATGTACCACCACTGACTGTCTCTTTATCCAAAACTGTGCCAGTCCACCCATCCCTTCAGCCCTGATTGCTGTTTGTGCTTTTTTGTGCCAGCTTGGATCCTCAAAAATGCTGGTCTTGTATTTAAGCCTCACTATGCCTTCTTCTGTTTTCTCTTTTTGTTTTAGTGGTACTGCTATGTCTGTGGAGCACAGAGGATTCTCACAGCATGCCCTCCGTCTTGATCTGGCCGTCAGCAGGTACTCTTAAAGCTAGAGAATGGCATAAACCTCAACTGTGGTCAAAATCCGGATGCCCAAAGTGGCTAGACAAGGTCATTGTGGTAATGAATGCCCCCTCAGCCGGGCTGAATTTTGTCTCCATCTGTTACATAGTACTGAAGCCCCAGACCTACAAGAGGCAGTCAATCCAAAGAGTAACTGAATCTGTGTTGAATATTCAATTCAAACTTAACAGAATAATAGAATAGAACTTAACAGAATTGAGATAAGCATTTGAAGTTAACTCATTTTAGAAAAATCTATTCCTATGATACATAATTATAGAACCTTGCTGTAGAGAGGACTGGTGGGGGAGAGGGGAGAGGAACTTAATACATGACTTAGTACATGTCTTAGATCCATTAGGATGCACCTGGTATCAGACGCACTACAAAGGGGCCAGAGGATCCAGGTATAGAGGTCTTTAGAGAAGCAACAGGAAGAGAGAAACAAAAGGGAACAGGAAATGACTCTCCAGCCAACAGGAGAAAAGGATTCAAAACAGAAGAAAGATGATTATCACCAATGAAATGAAGTTTTCCTCCCTTCTAGTAACCTCCACCCTGCACACCATGAACAAGGAATTACTAACATAAATTCACAGGCTTTGGAAATCCAGAGAAGCTACTAGGAAGACAACATATGCCTAGACCCTCTGGAATGTGCTCATACATTCGGTGAGGGCCGGGACTTTTCTGTGTTGCTCATAGATTCCTGTGCCTAAGGCACAGTGAGCATTTAATAATTGTGGAATGAAAGAACAGATGAAAAGTGCTCAGAAAACGTTTGTTGTGGCAGATCCCAGTGCGAGCGTTTCTGAGGATGATTTACATTGTGGCTACAGAGAGGTAGCAAATCAGCAGAGGAAATCTCTCGGCCTCCAAGATTCAGTGTAACTCCAATGCCAAAGGGAAAGAAACAAAGCTGATAAATGTACGTCCAACACCGGTCAGGGGGAGGATCAGAGCAGGAGCATTCTCTCTGCACTTCGGTTTTCTTCTTGGAAGAGAGTTAAGAGCACTTCCTGTGGTGTAGTTAGGGGAAGGCTTTAGGATTACGCATGCGCGGTCATCCACGCAGAACTGGGTCTACGCGGTAGGGTACTTAACACCTTCGTCAGAGTTGCTGCTCTTAAACTTTAATCAGTAAGAGTATTTATGAGTCCCTACTATATTCTAGCACCTGGGAATCCGAGGGGATGGGGTGTGAAATGTCAAGAAGAAATGGCAGGCAAGGGCTGTAACCTTAGAAGCTGCCCGCGCCCACGGGGGGCACTGCGGGACGTCCTCACCTGTAGTACCTGAGAAAGTCGGGAGAGGGCAGCAAAGAGCTGCGGGGCTGGGCGGGAAGAGGAGCCTGCCGGTCTGGGAGGTTCTATCCCCAGGAATGCAGTGGTAAGCGCTGAAACCAAGCCAGGAGTCAGGACCCTGGCACCGTCATTCTGGTTCAGCCACGGGCTTGCGGTGTGACCTTGGATAAGACACGTAACCTCTCTAGCCTTCATATCTCAGTCTCTGAAATGAAGATAATTGGGTCTCAAGACTGTTGTGAACTTTCAAAGAACTGGAAGAGCTGCGGAATTCCACAGTAGAGTTGCCTGAGGGCAAGGATGGACACACACACACACACACACACGCACACGCACACACGCACGCACACGTCCTAAACTAGAAGCAGGAGACAAGAGCTGACTTTGGGAATTACATAAATATGGCTTTGGTGTTATCTTTAATTATAAAGAATATGTCATAACTGAAATATAGGTATGAGTCCCTGATGGTACACATACCCTCTTTGACCCTCAGGCACATGCAGCCTAAAATGTGAACGAGGCAAGACCATACTTTTTGTCCCCCAAATGCCATTTTGTCCTCCTCCCTGGGCACATGGAAGACTGGTGCTGGCTGATAACATGTGAGGAAAAGAGATGTCTGTCACTTCCAGGCATAGAAAGCCTCTATGTGACTCTCCAGCTTTTCTCGCCTCTTCCCAGCCGGAACACTTCTTGAGGACAGGCTTTGGATACTTAATATGAGTGAGGAAAATAACTGTGTTGTGTTAAGATAGACATTTGGCATCTATATGTTACTACAGCATGGCTGAGGCTATTCTGACTAATACAGTAACAGATGGTGGGGCGGGGGAATATTTAAAAAGGAAGCATGTGTAGCAATATCAACGTAATGAGAAAAAAACATGCCCCCCAAAAAGCAATGGATTTTACAATGTTTTCTTTTGTTTTCTGTTTTCGTCTCCCTTCTCTTCTTTCTTTCTTTCTCTCTTTCCTTCTCTTTCTTTCTTTTTGAGAGAGAGAGCAAGTGGGGGGAGGGGCAGAGGGAGAGAAAGACTCTCAAGCAGGCTCCAGGCTCAGCCCAGAGCCCAGCGCAGAACTCCATCTCAGGACCCTGAGATCACAACCTGAGCTGAAATCAAGAGTAAGTCGGGCATTCAACCAACTGAGCCACCCAGACATTCCTTACACTGTCATTTTCTAATGAGTAAAGATGTACGCCACCAAGATTTGCCATGATGCCTTATGAATTTAAGCATATAAGTTCAATATTTTATAAAGAAATGCCATTAAAAATGTAAAGAAAGATGGCATCCTTGAAAGGAGAGTCATAGAGGAAGGCACTGAAGAGATGTGAGCAGAGAAAGGGCATAGTATGACTTGAGTTTTAGCTCCTGCTGTTGAATTTTTCAAAATAGACTGCAAAGGGGCAAAGGCAGAAGCAGGGAGACTAGTGAGGAGACTACTGCAATAATCCAGGTGGAAAATCTCAGTGGCTTGGACTGAAAGAGTAGCAAGAGAGGTTATAAGAAGTGGTCAGGTGCTGGATATGTTTGGAAAGGACAGACAATAGCCATTCTTGGCTGACTGGGAGTCTTCAGCTTATAGATCATATTGAAAGCAATATTAGACCACATGGATGTGCCTAAGGAGTGAGTGTAGGTTAGGAGAGGAGCAGTAGGAAGTACTAGGAAGAAAAATCATCCAAGAACCGCGCCCTAGGCATATCTATGTGATGAGTCTGGGAAGATGAAGAAGAACCCAGCAAAGAGACAGAGAAGGAACAGCCAATGGTAGAAAGAAAACTGGACAGTGAGCCACGTGAGTGCCATGCAAAGAATGCACCTGGGGGAATCCAGTATTGTCAACTGTGTCAAACACTGCCGATACGTTAAGTAAGATAAAGGCTGAACTCACCATTGGATCAGTAACACAAAGGCCATGGGAGATCTTGTAAAGAGCTGTTTTTGATATTGTAGTTGGAGTGAAAGCTTATTGGAATGGGTCCAAGGAAAAATGAGAGAAGAATTAAAGGCAGTGGAAAACTACTTAGAGAAGTATGGCTACAAAGGGGTGCAGAAAAATAAGGCAATAGTTGAAGGGGACAGTGGGTTCAAAAGAAGGTTTTTTCAGCCAAGAGAAATAACCAAATGTTTGTGCGCTATTAGCATGTTTTTTTATCCTTAATGTATAATGAGAGACTCCATGCCCCTTTCCATCCCTTGGTTCCCAGACCACTGAACCCACAGAGTGAAAGCACATTGGCACCTGGGTGGCACGGTGGGTTAAGCAGCTGACTCTTGGTTTTGTCTCGGGTCATGATCTCAGGGTTGTGCAATCCAGCCCCAAGTCGAACCCCACATCAGGCTCTGCACTCAGCTCATCATTGCTTGAGACTTTCTCTCCCTCTCCTTCTGCCCTCCAACCCCCTCAAACACTCTCTTTCAAATAAATAAATAAATCTTTTTTTTTTTTAAAGAATATGACAAGCTCATGATGACTTCAAAGAAGACACCACATCCCTCATGACTGGCCCAGTGATGTAGCTATCTCCAAGCCCCCACTGTGAAGAGCAGCCATGAGGCCAGTCATAGATGAGGCCAAATGGGAGACTGCCACCTCTTTAGGGTACTGCTTTTTATTTAATTACTTTTTCTTATCAAAGGACTTCATTATGCAGTTACCACGAGGCTCATAACAAGGAAAAGCCACCCTGCTCCACTCCTCCCAATGCCCAGTCTCCACACCCCAAAGCGATCACACTCAACCCCTTCATTTGTTTCTTATCATGTTTACGGTCTTATTTCTAGGTCACATGATTACAGTTTATTTTTTCATTGCAACATTTTAATTTTTCACTTCATAAGATAGAAAACAAGGACTTAGTTCTTTTAACTCACACACCACGTCCACATCTCTATATCCCTTATTCTCTTAACAAAGTTATGTCAAGAAGTTTTGTTACATGGAAACTTAATGCATACATCATTGGCTATTGAAAAAGTCATTCATAACTGAGACATTTGGTATGTTATGAATACATACACTTTCTCATATGACTTTTTGTTTTTCCTCAATTAATAATTGCCTCAGTTTTCCAGCTGTGCTTAGTTTTTTATGTACTTAAAATTGACACATACTCAAACTATCCCCAAACCATTTCCAAAGAGAACTAAAAACCCATCTCCAACACCAAGTAAATACACCAAATAATCCACTAATCCAGTGTATTTCTCAGAGACATATCTTCAGGGGCCCTACATATTCCTGCTTCTCTCTCAGCTGGTTGCTTTCTTGATCCGAGGCACAGCTGTCATCCTAGGCCACATCAGGATGGGCACTCCCTTACCCTCTCTCCTCTTTGGAGTGTCTGTTTTCTGGATCTTAGATCTTCCTCTTTTCTTCATTTATTTCCTCACTTTGCTACTCTCTGTGAAGCTTCCTGAGACAGGGCACCTGTGAGGTATATTTTAGTGACCTGCAGATCTGAGCTTTTCTCTATTTGACCATCACATTCGTTCAGTAGTTTGTCTGAGTGGAATTCGATGTTCATGATCAACTTCTCTGTCTTTTGAACATTGTACCCCACTGTCTTCTGGTTTCCAGGGCTGCTGCTGAGAAGTCCAGTGTCGTTTGATACTGGCCTTCTGTTTGTCAGCTCATTTTTTACTCTCTGGAAAGTTTATAAGATCTTCTTATTATCCCCACAATCTAAAATTTTATCATTATGTGTCTTGAGACAGTTCTGTCCTCATTTGTTTTCCCAAACACTCAGTGAACTTCTAAATTCTGGAAACTCATATCTTTCAGTCCTAGAAATTTTTCTTTCTCATTTCTGTGATGATCTTTTCCCCTCCAATTTTTCTGTTCTCTCTTTCTGGAATTTCTAGTCATCAGATTTTAAAACTCTTTGATCTCATTTTCTTCTGTTTCTTTATTATTTTCCATTATTTTATTCTACATTTATTTGAGAATATTTTCCCAATGGTATTTTGCAAGTCTATTGAATTTTTAAATTTTCTTATCACACTATTACTATTTCAGTATCTTTCCCGCTCTTCTTTTTATAGTACCCTGTTCCTGTTTACGGAAGCAATTTAAATCCATTCAATTAGCAATATTTATGAGGCACTTGCTTTGTGTCATTTTTGAGTACTGGTAATAGAAAACTGAACAAGACAGGGTCCCTGCTCTCATAGGACTTCCATTCAATTGGGAATGACAGAGTAAACAACTAATGGATAAACTATATAATATCAAAAGACAATACTGCTACAAAAAATAATAATAATTAAAACAAGGAATGGAGGGGCGCCTGGGTGGCTCAGTGGGTTAAGCCTCTGCTTTTGGCTCAGGTCATGATCTCAGGGTCCTGGGATTGAGCCCCACATCGGGCTCTCTGCTCAGCAGGGAGCCTGCTTCCCCCTCTCTCTCTGCCTGCCTCTCTGGCTACTTGTGATCTCTCTCTCTCTGTGTCAAATAAATAAATAAATAAAATCTTTTTTAAAAATAAAAAATAAAACAAGGAATGGAAATAGAAAGTGATGGGAAGTGGCTCTTTCCCACATCCTATCTCAGCCCTCATATGATATTCATTACAGTGTTTTGAAGTTGACATCTGCTCTCTACACTCTGTTTCCTCTGAATTCCTTGTCTGGTTGTTGACTTCAATCTTGTCTTTCATTCTAGTGTCTTTCCCCCAAAGCCTTGGCTGTCCACTCATATTTAAGAGTGAGTCACAGCTCAGCATGCCTGGGTAGGGTTTCTTGGCTCATAGGTTCCATCAAAGGGCAGTTGAGAGAGACACTGGCCTCTGGGGATATGAATTATGGATAGTCCTGTCCTTCTAGTTGGTGGCCTCCCTGGAGAGGACTGTTCTACATCCCTGCTTATCAGCTATGAGCCTGGCCACCAACCTTCTGGGAGTCAAATGGGGTTAAGCAGACTAGGGAAACCTCTTAAAGGTTTTCATTAGTTGCTATTTTCAGTCTGACACCTAACAACTACCCTCAACTGTGTCTGGCATCCCCAAATCCAAAAACTCTGGAATTTAACTTCTCCCAAGTAAAAGTTACTCCCAGGCTTTTGCTGGGGCAAGGTAAGGAATCTGGGATACACCTGCTCTTTATTTGGACTTTCAATTCTCTCCTGGTTTTTTAGCACCCATCTACCTCTGCTTTTAACCTTGCATTACCAACTCTGAGTCTTTAGGGACCTCCACAGTAAGACTTAACTAATGTCTTATCGGCTCCTCCCCACCCTTTGCAGGGGCTCAGGAATTAGCTGTTTAGTTTTTCTCAACTGCTCTGTTCTCTCATTCTCCTTTGTCCTTATGGGTTCCTACACTTTCTTTTTCTTCTACTGACATTTCAGTAGATTCATAGAAAGGAAGATGCATAGACGCAAAAAATCATATTCTCAGCCCGCATGTTTAACCAGAGGAATTCTTTTGTAGCAGCCACTCCTAATTGTTGCTGATTTAAAAAAAAAAAAAAATGTGAAGTAACAATTCCTGAATCATCACAAGTGTTCATTAGTCTGAGTTCACTGCCAGGCAAAGCAGGGAAAATCTATTCCCACACACAACAGTCCAGCCTTGTGGGATGAAGTCTTCAGATTAACTGCCAAAAGTAACTCAGAGAAGGGGCCCGTTAGTGGATCAGTCAGTCAAGCATCCGACTCTTGATCTCAGCCCAGGTCTTGATCTCAGGGTCATGAGTTCAAGCCCCACACGATGCTGGGTGTGGAACCTACTTAAAAAAAAATAGAATAAAATTTTAAAAAAGGGAGCGCCTGGGTGGCTCAGTGGGTTAGGCCTCTGTCTTCGGCTCAGATCATGATCTCAGGGTCCTGGGATCGAGTCCCGCATCGGGATCTCTGCTCAGCAGGGAGCCTGCTTCTCCCTCTCTCTGTCTGCCTCTCTGCCTACTTGTGATCTCTCTCTCTCTGTCAAATAAATAAATAAAAATATTTTAAAAAAATTTTAAAAAAGAAAAATAAAATAACTCAGAGATGATTAGCCTAAGCCTTGAAGGTTTCCTCACATCTAGGTATACACCAAACCAGCTTCACAAGCTTGTGACCTATGCAACCACAGAGGATCCCACGCTCAGAGTGTCCCATGCTTGGTTGAAAGCTCTACAGTCTCCATCTTGAAATTCTTAATAATTTTTAAGCAAGGAGCCCAACATTTTCCTTTTGCCCAGGCCCCACACCATCACACGGTCACCCCTGTGGCTAGTCTTGGCTATGCAGGAGGTGCAGACATCCTGGGAAAACAGTCTTGTCAACAACCCCAGACAAGAGCAGGATGGGTAAAGGCAAAGGCCACAAAGTTCACAAGTGAAAAGCCCGTCTGATGTAAACAGTTAATTAGCCTGAGAGCTCTGAGCTGACTGGCCGTGGAGCTCAGCGCAGGCCCATTGCTGAACCTCCAAGCCAGTCTTTAGTTTTTAGATACTCTGTGGATCCGTCCAATGCATTCAGCTGGACACAAATAAGACATGTGAATCACACAGAGAGAAGGCAGTCACAAGATCCCCACCAGGCCGTTTCTCTGCTGATTCTGAACAGCCTTCTGAGAAGCCATTGCTGTGGTTTCTCTCCCGGCGGCCCGACCACTTGCCTCTGCCTCCCATCTAGCAGTCTCTCCTGGTCTCTGCACTCAGAGCCTTGCACGGGCGGGTCTGCACGCACACGCCCAGGGTCCCACAGAAGTGTTACTAATGTTCCATATCCCTTCCCCCTCCTTCCTTACCTACAGAGCACTGATATTTGTGCATGTGGCAGGCACGAGCCAAGCTGAAAACTCTCTGTCCCGGCCTCTCTGACAGGTAGCCCTGGCTTCTGGCCAATGCAGCTCAAGTGGCTGGAACTATGGATTTCAGGCCACTGGCTCTGGCTTTTCTGGAAATGCTTTATTCCCTTGACCTAGGGATTATCCGTTCTTTTGCATCTTGTCCGCATCTCTGCTGCCTGGACTTCTGAAGGGATAGCGGGAGCCACAACAAGCAATTCAACAAACCTTTTGCAAGTGAGTATTTGCTCTGTGCTAGGCTCTCTTCCAGACTGCGGGGAGAGCCCAAGGCCAACAGCAAAATACCTGCCTTACTGGTGCTTATGCTCTCCAGCGGACCATCAGGCAATGCAGAGAAAAACAGAGAGAATCAGAGCGGCCTCAGCATTGACTTTTCTTTCATTTATTCCTTTTTTTTTTTTTTAAAAAGATTTTATTCTCTCAGCACCCGGGTGGCTCAGTTGGTTAAGCTTCTGCCTTCGGTGCAGATCATGATCTCAGAGTCCTGGAATCGAGCCCAGCATCAGGCTCTCTGCTCAGCGGGGAGTCTGCTTCTTCCTCTTCCCGTCTGCCTCTCTGCCTACCTGTGATCTCTCTCTCCGTCAAACAGATAAATCTTTAAATAAATAAATAAATAAATAAATAAATGAAAGATTTCATTCTTATGTAATCTCTACACCCAACGTGGGGCTCAAACCTACAGACCTCAAATCAGGGGTCCCATGCTCCACTGGCTGAGCCAGCCAGGTCCCCCAGCTTTGACATTTCTGAGCAGCTGAACTAAAGATAGGGACTTCATCAAGAAAAATAAATTTTATTCACCCTCTTAGGGCTACTTAAGAAATAATGCATAAGGAATATTAGAAATAGCTTTGACAGGAGAAATGAGGACTGTGATTTATTTTGGAACCATAATTTAAAGTAAAATAAATTTTTTTTAAATTTATGTATGTGTGTGTCTGTGAGTATGTATGTGTCTTTTTTTTTTTTTAGAAAAAAATAGACAAAGCAAACATGGGAAAATGTTATCATGGATCTGAGAGAAGGATATGTCAGTGTTTACTATATTATTCTCTTTATTATATTACAATCATATGATTATACTGTTATTTGATTTTTCTACATAAGAAGGAGGAAGGAATCGGTGATTTATCTGGGTCATGTAGGAGGTCTTCCTATGAATAAGGTATTTTTTAAAAATGAAGGGCCGGCCCCACCATCCATGTGGAGAGGAGGTGCTCGGGGGGGCCCCCGTGGGCCTCTTCCCTGCATTGTGGGGAGGAGTTTACCAATCCTGTTGTGAGAGGGGCTTGTTTTGGAGAGAGCCTCCCACGCCAGCGCTGCCCAGAGTGCCAGACAACGGAGACAGAGCCCCCTTCCCAACTCCAGGCTGGCTGTTTGTCCCTGCTCACAGAGGACAGGCTGTGGCTGCTGGCATTCGCCCTGAGACTTGCTCTCATGCCAAGGGTCCAGGCCAGCCAGCTGCTAGGGTGTGGGGTGGAGACGTCGAACGCACCCCCACCACCTGCCCCAGCACCATTCACCAAAAATAATTCGACACTCACGTCATGTCGGTTGGCAACAGCAGGATACCACCAACTGTGGAATGTTGCCTCTCCGATCCCAAGGGGCCCGCTGTGATGTGATGGAGGGTGAGAGAAGCAAGGTGCAGAACAGTATTTCAGACCAGCCCCTGTGCTGGAGAGAAAGGAGGGACGGAGAGGGAGAGGGATGCAGGGGAGGAATGCGGAGCAGAGGGGAGGGGAGAAAAGAAACAGAAAATGAAAGAAAACCTCTATTTGGATGTCTGTACATATAAATTTATGTATATGCACACATATAAAAAAATCTTGAAAGAGTGGTTATTCTTAGAGTGTATTTAAAGGCAAAGGTGAGACGCTCTTTTTTTCCTAATTTTTCTTGTATACCCTATAAACTTTCTGAATTAGTCTATCTTCCTTGCTATTTTTTTCTAACGAAGAAAAGTAAGGCCAAGGCCTCTCTAACTGGTTGCAGTGAACAAAGGCACAGTTCAGTCCAGATCAGAGGTCAGCCGCCTACCGTGGGTGGGCCAGTGACAGCTGGCCACCTGCTTTTCCTAAATAAAGTTCCCTGGGATCCCAGCCCCCCCACTCCCAGCCATGTTGCTGCGGCAGCTTCTGTGCTGTTAACACCAGAGGGGACCGCGTGGGCTGCAAAATCAAAAACATCCACTCTGTAGCCCTCTCCAGAATTTTGCCAATCCCTGGTCTAGAGTCACACTTGCCTCTGAAATGGGAGTGGTCCATCAACTTAGAACACTGACCTGAAAATTCAGACTCTGAGAAGCAATAAAAGGTGACTTAAATGTCACCTCCTTATAAAGCCCATCCCTGTTCCCTCAGTGTCCGTCCATCATTCTGGGCCAGCTTTCGTCAAAGTATTTATCCCATCTGATAAGTTCGTGTTTGTGTATGTTCGTCCCCCTCCCCTTAATGGGAGAGCTGGGAGAGCTGGAATCTTCTCACTCAGGTTTGTCCCTATAGCCCCAGAGCCTAGAACACTGCCTGGCCCATGGGGCGTGCTCAAGAAACATTGTTTGAATGAATAAATGAATGAATGGCAATTCAGTCGCAAAATTTCCCCATTAGGGTGAAGAGATATAATAAATACGCAGCGGCAGCAAGACTCTACTGGGAAAGAAAATGAGCAGCTCAATCGATCAACAACCCACGAAGGTATTTTCAAGGTCTGGAATGTAACGCTCCATAGTTGTGGACGCGTGACTTTTCTGTTCTTCTGTTGAGTTCAGAAGGAATCTGGAGAAGAGCATCTGCCTGGGGAGAGACGGCAGTGAAACGCAGCAGTGTTGGGGGTGGGGAGAGGGGCTTAGTGTGGATTTTTGGTCTAAGGCAAGGTGCAGAGTCTTCACCTGAAAAACAAAGATATGACAAGATAGGGAACTCCCCCAAGGACGCTCTGGGGCAGTCAGCACCACACACAGAGGAAGAAGTCAGGGGCAGAGGGACCAAACTGGAATCCCTCTCTGCCTCCAGTTCCTTTTGAACCATAAAGCTGTCAGGTGAGACCAACAAACCCCAGGCAGTCAGGAAGGGCCTGCGTGCCCATGGGACCCCCGGTGCTGACAGGCAGAGGGTGCCACAGAGACCACAGGGGGCACGGTGCTCCCAGGGTCGAGGGTCGTGTGCCAGGCTGAGGGAAAGACGGAAGGACGGGGCAGAGACTTGGAAAGGGATTTGGTTATTCTGCTTAAGAACAGAGAAAAGAGATGAAGGAAATGTGGAATCTTTCCCCTTTGGAAGAAAATCATATATGACTAATAGGAATTTTTATGGGTTTTGTCATAGACCGAAACTGTCTCCCCAGGATTCAATAGAGCTTTTCGGTTTCCCCAGGACTTTCAGTAAAATTGCCATTATTCATTCATCCTTTGTTGATCGGCTGTGCTTACTGGGAAACAGAACAACGTTCCTGCTTCAAGGTGGGTGTAGGGTCAAGAACAGAGGCTACTCAGGGTGCCCAGTCACATCAGAATTACAAGAATAGCCTGTTGTACTCAGCTGGCCCTCCAGGTCTTATCTCTGCCAGGATGAAATGCAGAAAAATGCGCAACCTTGAAAGAAAATAGACCCATTCACTCTCCTAGGTGAAACCAAAAAAGCCTTGTGCTGTTTTAGAAACAAATTAACTCTCAGTCAGCTAACAGATACCAAAGAAAGACAACAGTCCATTCAAAGGTAAATTAATCCTCTGTACAAAGGACTAAACTTGAATACCGAGACTAGCGTGGACCCACATACCCATTTACAATTTCTCCAAACTTTGTACAATGTGCCCCATTCTCTCCACTGAACAACCTGTTCGTCTAAAACAACCTTCCTCTGTAATCCCAGGGTCCTGTATTTTTCATTAACCGTTTCACTACCACTTCCCCAGCCAGATAGTTCCACGTGCTTAACTTGCCCTTCCGTCAGAAAATGGAAAAGCTACGCACCCGAATTTAATCCCAGTCCTTGCTGCACAGGAGACTCACCTAGGGTAGCTTTAAGATATATATGCCTATATTAAAATCTAACCCACAGAAATTCTGCTTCATTTAGCCTATATAAAGGACCAAGGCATCAATTTTTTTTTCTAACCTTCTAGGTGATGACAACCAAGGTGGAGAGCAATGTCATAACTGATCCTTCTAGAATTCCTCACCTCCTCCGTGCAGCCCATCTCTCTCAGCTCCTCCTTGCTATGAGTGTGCGTGGACTCGGACGCTCTCAGGAACGGCTCCTCCATAACCTCTGTTCAAGGCTTACATGCTCCAGCCAACACGCGCCGTCTTTCCAGCCTACACTCCAGTATCCCAGCTCTGCGAACCCCCGAAGACCTCCAATCCATTGGTCCTATCACACTCCCAAGGTCTCTCAACCTCCTCCTGGCCACACTCCCCTCCTTACCCAGTTCAGACTCTCCAGCCCACCATGCCTGTGGCTCTTCACACACATCCTTAATCTCCAGTCCCAGTCCCGCTTCCTCTGCCCCTCCCTGGAAACTGCCCAGGCTCACTAGTGAGCCAGTCTCCTCTCATTAACCACAAATTCCCAAAGGGCTGAATTCTTCATCCTTGCTACGTCCTTGATTTCTTTTGCCCTGTCTACATTCAGAAAATTCAGACTCAGCGCTGGTCACACAATTCCTCTATTCCATGCCATGCAGCTTTTTACCTCCGTCTCCACTGGAGCTGGACTTGCTAGAGTAATCCTAACAGAGACTCAACCTGATGGCATCCAAAAGAATATCTAGTTTTCTGGATGTGGTCAAACTGATAGACGCTTATGCCACCGCTGACAAAAAAGGGAGTTTTTAAAACCCACCCATCATAACTTCCTGCCAAGCACCATCAGAATACTAAGCTGGATCCTCACCTACATCCAGGGGTCCTTCCACCCATGCATGGAGGAATGAAGCCCATGTAAACTTGACTTCAGCATCTCTGATAGCAGAACTTACACAAGAAGAGTAAGAACATACATGATTCTATACTTCATCAAGAAACTGGATCTTGGGGCACCTGGGTGGCTCAGTGGGTTAAAGCCTCTGCCTTGGGCTCAGGTCATGATCCCAGGATCCTGGGATCGAGCCCCACATCTGCCAAGCAGAGAGCCTGCTTCCTCCTCTCTCTCTCTGCCTGCCTCTTTGCCTACTTGTGATCTCTGTCTGTCAAATAAATAAATAAAATCTTTAAAAAAAAAAAAAAAAAAGAAAGAAAGAAAGAAAAGAAACTGGATCTTCCCACAAAGAAAACTTCCTGGCCCAGGAGGGCTTCACAGTGAAATTTCCAAACATTTAAGGAAACAAAAGGAATCATTTCCCAAGTCTTTTATGAGGCTAGTGTCGCCTGAATCCATAATGCCACAAGAACATGGAAGAAAATTGTAAGT
Organism: Enhydra lutris kenyoni; assembly: GCF_002288905.1. Taxonomy (NCBI): domain Eukaryota; kingdom Metazoa; phylum Chordata; class Mammalia; order Carnivora; family Mustelidae; genus Enhydra; species Enhydra lutris. The sequence continues at coordinate 12,711,198 of NW_019154106.1, forward strand.
CAACATCTCTTATGATAATAGATGCAAACGCCATGACAAATATGTTGGCAAATTAAATCCAGTGATCTCTAAGAAGGGTCACACATCTCAAAGTTGTATTCCTGGATTAATTCTTGAATAACCCAGAAACAAGATTCATTTAATGTTCGAATATTTTTTTTTATTTTATTTATTTATTTGACACAGAGAGAGAGAGAGAGAGAGATCACAAGTAGGCAGAGCAGCAGGCAGAGAGAGAGGGGGAAGCAGGCTCCCTGCGGAGCAGAGAGCCCGATGCGGGGCTCGATCCCAGGACCCCGAGACCATGACCTGAGCTGAAGGCAGTGGCCTAATCCACTGAGCCACCCAGGCGCCCCTTAATGTTCGAATATTAATCAATGTAAGTGATCAGCTTTTTAGACTACAGAAAGACTCGATGATCAGCTCACTAAATGCAGAATAATATTCTTGACTCGATTTAATGCTTAGTGATTCTTTTAAAATAGACATTTAAATTCCAAATCTTAAATTCTAGTGAGCCAGAAATTTAAAAACATTTCTTTAATCTGATGAATCATAGCTACCAAAACCAGAAGCATACTACAGGGAACATTGTGCTTGATGGTAATATCTTGAATGCTCTCCTCCTGAGATCAAGAATGAGATAAGTTTGTCCACTAACACGATTCTATTCAATACTGTGTTGGAGGTCCAAGCCCTTGTAATAAATATTGAAATAAAGCATCCGTTATTTGCAGATGATGTGATTGTGTACATATAAAACCCAAAAGAATCTGCAAATAAACTAGTGTCAGTTGAGCAAGGTCACTGGATACAAGTTCAATACTCAAAGCAGTAGACTGTAAGCGTGAACGGGGTAAGATAGCCAGGATCCAAAGGACACACCACATCGCGACCCTGTGGAGGGAGTTTGTGGTTCCCTCCAGAGGGCACCCACCCTGTCTTCCAAGCCTTCCACAGATTTCTCAACCCCAGCACTCTATCCTGGCTTCACGTGTCTTGAGGCTGGATTTCCTTCACACAAACAAGCTACCTGCCTAACAAAACTGTTTTGCATCAGACCCGCTTCCCAGTGCAGTAGGAAATGAAGGGTCTCCAAACGCACAGGAAGAAAGGGGGCAGCCCCATACAGCTTCACCTTGGAGCAGCAGCCTTGCCCTAGTCCATCCTTCGGGCTTTTCCAGTCCTCAGACCCTGCCTCATGAACCCAATGCAGAGAACAAAGCAGGTTTGTCAGATTCAGAGCAGAGAATTCAGCAGAAGGAGAAGAACCTGAGATTCGAAGCCCTGGACTAGAGGTGGATGGAGAAACCGAAGAAGAACCCTGGCCGAGATCCCACAAGAAGACATGTGGGCAGTCATGACAAAACCGTCCCAGAAGCAGATTGGTACCGAGAGCCCAGGATTCCCTTCTGACCTCTCTCCTACCTCCCTGAAGCTTCCTCATGCTCTTCACGTGTCTAGCTGCCCACTGATGGGACAAAACCTGCTATGGTTCGTAAGATGGGGTTAAAGTGCACTTGCCACCTGGGAGATTATCTTAGTGCAAGGCCAGTCTCCCCGTGCGTGGCCATGGGGAGTGTGGAGCAGAGAGACTGGAGGACCAAATTAAGGTGTTCAAAAAGAATGGCTTGTTAAGGCGGCGCTGGGTGGCTCAGTTCCCTAAGTGTCTGCCTTCGACTAAGCTCATGATCCCAGGGTCCTGGGATGGAACCCCCACATGGAGACCCCGCAGAGCCCCCCTGCATCAAGCCCCACCCCCGCATAGAGCCCCCCTGCATCGGCCCCCACCTGCATGGGCCCCCAGATTGGGCCGGCAGTGCCTGAATGGGGCCCCCCATTGGGCTTCCAGCTCAGCGGGGAGTCTGCTTCTCCCTCTCCCTCTGCCTGCAGCTCCCTGTGCTTGTGCACCTGCTCTCTCTCTCTCTCTCTCTCACTCTCTGTCAAATAAATAAACAAATAATCTTTAAAAAAAATAAAAGTAAAGAAAGACTGGTTTGTTAGTAATAAGAGACGGAAACAAGCGGAAAGATGCTGGGGCAGGACGGGAGAACTCTACCTGGATCCCGTGTGTATGTGTGCGCATGCGTGTGCCTGCATCTCTCTGCCAGTCTCGTGTTCTCCTTCTCTGCCACATCAGCACCCCTACTGACACATAGTCCTGAGCACGTGGAGTGGGAGATAAACGAAGAGGATAGGAGGTGTCCAAAGCCATAGGTGTTCCATCGGAAAGACGGCGGAGCGAGCAAGCCTCGCTGGTGACAGGCGGGGCACCCGTGCCCTTCCTCGGGGGGTCCTGGGCAGAGAACAAGTGGAGCCAAAAGTGGGCAGGAGCCCAGCGTGCTGACTTAAGATCTCATGAACCCCCAGCGCCTTGTGGAAATGTCTCCTGTGCTTCACAATTCTGTGCTGCTTCCCCATCCTTTCATGCGTTCCCATAAATATTCATCATACATATTCTCCACTTCGCTTCTCACAAGCTCCCTGGCTCTATACTTAGTTTGTCTTTCTTCTTTTTTTTTTTTTTTCTTTTTTATTATTTTTTTGGCTTAAACAACAAAAATGTCTATTCTTATGGTTCTGGACACCAGAAGTCCAAAATCAAGGGTGTTGGCAGGGTTGGTTTCTTTTTTGGTTTTCGTTTTTTAATTGAAATAGAGTTGACAGTTTTTCATCTTCTATGATAGAAGTATTCTTCTTCTTATTATTTTTTTATGAGAGAGCACTAGCAGGGGAGCAGCAGGCAGAGGGAGAAGCAGGAACCCCACTGAGCAAGGAGCCCGATGCGGGGCTCAATCATGACCAAAGCTGAGTGAAGCAGCTGCTTAACCGACTGGCCACCCAGGCGTACCTATGATAGAAGTATTCTTAAATAAACAAGTATGCATTACAGGTAGCTCTGTCAGAAAGATGTTCAACCTGATCCTCAAGATAAAGTCAAGTCCTATCACATCTCAGAGTCACTCAGGCATGATGCATCCCTGCCATCAAATAGAAAGAAACCGGAAGCCACAGCCATCACAGAGAAAGGGAGGTGGGATATCTCAGGTGGGGGGGGGACAGATTCCGGAGCAGCAGCTGTGAGAAGGAAAGGCTGGCTCCAGAGGGAGGCATCCAAAGCTGGGGATAAGGACGGGTCTATGTTGGCACCCACAGCAGGGGGTGGTTGGAGTACTCCGGAGGTGACAGTCACCCAGAATGCAGTGTGAATGAGGTTCCCCTAAGTTGTGACATGTGGACCTGGGTCAGGGTCAATGAGCACAGGAAGAGGAATGCAGGTGGAGAGCACCCCAGAGGGTGCTTTTATCTTTCATCTTTAGTGCCTTTAGCAACTTGAAGAGAAAATAAAAGCACATACATGCAAGCTATTGCTAAACTATATGCATGTTAGTTGCTGTCACTATTATTACTGGTGATTTTCTGTGTTATCAAATAAAAAATTAGTGAGCCTTATTGGGTCTCAGGTCTTATGAGAAAGAGGAAGATCACGAACAACCTCTGTGCTGTTAATGAGAGGGAAAATTAATTGCCTCAAGCCCCTAGGAAGGTGATATTGTGTTGAGTGGTTTTCTGTGCAATTCTTCCCTCTGGAGCCTCCTGCTCATTAAACTTGAAGAAAGGTCCTCAGGGGAGAGACTTGGTAAATGGGGAGGGTCAGCCCCGTACCCAGAGCCCCAGGGGGTCCCGGCCCCCACATACCAACAGAAGTTGCATCTCCAGGCATCACTCCCCGGGCATCCTGGGCCACCAGTCATTGGCTTCTTGCTCAGCCCGTGGGACCATCTAAAATAAGGTAATTCTCACAGGTCCAGGTAGAAAGGCCAGATAAGAGCTCAGCCGGACGCCTTCCTAGGGGGAAGAGATCCAAAAGTCTGCCAGGACTGATTGGGCGGTGCACCGGCCTCTGGAGCAGGTCCGAGGCAGCCAACGTCACAGGGAGGGTACGTCACTCCGGGGGCTCCGGGAGCTGGGCTCAGTGGGAGATGTTCTCTGCTTCTCCACAGGTCAGTGTGCTTGCTAGCAGTCCCCACCTCTTCTCCTTTACTTCTCTTCTTTCCCTGTCCCCTCAAGTCCCCATTTAGAAATCATAACAAGCAGTGCATTTTTTTTCTCTCCGCCAAACACACTAACAAGGGCTTCTCAAGCATCATGTCATGTAACCTTCATGACAGCCCTGAACGCCGCTTCAGCCATTACCATTTTGCAAGAAGGCAAAACTGAGTAAGGTTCAATGACTTGCCCAAGGTCACAAAAGCTTGTCATGGCTGACAGTGGGATTCAGTCCAGATCAGGCTAATACAAAGTCCCATGCTCTTTGCTGCTTCACTTCAAGGCAATGGTGCTTCCCCAAAACAAACCACCAGCCCCAGCAGGCAGCAGTGGTTGGAAGAAGCCCCCCTAAAAAGGCAATGAACGTTTTAACTCTTCAGTGGTACACTTTGCAATGGTTGAGGGTGGATGGAGGGAGAGGGGTATAGAATCTCTCTGTCCCCGAGCTGTTCCACTGCCCCATGGGGCTGGGTTCTCAATGTCAGGCATTCCAAGTCTGCTCCTACTCCTGGGCTCTGGGCCTCTGGATCCATAAGTTGTCTCCCGAGATCCCATCTGTGAGGCTGTCCTTAGGCTTGGTATTAAGTTCAATGCGTCCCTTCCATTCACTTACATAAAAATCTTTTTTTAAAAAGCAACTTCAATATCCTACACAGAGGATAGTGAGTTTTCCTCCTGGGCGAGGGACCAGGCTGTGGCCTGGGGGCTGTCTGACATTCTTGCATCTGGGTTGGAAGGAAAGTGTCTACTTCTCAGGGGCTCCCTCCTATGGCAAGTTCCCTGCCTTCACAACACTCCCCCTTCCCAGTCACTTCCAGACATTCACACCAAACATCCTGTCACTTTCAGGATCAGCCTTGACCCAGAGGTCCCTGTGAGGGAGTTTCACAATTAGGGACTAATCTCTTCTCTGTCCCTCTACCCAGGCATCAAACAACTAGCACAGCAGCTCAATCCACTCGGGCTGCCCCTCAGTGTGTCTCAAACTGGAACAAGAATAAAAGTTAGCTGTGGGGCTAGTTAAAATGCAAATCCAGTTCCGTAGCTGCTCTGGGGTGGAACCAGATTCTGCATGACTAAGGAGCACCCAGTGATATCCAAGCTGCCAGTGTGCAAGTCTCACTCTGATGACCAGGTGCTCAAGATCAGTAAGCATAGCTTGTAAGCCTCTGTCCCATCCGGCTGGGAGGAAAAAGAGAAAGAAGCAAGAGACAGCTAAGCAGAGAACCTCTGCAAACCTGCCAGGTTTCTTCTCCCTCCCTCGCCCCCCAAAGCAGTGAAAAGTCCAGCCTGAAAGCCTTGTCAGAGTCACATGCAAATATCTTTTATTAAGGGTCTCCAGGCTCTAGATTGCAAATTGCCTTCATCCTAAATGGCTTGAAGATGGGTGCTGTTTTGTTGCTCATTGTAAAAAAGTGGCAACAATTTCAATGTCCCTCAGTGGGAAACCGCTAAAATGTTACAGAAGGCAACACTATGCAGCCTTTGGTGGGGAAAGATGGGCAGCCCTTAATTACTGTCCTGGAAAGAACCCCAAAATAAGTTGTTAAATAAAAAACAGAAACAAGGTACAGAACAATGTGTATAGTTTGCTACCATTTGCATCTTTTAAAAGAGAGGAGAAAATATAGGTTCATGTACTGCTTATATAAGTAGTGACTAACCATGGAAAGATACACAAAAAACTGGTAGCTTCTGAGGCAGATTGCTGAGTGGCTAAGGAATCAGAAGGGAACAGGCAGGTTGAAGACTTACTTTCAACGTAGTCCCTTCTGAATTTTGTACCATTGGAATATATTTGCCACTCGAAAAAACAACTAAAACTGAAAGATAATCCCCTTGTTCCTTCTATACCTCCATCCACCCAAAAATTCAATGAAATTGATTCACTGAAGGAACACTTTTAAGAACCCTCTTGTGTCCCCCGCAGAGTTGGCTCTTGGAACAGGCATCAGAGTAGCATTGCCTTGTGTCACCCATGTGTCAATGTTCCACCAACGTAAAAACTCCCAAAGGTTTGTATTCAGGGTCTAGAGGCTCTGGGGGTCCCAATTTCCCTGGTGGGATTCCAGAAACCCGCCATTGACGACAAGAACTGCAGATCTCGGTACTCTGCTGGTAGAAGACATTCTGCACATCTGAGTTCACCTAAAAAGCCTTTCTGTGAGGTCCTCGTGCTGACTTTGACTGGCTGAATGATTGGGTTTTACTACTCTGTTCTGGTCACCCTACTTTATCTATTGATTCTTGTGAAGTAATTTCTCCAGCTTGTGTTCTGGATTCTCTTTCCCCCAGCTATGATCTCTCCCCAGTGAACAGAGGATTCTACCAAACACTGTCCAGATGGTCATTCAAGTTCAGATATCAGTTCATCCTGCTGGGACCTCAAGCAAAGGTTACTTAGTTCTCAAAGGAGGCTGGGGTGAAGGGAGGGCCTGACCTAGAGAGGAGTCCAGAGCAGAGGTCCAACAAATAAGTCTCCTCCATCGTAACATGTCTTCCTCGCTCCACAGCCACTCGGGATCATCATAAGCTTCTCATTGTCTCCAAGGCACATCTGTTTTGACCATCTCAGTCCTCCCGGGAATCCCAAAAGCCCAGACAAGAGTTGTCCACTGCACCAAGCAGATCAGTGCATAACTTTCTCCAGTGCTTGCCCAGTGGCTTATTACAAAGTGTAGAATAGCTGGGACCACACACAGATCTGGGAGACATCTCCCAGGAGGGTTCCCTGGTGCTCCCAACCCAACTCCCCTGTGCTCCCAACCTGACTCCTCCAAGAATAAAGGTGCCCAGTCCTGTGGTTCCTTTGTGATTCTCACCTCAATGCATTCAAATCCACCAGTGTTTGAGCTCCCACAGTGGGTTGCTGTGGAGGCCACAGCAATGACTTTTTTTTGATGTCCAGATCTGTGCATGGAAAGGATTATCTAAAGCCATTCATCAATTAATCATAATTAAACTTAGTTTTTCTCAGGGCATTAAATGCAACTTTCAAATTTAATCAATTGAATTTTAGATCTAGTAATGTTTGTTAGAATTTAAAACAATCACACTTGATCTTAATATTCCCTTAGCCTCAAAATTTAACAGATTAAACTTCCCCAATAATTTAAGCGCGTTTACAGTCAAATTCTCTTAAACAATTCAAAGTCACGCAGACACAAAATCCATAGAAGCAAATTCTCCTAAGCATTTCAACACCATTTATAAACACGATTAATTAAATGCTCTTCAACCTTTTAAACTACAATCACAGATTTAATGTACCTAATTTCCCAAGCTCTTCCAATGAGCATTTAAACAACTCCAGAAAATTACTAAATAAAAACCTATATATATTCTTCTGCATTTCAGCAGAGTCAAATCAAACATAAACTCAGCCAATCCAATTTAGCCAATCATCCTCCTTATTTTGAGTCAAATTCGGCAGATACTCTTAACTGTTTCAACCCCTCAGATAGTATCTCCAATATGTATATATTCAAATATGTATTCAAATTCATATTAAATAATTTGTTACAAAAATTTATCATCTTATAAAGAGATCTTACCAAAATTATCAATATAGGAGGGAAAGCATACACCCATCTGAAAAGAATCCCCTTAAAGCCTCCACAGCAACCGGAGTTAAAAATGTATGGTTGTCAGAGATTCAAGATGAGGGCTCTGAATTCAGCGATTTAGGCCAAAACTCCAGGGCTGGAAGAGTGGAGTGTGGGTACAACTGGACAGCCAGGTCCTCCAGGCCCCAGCTTTCAGAGACACTGGGTTTCATGGGGCATCATCCTCCAATTCTGCTCTTACCCACATCTTATCATAATCGTTCTCCAATTTTTACCACCTGATTTGGGCAAAGCACATCCTGAACCCACCCATCTGGGTAGTAATGATCATCTTTGCAGCCTGATCTGTCTGGAAGAGACTCTGCATCTTCTTTACAGCTTCCCTTCCCCCATGCCACAAGTGTTTACTGAGAGCCTCCTGTGTGCCAGTCACTGAAGATGCATCAATGAACAAAATTGACAAAAATGCCCAGCTTCACGATTCTAGCATCCTAACATCAAGACAGAGCTCGCAGGGAAAAGCAATAAGTCATGTGAATGTTGCATATTAGAAGGGGAAAAGTCATACGAAGCCCAAAAAGAAACAGAGAAAAAGGATAGTGAGCACTGGGGTAGGACAGGGTTTCATTGTAAATAAGATGTTTAGAGAGGGCATGACACACAGGTGACACTGGAGCCTGAACTCAAAGGAAATGAGGGAAGGAGCCCTGTGGCTACCTGGAGCAAGAGGGGTGAGGGGTGGGGACAGTAGTGCAGAGGTCCTGAATCACTCCTGGTGTCCCAAGACAGGAGGGGAGGCATGAGTAGCTGGAGCAGGATAAGCAAGAGGGAATAGAGCAGACAAGAGGACAGAGAGGAGAAAGGAAGTGATGGAGCAGTGGCCAAACTCGCAGAGTCGTTGTGAGCACCCTGCCTTTCTCTTCTGTGGTGGGACAGGCTGCCCCTGGCTGCTCCTCCTAATAGGGAAGCAGGATACCAGGTAAGAGCAATTGCAATTTATCAAGCAAGGTATGAGGATGTCTTGCAAAGAAAGGATGAGAAGTTGGTAGACATCTTAAAGGTAGAGCCAGTAGGATTTGTTGAGGGGTTCCTTGAAGGGTGAGAAAAAAAATGACTAGAAGGTTTGGGTCAAGACAACTGGAAGGATCCTGTTGCCATGATGCAAATGAGAAAGATTTTCTTATCTAATCGATCATTAATTTATATTTATTCATTGACAATGGCATTGTGATAGATACCAGCACACAAATTCCTGAGATAGGAAATAACTCTCCTCCTACCAGGAGTAAGAAATTCCAACAGGAAAGATGGAGGGGCATTTTTTTTTTTTTTCATGTTAAAATATAGTGCCATGAGTTTAACTGAAAGAGTACCTGTGAATTCAGGAGAGAGGACCTCTAAGCTGGGTTTGGAGAGATCAAAGGATGTTCCAACAAGAAAATTTAGATTTTGAAAAGGCACAGACATTTGCAATAATGCAGTGTGTTTGTAGAAGTAAATCATTCAGAATTGCAAACTGAGAGCAGGATAGCATGGAGGAACACGTATGGAAGCTGAGGAATGTAGACATCGTTCCAAGGGGGACAGAGAACCCTCAGAACCTCAGCATGAGTATGACATGATGGGATTGAAGTGAGGTTTGGGGCCAGTCTCCCCTTTGGAGATACACAGGCTCTTCGGTGATAGGAGATGTTAAAGCCTATCTGTTTGATGAGAATGTTAACATTCCTGTTTCTCCACCCCTTGGCCATTGTCCTGTGTATAACACCCCAGTGGAATGACATCAGGGCAGAATCACACCACGGTGACAAGATTCATCCTGCTGGGCCTCACAGACCAGGCTGACCAAAAACATCTCCTCTTTGGCGTCTTCCTGATGATCTATGCTGTGACGCTGGTGGGCAACCTGGGCATGATAGACCTGATCCAAACCAGCTCTGCCCTCCACACCCCCATGTACTTCCTCCTGAGCGTGCTCTCCTTCCTGGACATTTGCAATTCCTCCGTGTTCATCCCCAGGCTGCTGACCAGCTTCCTCACTGTGGACCAGTCCATCTCGTTCGAGGGCTGTGTGGTCCAGATGGCCTTCATGATCCTCCATGGCACAGGGGAGTGCCTGCTCTTGGCCATCATGGCCTATGACCGATTTGTGGCCATCTGCCACCCTCTCCTCTACCACACCATCATGTCCAGGCACTTGTGCACCCAGCTGGCAGTGGGCACCTATGCTGTGGGGGTGTTCATTTCAGCTCTGCAGACAGGGAATGTCTTCATCTTGCCCTACTGTGGTCCCAACATCATTGATCACTTCTTCTGTGACATCCCCCCAGTGCTTCAACTGGCCTGCTCAGACACCACTGTAACCAATGTCATCCTGCTCTTCTTTTCCGCCTTGGTTACTGTCCCCACAGTGTCTGCCATCTTGGTCTCGTACACCTACACCCTGGCCACAATCTGTAGGATGAGGTCCCTGGAGGCCCAGCGCAAAGCTTTCTCCACTTGCGCCTCCCACCTCACTGCCCTCTCCCTCTTCTACGGGTCTGTGTTCTTTGTATATGTCCAACCCAACCCAGAAAGTGCTTCAGCCTATAACAAGACCCTCTCCATGTTCTACACCATTGTGATCCCCATGCTGAACCCCCTGGTCTACAGCCTAAGGAATAAAGATGTCAAGGCCGCCGTACACATTAGGGTTCTTAACTTAAGCAGAAAAGGAATTTGTTAGAAAGCTATCTGGGAGCTCGTAAAATAGAAGGGAGGCCTAGAGATCCCAGCTGGGACAGGAACCAAGAGTGGCCAAACACAGCTGAACACCACGGAAATGGTCCGTGTAGGCTGCCCCATTGGGGAACATCGCCTTTGAGCACTCCCCATTGCTATGGCTAGCACTGCCCCCATTGAGCATTCAGGACAGCTCAGCCACAGGACAAAGCCACCAACACTACCCACTCTGTCCCACCCTCTATAGCATTCAACCACATATCTCTACCTGTTCCTACACTTTCCCATCATTCCCTGAAGTTCAAGCCCCAAGCAGGAATATTCACCTGTTTGGTAATGTCCCTCTTGTACATCCATCAGTAGACCCCATTCAGCATGGATATGTTACATCCCCTGCTATGCTACATCCACACTTCTGTCTTACAGAGCCCTAGGACCTCTTTCAGTGGTCCCAGAGCGGGAGTTAGATTCTGTCTTCTTCCTATCTGTTCTCAAATGTAGAAAGGGGCATTGAATGCCATAGTGACCTAAAAGATTATATAGAAGATACTGCCCTTCTGTGTGATGTTGGAGAAATGGTCCCTGTGGTGTTTGAGTATAGGAAGGAGATAGTGATCATTGACTTTATGGGGCCGAATGGAGCCCCAGCTACAGAAATCTCCATTATAACCAGCCAGGGACCAGAATATGTGCTACAGCAATAATGAGCTATTATTTCTCGATAAATCACCAACTTAAACAAAATAAAAAGCTGAAAGGCCATAGAGGTTTCTTCAATCAAGATCAAATTACCTTTATGTCTTTAGACAAAACCCTTCTTCATTGTAATAGAAATCACTCTTACTATCTTAAGAGTGTAAAAAAGAGGTGAAATTTATTGTGAAATCCAGATGTCAACTGAGGTTTACTATCTTTCTGAGAGCCAAATAAAATTGGCTTGTGTGCTAAAATCCCTGTATTTCTGCCTGTCTGGAGAACCTGAGGTAGCAGGGGATGGGGTATGAATGGTTTGCTTTTCTGGGTTGCCCCTAGCTCCAAATTCCTAAATCAACTGATTTACTTTGGCCGACGCATCATCCAGGGAAATGTGGATGGTATTAATGGGGAAGAGAGAGAAAAAAAAGCTGACTGTCGTAGAGGCTGGTGGGAGGGAAAAGGGGAGCTTTGAGTAGACTGGGCTGAGCCAACATAGCGGGGCTTTCTTCCTACAGGGAACCAAAAAACAACTGCATCTCTTCCAGATGAAACCTCCATGTTCACCTGTAACATCATAAATATCGAAGTGAAACAACATGTTCTTAGAAAACTGAATAATGCACAGTAAGCAATGTTGATCAATGCTCAGTGATGGTACTGAAATCATCTCCCAGCTTAATTTATGGCTTGGGGTCATTTTTCCTAACATACTGTATTAAGGCTCCCCAGAGAAATGGAACCAATAGAACATGATAGATTAGATGATAGATAGATAGATGATAGATAGATCGATCAATAGATAGATAGATAGATAGATAGATACGAGAGGAGATTTATTATAGGAATTGGCTCATGCAACTACGGGGGTTGAGAAGTCCCACCATCTGCCGTCTGCAGGCAGAGGACCAGGAAAGCTGGAGGTGTAATTCTGTCTAAAACGAAAGGTCTAAAAACTGGGGGTTGATGGAATCATTCCTGGCGGGGTTCCAAAAGCCCAAGAGCCAAGCCCACCGATGTCCAAGGATGGGAGAAGATGGATGACCCAACTCAAGCCAAAAGAGCCAACTTGCCCTTCTTCTGTTTTTTTGTTCTACTGAAGCCCCCCAGTGGATTGGATGAGGCCCATGCACATTAGTGGGGGTGAACTTGACTCAGTCTACCAATTCAAATGCTAATCTTATCTGCAAACCCCACTCAGACATAGCCAGAAGTAATGTTTTACCAGCTCTCTGGGCATCCCTGAGCCCAGTCAAGGTGACGTGTAAGTTAACAGTGACACGTACTAAGAATACAGCAGACCCCAGCTGGTCCCCAACCCCCTCCCAACACTCCATCCCAGACTCAGGAGTTAAGGGACTGCAATCTTTTCATGAAAATAAGCTATGTGCATAACAGAAAAATTTCCCTTGAATAATAATTTCCCTTAGGGCCAAGGAGACACAGAGGACCCAGGAACAGAGACACTAGGGTGTCAATGCCTCCTTCATTGTCCTGGTAAACTCGTGCTCTGTTCCTAATGTCAACAATTACTGAGCACGCTCACCTCATAGTCCTGGGCAGCCCAGTCACAGACTTCAAAGTAAATAAGCTTCCCAGAAGTGGATTACAGGGTGGCCTCTGAGAAATGGAGGGAAGGCAGGAGAGAGAGGGGAGAGCAGGAACAGCTGAGGATATGGCAATGTTTGCCAGGAGACAAGGCACTCAGCCCCTTTGGCCCCACGCACACCTCCCTGTCTAAATGTCTCCTCCCCTCTTCCCTTAACTAAAACCATCTGACACAGAACCCAACGGGAGGCACTAGAATGTTGGTTGGAGATTAAGTCGAAGTGTTACCTCTCTCAAGAGCATTTGAATTACACCATGTCTTAAGACCACCCAGAGCCCACTAATACCTGAAGGTGTGGTACTTTCTACTAGGTGGAAGGGAAGCCAAAGGTCAGGTGGAGGGGCAGATCCAGCCCCAGGTGTGGAAGGAAGACCAGTTTGGGGTCCTGGCCAGGCAGCCGGGGCACGGGGCCACCACAGACCACTGCCAGTGAGCATGGGATGTTGAGTGAATGGTTACTGTTGGCGGGGACTGGCTCCATCTCCCCATCAAAGTTAGTTAGCCTTGCTGGGTTTCCACCTATCCCATGGGGAAGAGAGAGGTTACGGCCAAAGCCTACGTGTTTACAGATGGAAAAGGGGTTGTCTCTTCGAGTCTCTTCCACGTTCCTCTTGTTCCCAAGGCTCTCAAACTCATTTAAATTAACCTCAGAGACCCTTGGGGGAGGGACACTGGAACCATGTAGGGAGGCAGCCCAAACACTGGGATCCGCCTGCAGAAAACTCAAGCTCTCCCGCACCGAGTGCTGTCAGTCACCAAGTGGGAACGTCTCTCCAGGCATCACTGACAGGGACAACTTGGCGCAGGATGGAAGGAGCCAGATGCAAGTGAATAAGGCTTTCCCTGGGAGAAAGAATCTAAGGCAGTCCGCCTCCAGCTGGGTCTGGCCAGAGGTGACTAGTAAGAAAGATGGGGCAAACGGGCAGACACCCTCCAGAAGATGCACCCCTCCCACCAAGGTTGGGATAAAAATACAGATGCCTAGTTAAAATCGAATTTGAGATGAACGACAAACAATTTTTAGTATAAACATGTCCTAATATTGTGTAGTTTATACTAAAACATATTTTGTTTATCTGAATTTGTTCATCAGATTTAAATGGGCCCCATGTATTTTGCCAGGCAACCCCACTTGTGACTTGTTATGACTGATGACACACAGCAGAAGTGACAACATGCTGACTTCAGGCCTACCCTTGAAGAGAACTGTTGGCATCCACTTTTTCCATCTTGGAAGCCCACCCTAAGACCACCAGGCTGGGAGGGAGCCCCACTAGCCATGTGGAAAGGCCCTATGGAAGGTTATTAAGCCCCAGATGGTGACAGAGGCCTTGGCCTTCCGGGACAGCCCAGGGGCCAGGTGCGGGCAGCTGTGTGCGTGATCTTGGTCCACGCCACGCGGAGGAGAAGAACAATTTGCCCCAAGCCCTACCCAAACTCCTAACCCACCGAACTGTGAAACACAACAAAGGGTTGTAGTTTTTAAGATACTATATTTTAAGGACTTTTCTTATATAGTTAAACAATCAAACAAACAAAACCTGAGATAACCCCTAATGGATTGTCCTTGAATTATTCTGAATCTAGGCCCCAGACCTTGTGGTTCTCTAGAGGCTCCCGAAGTCTTGGTCTCCACGCCCACACAGCCTTGTCTACTGTCACCTCCCTGAGGGAGGCTGCCCATGCTGGAGGTTCAGAGCATGGCCTTCGGAGACAGCCCGACCTGGCCTGGATCCCGGCTCCAGCACACAAAGCTGTGTGACCCTGGTCTGTTTGTCTGAAAATGAGTATGTCAATATTAATTACCTCACAGTGTGGTTCATGAGGATTAAAGATTTAATGTCTATAAGGTGCTGAGCACACCGTCAGGTCCTTAATTAGCGTTCAACGCATCTTAGCTGTTGTAATTAGTCGTCCTTACACTGAATCATTCCTCCGACCTGTGTTATCATAGTATTTTATCTCCCTGATTAGAGAGAGAGTTTAGTGAAGCCAGAAATCACGGAACAAGGAGGCTGGCAGGGTTCACCTGCCAAGAACCACAATTCCTGGCGAGGAGAGCAGTAAGTGAGCTGTCAGCCCCGTCCCAGCCCCTCTTCTGCCACACCACAGCCTGGTCCCCTTTTCTGCAGGCCGGGCACTTGCTGAGCCATCACAGGGCCCCAGACTCAGCCCAGACCTCCAGAGTAACGAAGCTACCTCCTAGGCCACCCGGTCATGCTCCCAAATTTCCTTCTTTCCCTGTGAACCAGCAACACTGGGCCGGAGAAATGGAGATTCATGAGGACATAAGATGAAACAGAAGTTAATGGGTTCTAGAATCAGACAGGACTGATGTCTAAATCGGGTTTTACAACATACAGTCTGGCATCATCTGTAAACAAGAACGTGGTGTGAAGCTTAAATAGTCAAATGACCAAAAATCCTAGCACGAAGTACGCTGTTGAATGGATGTTCATTTGATATGGTTTCCCCACTTCCCCAGCATCATCCACTCTGGGCTTGAAAGGTTCATTGGCTGCTGGTGTCAGTGAGGGGTCCTGCGAAAGGCCAACCTCCTCTTGCTCCTCTGTAGCCCGAGCAACCTTCATCACAACTTCTGTGACCTCTGCGCCTCCGCCCAGCCACCCACTTACTTGCACTTACATTGCCAAGGGGGGAGCCGTTCTCTTACTCCTTTCCGCTCACCCTCCTCCCCATCACAGGCATCCTAGTCACCTTCTGAGGGAGGCATTTCCTGAAGTCCAAAGCAGAGCTCTTCCATCTGTGCCTTTCGTCTTCCCAGCTTCTCCCTCTATGGTGGCACCACAGGATTCACACCGTTCACACTGTGCTTAGCCAGGCTCTCGGGATGGGCTTGACCCTGCCATCCTGGGGCAGGTCAGAGTCAGGCCAAGTTATCAGATCATGATGAGCAGAGTGCTGACTCCAAACCAAGGAAGAGCCAAGGGTCAAATACCAGGAGAGGAGGATAAGATTTCAAAACGTGGGTCAAAATGAGTAAAGCAGCATCGTGAGTGAAATCAAGGTCAGGCATGAAGTTGGACCAACAGGTGGTACCCTGAGGGCAAGACACATATTGGGTTTCTTGTCCTTAAGGCCAGTGGGAAGTCAAACCTAGCTTGTGAGGAGCCAGACTCAGAGCAAAGGGGTGTGTCCAGATCCCTCCAGCCTTCTGCTTATGCACAAAGTTTGTCTGGAGTTTGAAGACCCCTCCTCTTGTAGCCTTGTACCTGACCTTTACCTCTCTCCCATATCTCTATGCTCAGATAAGAGACAGCGCCCAAAGGTCACCCTTGAGTGACTTCAGTGAAGTGTACTCTTTCCCAGCACCTGTCCACTCACCAGTCCACACACATGAGCACATTTGTCACTGGGACAGTCCAGAATCGTCCCCACAGAGTTACATTCCGCAGACTCTGCTCACCGCCGTCACTCGCCTCCCCAGGAAACCGTAGGCTCGTGGAAGCAGGAGCCCAGCCTCATACTCGATTTTATCCCCCACGGAGCCTGGCGCGGTGCTGGGTACTTACTCAGGACGTAGGAATGAAGGCATATTTACTCATACATATTTCACCCCTTCCTCTTTGGATTTTAGGCTTTGGGGCAGCAGGTGATGAAAAGATTACCACTTGTCGTTACTCTAGAAGGCGTGGGCCTAACAAAACACTACTGCTACCCAAAGAAGGCGTTTTTCTCAATAATGATAATTACTAGCTAACATCCATTGAACACATATGATGTCCCAGGCATTCTGGGACACATCATACGCACTACTTCCTTTGACCCGCAGGAAAAATCTGTGAGTAGGTTATGTTTATTTCACATATGAGGAAACTAGAGTCCAAGAACTCTAAGGTCAAACCCAAGTCCAGCTGATTTCAAAGACTGGGCTCTACTCCAGTGTCTAAAACCCCTTGGATTTTTGCAGGAAATTATGCAACAAGTTTACATATCTACTGCTTCCAAAAATTCCAAGGAGCTGCTTCCATATTTCCCACCAGGGCCCAGCTTTCCACTAATCCCACAGAGTCTTGGCTCCTACCAGGAGTTTCTAGTTCCTACAGAGCACCTGAAAAGCAACTTGGAACAGGAAAAAAGAAATGAGATAGAAAAGAAGGGAAAAAAAAAGCAGAAATAATTTGGACATGAAAGGACCCTTTGGTGCCCCTGCCTTGGTCCCAGCCCTCTTGCCACCAAAGAAAGCCCCAGCTCCCTAAGCCAGTTACCTCGCTCTCCACCCCTTCCTGGGTTCCATCTGCATGCCCATCAGAATTTTCTCTGTGAGTCACAGCAGAGAATGAAGGCACTTTTTCTTCCATGGTCTGGCTTCAAGAGTGGACTGAGTGATTCATTGATTCATCAAAAATTGGGGACTTGGAGAAGGAGGGATGTTGCTTAAAGTACCTAACTTTAGAATCTCCCCTCCAAATCAGAGAAGGGTCTCTTTTCCCAGAACCCCAGTTATTCCTTGGGCAAAAAGAGGGATTTAGAAAATATGATCATGTAAGGTGTCTTCCAGTCCTGACTTTACATGAGATCTGAACCCTCTTGGCAGTACCAGTGAACCTGTGTACTCATAAAAGGTACAGACAAGGTAACCTCCAAAAGCTAATGTAACTCTGCTTTTCTTCCTAATTATCAAGGAGCCACAACAGGAAGCAAAGGACTTAAAAAAGGAGGGAAGGAAGGGGAACGGAAGGAGGAGGGGGGAGGGAAGGGGAGGGCAGGGCAAGAGAGATGGGGAAGGGGGAAGGGAGGGGAGGGGCAAAGGGAAGGCGGGAGAGATGAAATGAATAGAAAAAAGAAGTAACATGCTCTCAAAGAACAGTAACCCTGGTAAAGAATAGATCGATAGGGGCGCCTGAGTGGCTCAGTGGGTTAAACCACTGCCTTTGGCTCAGGTCATGATCTCAGGGTCCTGGGATCGAGTCCTACATCGGGCTCTCTGCTCAGCAAGGAACCTGCTTCCCTCTCTCTCTCTGCCTGCCTCTCTGTCTACTTGTGATCTCTCTCTGTCAAATAAATAAATAAAATCTTAAAAAAAAAAAAGAATAGATCAATAAATTGACAACTGATAACTCTTCAAAAGATCACCAAACACCTGTTGCTCAAAGCTAAGTTTATGAGACCTACTATAGGAAGAGAGTACACAGAACCTTAGTGTCTCAAAAGGAGGAAATCTGTGGAAGATATTTACAGAGTTTGAGAGTCCAGACCCAAGTGGTTTAAGGTGGATTTTTTTTTTTTTAAGTTTTCCTGTTTGTTTGTTTTAAGTAAGCTCCATACCCAGCGTGGAGCCCAACGCAGGGCTCGAACTCACGACCCTGAGATCAAGGGTCCCATGCACTTCCCACTGAGCCAGTCAGGTGCCCCCAAAGTGGATCTTACAAATGAGGGAACACATTAGGAGTGGACAAAGTTTGTGACATTATAGTTCAGAATTGGCAGGAGCAGGGAAGATGGGGCCTGAAAGCAAATCTTGAGAAGTAAACCATTGTTTGTTGAGATTATTATTCCCCTGGGCAAGTAATCTACGGTCCTATTAGGAGAGCTGTTTGCCCAGACGAACAAACTTTTCTTTTTCAAGGATTTTATTTATTTTTTTTATTTGACAGAGAGATAGACAGAGCCAGAGAGCACAGGTGGAGGGAATGGCAGAGGGAGAGGGAGAAGCAGTCTCCCCATTAGCAGGGAGCCCAATGTGGGGCTCCATCCCAGGACCCTGGGATCATGACCTGAGCCGAAGGCAGATTCTTAACCATCTGAGCTGCCCAGGCACATCTCCCCTACCCCCACCCTTGCTTTTTTTTTTTTTTTTTTTTTGCAAATTATTTGTTTAGATAAATTGGTTTGCAGGAATTTCGTGAAGCAAACAGTGAACTTATTTCTTGGTTTATGGCCATATCTTCCTTGGCTGAATTTCCTGGAACAATTAGTTAGGTCATGTTGCTGTCGGAAATCCCGGCTCTCAGTCCCAATAGTTAATCCACTAGATATAGATGATTTCCATTCTCAGGTTCAACTTATTATTTTAAAACACCACTATGGGACGCTATTCTATTCTCCTGGAAACAGATCTTTGCCTCACTTTTTCCATCAATGACATGATGACAGGGCTACCACACTGAATGTGTCTCCCACCCATCACGCCGGGGGAGCAGGGACAGTCAATAGGGAAATCATTTCAGCTGAAAAAGAGCCCATTGCCAAGTGTACATAGTCCAACTGTGCCCTTGATGGTTAATGAATAATCAGCATTCATCTGAAAGGATCCAGGTCATCCTGGGAACAGGACCGGGAACAGCAGCACATTACTATGGCATGATTGGGTAACTTGAGGAATTATTTTTTGTTTAGAAAGACCAGGTCTCCAGCCCACTCAGAGTTCACGGGCTGTGTATAAGTTTTAGCAAGCACTTTTCCCTCTGGGCCTCTTCCCAAAGATGTTGACCCCGACGTTCCCCAAAAGTCCTTTCAACTCTGGCTTTCCAGAACTCTTGGACTTGGCCCCGTTGATGTATTTCCACCCTTGTTCAAAAAAAGATGCAAAGACAAGAAAGGACATCCATTTGGCTGCTGACGTAGCCTTTATGTCATTTTCCCAGTCGGGATATTCCTCAAGAACATCTCTGCTGAGACCATGGACCTGCATTTCTCAGTACAGCCCTCAGCACAGAGCCACACGCAAGCAAGCACCCAGAACCTAGAGACATTATTGTCTTTCCCATTTCCTACCACGTAAGTAGAATGCAGAGCCCTTTGGTTTGCATTCTCTCTGCTTCCCGGAGGATCCTGCCCGCTGACACAATGGGCATAGGAACACGGATATTTCACTTCATGAAGAATTTGCTCGTCAGCAGACCTAAGGACAGAGAAAGGGACCACTCCCAGACCACAGACGGGTTTACTAGCAGTTTGTGCTCCCTTACTAACCGGTACATTTGTTTGGCAGAACTTGTAAGTTTGAAATTTAGTCCAGGACTTTCTTTCATTGCAACATATCGCCTGTCAGTCAGGTTGGCAAGAACGGAGTCAGATGGAACCTGCCACTCACAGCTGGAACCTTCTTGTATTAAAAAAAAACAACAATAAATTGTCATGGATAAGTCCTGGGGATCTAATGTACAGCATGGTGATTATAGTTAACAATACTGTATTGCATATTTGAAAATTGCTAAGAGGGACACCTGCGTGGCTCAGATAATTAAGCATCTGCCTTTGGCTCAAGTCATGATCCCAGGGTCCTGGGATCGAGCCTCGAGTGTGTCCAGCTCTCTGCTCGGCAGGATCCTGCTTCTCCCTCTCCCTCTGCCTGCCTCTCTCTCTAGTAAATAAATAAAAGCTTAAAAATAAATAAATAAAAATGAAAGTTGCTAAGCCAGTAGACCTTAAAAGTTCTCATCACAAGAAAAACAGTTGCAGTTGGCTGTACAGTGGCTGTTAACCAGAGACTTAACTGTGGTGATCATTTCACAATACAGACAAATATCAAATCATTATGCTGGACACATGAAACTAATCTAGTGTTACCTATCAATTATATCTCAATTTTTAAAATTTAATAAAAGTCAAAAACAGTAAAAAAATTTTTTTTCTTGTATTTTTTAAAAATTTTTTTGTTAATATATATTGTATTATAAATTTTTTTGTTTGTTTATTTCCTGGGGTCAACTAGGTAAAGGCAGCCTTGGTGAGGGTGAAGGAGCTGCTCCCCGATGAGGTGGGAAGGAGCCCCACCTGAGAGGCCTGGATGATCTGAGGGCAGATAATCTAGAACTGGGACCAGAGCCAAGAAAAAACTTTGCCCTTGAAGAATACATCAGGACGTGAAGGCCTCTGTATGAACAAGTCACACCCAAATCTCAACAGCTTAGATTAGACCTTTATTGGGGCGCTGGGGTGGCTCAGTTGGTTAAGGCTCCAACTCTTGCTTTCAGCTCAGGTCATGGTCTCAGGATTGTGAGATCAAGTCCCTTGCCGGGCTCCAGGCCCTGTGGGGTGTCTGCTTGATAATCTCCCTCCCTCTGCTCATGCTCTCCTTCTCCTGCTCTCTCTCAAATAAGTAAATAAAATCTTTAAAAGAAAAAAAAAAAGAATAGTTTATTTCTCAGTCCTGTTCATGTTCATCATGAGTCCATGACCCGCCTGCTTCTTCTCACCCCAAGACTCCTAAGGGAAGCCCCTCTGCCTTGCACTCGGCTGGTGTCACAGCAGAGCAAAGAGAGGAAAGCTGGGGGACTGCACGGGGCTCCTAAGGCGTCCATGCTCAGAACGGGGCACAGATCACTTTCACTCCCGCTCCAGGCCAAACCCAGTCCCGTGGCCCGGCTCTGCGCCGTCAGTCTGCAGGACCAAGGTAAGGAGATGCGGGGAGGGGCGCGGACTCCCACGCACTGTAGCCACAGGGACCGCGGAGGCCCGCGGAGTCCGAAGCCTGTTCACAGCAGAGACCTGCGCCAGGAAGTTGGCATTTGCCGGGAGGATGAGTCAGACAGCTGTGCAGGCTGAGGTGCAGTGCGGAAGGCCAGGGGACAAAGGTCTGTCATTTCTGTAGAGGTGACTCAGCAGGTGTCCCCCAAGGAAACAAACCCCTTCCTACCTACAGGTCCATCCAGCCCCTCATCTGCTGAGATTCTGCCAGATCCGAGTCTAGGGACTGAATTTCTTTTGCCCAAACAAGTCATTTGCCTAACAAGGCGCTTTGCTTTGCGTAGTGATTGCCCCTGGGATTGTGGAAGCCCCAGGAGGCAGGCTCCCCAAGGTGTGAGCCAGAATCTTCCTTACTGGGAGAGGAAGAGCAGTCTGTCTATACCCGGTGCTCCCTGGACTTGGCCCTCGGGGGCCCCATCCCTGGAGGCGTTCATCAGACATTGCTAAGAACAGAGAAGAGTTGTAAATAATTACTGTCAACCTAGAGGGCCCCTTAAGTAAAGGATGACACAGAACATACATAACAAAAGAAGGTTTGGCAGGCAGATATGATGCTGTAGGTTATCACTTAGTGCTTGATATGGGGAAACACCCAGGGCATCTTCTTGGGGGAGGAAGTAAATGACGGAAGAGCTTGCGTAGTGTGGGTGTGTCCCTGGACCGTCATAGTCACCAGAGCATTTAGAGGATTCTAATAAGAATGTCCACCAATTCCCATTTTCTGTCAGTAGTGGGACCCCAGCTGACTTTCATTTTCAGATTTTACTGTCTTCTTAATTCTTTTCTGTGTTGCTTAAATTGTTTACAACTAGCACGGATTTTTACAAAGACAATAATGCTATTTTGTGGAGGGGAAGAATTGTGGGTTGGTTTTTTGTTTGTTTGTTTTTTGCTTTTTGTTTTGTTATGGTTTTTGTGGTGGAGAAACATCAGTACTGTTAAGCAAATAAAACAGTTATGATATAAGCCCATCATTATGCATCTACAGCAAATACACACACACACACAGACACCCCCACTATGCAGGTGTTCCAAGCTATTCTGAAAACCACAGGGAAGAGCAGCTGGGGAAGCAGCTTTAGACCTCAAAAGAGCGCACGTAGGTCGGTTTCAAGGAGCACTTCTAGCCAGCAGTATTGCAGACCAGCCAGCAGTACTGCAGAGAGGGACGAATGTCACTCTCACAGCTTCCGCCCTGATTATCTGTCTAGTCACCAACAGCATTACCCTGCTCTCCTACCCCTCCATCCTGGTGACCATCCACAGGCCGTGTTCCCTTGAGGCTCAGAGCGAGAGGCTCTCCATCTGTGCTCCCTACCTCATCCCCCACCTGCCTCATCTCCAGCACCATCCTGGTCCTGCATGCTCAGCGGAGCTCTCGCACGCTACAGGATAATAGGACAAGGTCATATCTGTCTTCTCCTCCGGGGCCATCCCCATGCTGAACCCTCTGATCTACAGCCCAAGGAAGAAAGAGGTGGAGGCTCTTTATAGAAGGGATGCCTTGGCAAGCTGCCTTCCTAAGTGTGGAACATTCTATCCCAAGCTACCATGGAAGCCGCGACAGAAAGCACAGATCATATTAACACTTAGATAGAGTGAAATATGGGCCAGCACTATTTTATTTTATTTTTTGTTTATTTTAAGTAATCTCTACATCCAACATGGGGCTCAAACTCAAGCCCCTCATAATCAAGCCCCCCAAAATTACATGTTCTCACGACTAAGCCTCCCAAGTGCTCCCCCCACCCCCGGCACTATTTTAAAAGCTTTACACATATCAACTCATTTAATCTTCAGAACAACCATATGAAATGGATACAATGATTATCCCTGGGAATCTAAGGCACAGATAGGCAGAGTAACTGGCCCAAGGTCACACAGCTAATAAGACGCACAGCCAAACTTTGAATCCAAGTAATCTGGCTCCTGGCGGCAATATTCTCAACCAATACACTATATTGCCCCTTTCTGATGACCACATCTCACAGACAATGGGCAGAGTTTTTTTTAAATGCATACATCATAAGGAAGGACCGGCTTATGGAATTATACAGTGGTACAGAAGAAGCTAGGGGCTTGGCACACCTGAGTTCATGCTACCTCAGAATGACTCTGTCTCTTAGCATTTCTGTGATGTTGAGTCAAGGTACATAACCCCCTGACCCTCAGTTTTCCCAAGTGAAAACAGGACACTCACTCCCATCTCAACTGGTTACTGTAAGATTCCCAGGAGGGTAAAAGATGCTCACAAAGAATTTTTCAAACACCATTGTCTTCCTTTCTTCCCTGAGAAAAACCTCTTCATAAGACCAAGTATATTTTTTTAAAGATTTTATTTATTTATTTGACAGAGAGAGACAGCAAGAGAGGGAACACAAGCAGGGGGAGTGGGAAAGGGAGAAGCAGGCTTCCCGATGAGCAGAGAGCTGTATGCGAGGCTCAACCCTAGGACCCCGGGATCATGACCTGAGCCAAAGGCAGCCACCCAAGGACTGAGCCACCCAGGCGCCCTAAGACCAAGTATTTTTATACACAGGAATGAGGCCATATCATGTAGCTCTAACATTAAATAGATTCATTGAATCACCAGAAAGTTCTTCCTTTTTTCCTTACCTCTTCTGAATATGTCAAGGTGGAAGTCACGACCTTCCCTATTCCAGTCTTCCTTTCTAATATAGAGAGCCAGTCTTAGCACTTAACAGTAACTAGTTAGCATTTAATGTTATGTTACTTTCATTTTTATTTATTATGTCACTTTTTATTCTGATAAAAAGAGTGTTTTAATAAAAAATTGCTTATAATGGTCCAATTTTTAAAAATCACAATACAGGTGATACACAAGGCAAAATATCACAAAGAATGTAAAGAAATGGCTTTAGAAACACTGATCTGGGCCATTTATATTTTTCAAAACCTTTTCTCATTCATTCTTTTATTTGATCTTCACCAAATGCTGTTTAAGACAGATAAGCCAGGTGTCATTACCCCCATTTTACAGATAACCAAATCTGAGGGATTGAACTGGCTAGCTCCGAGTCCCATGAGACTGCCATAAAACAACGCAGAGCAGAGAACCCAGGTGCCCTGGGGATTCATGGTGGAACCCCCAGAACACACTTCTCAACTTGATCTCAGGAAACAGGGAAGTTCTTGATCTTCAAGGCTCCAGATTGCCTTCTTCCTACCTTTCCTGTTTAGCTTCTTTTGGTAGGGTCTCCCTTGCCTCCAAATGCCCCTCCTCTGCCTCAAACCTCTAGAAAACACACACTAGGCTAACTCCCTCCTCTTCCAGGGAGCTCTCCAGAATTGCCTTCCTCTGCTAGCAACAGAGAACTGACCACAACAGTTTAAATCCCTACGGTTCCTTATGATGAAGTCTGTCTCAAGGAGTCAGAGGAGTTTCCAAAGAGCAGTTATGTTTAAGCCAGAACTAGACTGATAACAAAGAGATTTTTCAGGCTGATGAAGGGATCAAGGAGAAGTCCATGCAACCTGAATTGTAATGGAATCTTTTTTTTTTTTTTTTAATCTGGAAATGGTTCATACTTGTATGGAGGGTCCATGAAGGCAGTGGGGATCTAGCTGACTTCTATCTTTCTGTCCCAGCACCTTCAGTGCATAACTTCTGCAACGGACTAAACTATGTCCCCTCAAAATTGATGCGTTGAAGCCTTAGCCCCTAATACCTCAGAATATGACTGTATTTGGAGGCAGGGCATTTAAAAGATGATTAAATTAGGGGCACCTGGGTGCCTCAGTCAATAGAGCAACCCACTCTTGGTTTCAGCTCAGGTCATGATCTCATGGATCTTGAGATCAAGTCCTGTGTCTGGCTCTGTGCTGAGCAGGGAGTCTGCTTGAGTATTCTGTCCCTCTGCCTCTCCCCCCACTATCTCCCTTCTTCCCTCTTTCTAAAATAAATAAATAAATCTTTTTTTAAATGATGATTAAATTAAAATGAGCCCCCTGAGGTGGACACTAATACAATCTGACGAATGTCTTTACAATAAGAGGACATCTGGACCCACAAAGACACCAGGGATGCAGTTGCCCAGAGGAAAGACCATGTGAGGACATAGCAAGATGGTGGTCATCTTCACGACAAGGAGAGAGGCCTCAGAAGAAACCAAACCTACCAACACCTTGATCTTAGACTTCCAGCCTCCAGAACTGTGAGGAAAAAAAATAGTAATTTCTGTTGTTTAAGTGACCCGGTCTGCGGTATTTTGTCACGGCAGCCCAATCAGACAATACAGCGTCTATATTCAAGGCTGCCTCTTAGTCCAACATGACTGCTAAAGCTCCAGCCATCAGTTCAGGGTTTGAGGAAGAATGTTGGTGAAAGGGGAAATTGCCAGCTACCTATTCCCAGTCATAGCCATTTGCCTCTCACTGACCAGAACTTTGTCACATGGTGGTCATATGGTCTGCAAGGGAGGCTAGGATATACAGCTGTTAGCTGGCCCCCGTGCCACCTTGACTATCTTGCAGTGCTGTTTTTAAGGAAGAGGTGAATGAACATAGACTGTGCATCCAACAGTCTTGGCTGTGCCTCCCTCATTGCCGACTGCCTGGACCAGAGAATGGTGGCGAATGACGGCTCACCCACAATCTCCCACACATCCTGCCAACAGGTTGTGTGTGCACAGCATCGTAAGTGTGAATTTTGTAGTGAACATAAAAAGTGTTGATGAGATCACATTTCAGAAACCCAGATTCCCAGTTTCTCTGGGAAGGAAAATTGCAATCGGGGACTCTCTACCAGCCATGCCCTCACCTTGCCATTACTGCCTGGTGCCGGGTCAATGGCTCTCCACTCCTTCCCCCTCCTGCCCCCTGGTCTCCCCCACTATTCTTTTTAAAGTGTTTCCTTCATGTCACACCCTGAGTTTTTGCTCCTAGTTCAGAAAACTGACCACATTCACCTCTCTGGTAAAAGTGAGAGGAGAAAACAGGGACTCACAAGTGGCCTGTTTCAAGGAAGACAACTGGTGCTCAGACAATGCCCAGCACACACGCGACACCTGGCCAATACTCTCTGAATGCATGAAGAGAATGTGTACCATTTGGATGTGAAACGTGTCAAAAATAAAAATAAAGAAAGAATAATTAATTTAAAAATATTTTTAAGTCCAAATAAATGTAATACGAGCTCCCCTCTCCCCCAAAATGGTATCTCCATGTAGAAAGAATAAAGCCTACGTTTTTCATTCATGTAAGGTATCCAAGTATCCCTTGCAAGCATTTGAGTTTGCAACCCTTGGCCCGGGGCGGGGCGGGGGGGGGGGGAGATTCTCTCCTTCGTGTTGTCTTACAAGCTTGTCCCAACCTAACTTTCCAGGGGACACCCCACACTTTCCCTCAAACACCTGCCCTGTGGCCACAACAATGTCCTGGCTTGGCCTGAGCCAGTCATGCATTTTTGCCTCCCTTCTCCTTTGTTCACAGTTTCCTGGGCTTGGGGACGTGCTGTCCATCCCTGCGTCAGCCAGGACAAATCGCTTCCTTATCATTCTAGCCCCCGCCTAAACATAATCTCTTCTGGGAAATTCTCTGACTCCTACTGAGAGAATTCATCATTCCTTCTTCTGTGCTGTGGTTTGCCCTTGTTAAAGAAAAAAAAATGTGAAAAGTATCACAAATGAAAGAATGAGTGCTGAGTAGGGAAAAGAAAAAAGAAAAGAAAGAAACATTCAGTTTCAAGCAAGAAGCCCCAACCAGCACAATCTACAAAAAAAATGGGATCTGAAGATGTGGAAGGAAGGATGTGGTCCTTTTTTAAAGCCAGGAGACCACAGTGCGACACAGGTTTCCTCCCCCGTGAGACATGAATACCTCTAGAACATGGTCCTTTTTTTTTTTTTTTAAACTTTATGTCCCAGTTGCCCAGCCCCCGGCCTGGTGTCGGCTACAGAGAAGCCTAGATTCTTGCTAACCACCTGACTTACACAGGAGACAGCAGCAACGTGCCCAGCACAGTATCAGACACGTAATAGATGCTCAGCAAATTATAGCTCTTCTCAGAGGTACACTTGCGACTGAATCATGGGCAGGCATCTCCCTCTTTGAAGCCTCTGCTACCACTGAGTCTTCTTTAAAGCCCTTTATAATCAATCTGCAGGCTTTCCATCCCCAGCCAGACAGTACACTCCTTGAGGGCAGGGAGGGGGGAGTTCAAGGAAATCTGGCTGGAAAGTTACAGAATCCACCAGCGGCTCTCCTCCACTCCCACCCCTGCCCCCGCCTCCTGCACACCTGGAGACAGAGCTTTCCTCAAGAAATCTGGAGGCAGGTCAGCTTTTATTTCTTCTGAGAAAACACTATCAGGTTCTACCAGCTTCCTCCTCAGGGGTTTCCTTCCTCTCCCAACAGCTGTGATAGAGTTGGTCTGACCAGGACTCCGTGAGTCTACTCACGGAGGGACTGGGGACACGAAGAAAAGAGATAGGCAAGGCTGGGCAACCAACCTGGCCCCTGTGGACCAATCCCCTTTCTGGAGCTCTCTCCCGGAGGGCTGGTCTCTGGCTAGGAGCGGTCTCCACCCTAGGCTCAAGCAGGGTGAGTCACACCTCTGAAGGAGAGGGAGGGATGAGTTCAGGCAGGCTTGGGAGTTAAGGGGAAAAGCCAGTGAGTCAGTGATGATCTAGAAAGAGCCAGGGAATGGAAGAGGGTAGACTAGATTCCCCCGCTGAGTCAGTGTCCACAGCCTCCCTCCAGACTCCTGTCCAAGGATGTCCTAACCCCTGTCCTAGGCGTAGGCTAGGATTTCTCAACCTGGACACCATTAACATTTGGGGCTGGATAATTCTTTGTTTGGGGGCAGGGTAGGGGGGGTGGGGGGTGTCCTGTCCCTAGCACACCACCCTCTACTTCCAATTGTGTGAACAAATATGTCTCCAGACAACGACCAAATGTCCCTGGGGTAGGGAGGAATCCTCAGGGTCTCAGGGCTGAGAGCCTGGACTTGCCAGCCTTGCTAGCTCCCCTCCCTTGCTTGCGCAGAACACAAGACTAGACGGAGACCTCAATCCTCCTCCTCCCCTCTCTGGCAGCCGTTCCTGGAGGTTATCCCTCAGGTCCTAATTCCATCAAAGCTCTACTGTTGCTCCCTTCAGTCCAGTGGGTGAGGAGGAGTAAGTAATGATCACAGAGAAGGAACCAAGTTCCCAGAACCAGTTATTTTTGTAAAAAACTTAAGTGTCAAAAAGAAAATCAGAGGCCCAAAATGGGGTCACTTAGGCCAACTCACCAAACCAGGGCTTACTCCCTAACCTAACTGGGTTTCAAACTCCCAGGTCTGTTGGGGTTTTCTGGTCAGCACCAGGGAGGTAATCTGTCACAGGGGCCCTCTCCATCCCCCAAGGTCATCTGCATGATTAGAGACCCTGTGCTTCCCCCTAAACGAAGGGGACCTTGCCTGAAATAACCCTTTCTTTCCCAAACAACTTCCTCCTTTTTTTTTTTAATAGCTCCTCAGAGCTACCCTCTGCTTGCTAGATGGGCTGCAGCCCTATTCATGAATCACTCAATAGACATTCACATTTACTCAGTTGAACTCTTTTCGCAGTTTTGTTGTTGTTGTTGTTGTTGTTTTAGTAATCTCTACATCTAACTCGGGGCTCCAACTCACAACCCCCGGGATCTGAGCATTCCAAACTCCTTCAGCTGAGCCAGCCAGGTGCTCACTTCCATGTTTTGCCAAAAGTAACTAGTGAAACAGATTTCAGTAATATGTTTTACTTAACCCAATATATCAAAAATAGTCACTTCAACATGCAATCAATAGTTTTAAATTAACAATGAGATAGTTCACATTCTTTTTTTCATACTGAGTCTTCGACACCAGAAGTGTACCTTTAAGCCCTTATCACGTACCTCAGTGTGGACCTGCCATATCTCAAGTGTTCAACAACCTTGTGCAGCTAACGGCCGCCATATTGGACAGTGTGGGACCGAATGGGTGAGGTTCACCCCTGGCCTTTTCCCAGCAGCAAGGGGCTTCCAGAGGCCAAGACGTGAGCTACACAGTAAGGCCATAGTCTCCAATAAGATGCTTGGGTTTGGGTTGTTTTGTTTTGCTTTTCTTTAATAAGGTTTTCTCTTAAATTAAGACATAACTGACACATAACACTGTGAGTTTAAGATGAGCAATGTGTTGATTTGATATATTTACACACTGTGATATGATTACCACTGCGGCATTGGCTAACACGACCGCATCACTCAATTATCGTTTCTTGTTTGTGGTGAGAACATTTAAGATCTGGTCTCTTAGCAACTTTCAAGTATATAACTCAGTATTGTTGACAATAGTCACAATGCTGTGCATTACATTCCAGGACTCACCTTCTCAGAGCAAGTGTTACACACTTTGATTCACATATCCCTGACATCCCCCACAGCCACCACCGCCCCCCAACAGTCCCATTCTACTCTCTGTTTCTAGGAGTTCAAACTTTTTGGTGGGGCGAGCTCCAATTGGTTTCATTCAATAATTCATGAATTGGCACCATCCCATCTGATGAGTTACACAAAATGGAAGGCCTTTACAGGCAGACATGGAGGGAGACTTTTGGGGGAAAGGGGGTGTCTATCTTTCCAGACTGACAAGGTTAAAGGTCACATCCTGCCATTAAGTCTTGGTTTGCTATCCTGAGAGCAAGTGACTCCATTTGGGAGCCTTCTTCTTCTTCTTCTGCTTTTTAAAAAAAAAAAAAACCACAAGTTACAGGTCAGAAGGTAAGGAGGATCCTGAGGAAAATCATCCTTGTCTTGCAGGGTGACTGGCTCAGGGAATGCCCTTTTCATAGACTCGGATCTCAGACATTGCACTCCCCTGTCAGGAAGAAGGTTATAAATCTTGAGGGTGTAAATTAGCCTAACCCCACCCTACTGGTAGACTTATCATCCCAGCGTCGGCTGCGTCCACGTCCACACAGGCCTTACACGCCCTGCTTCTTTCCCAGCAGCCCAATTTGCTCACCACTTGCTTAGCTCAAGGCTTCAGCTCCAGGAGGCCCTGTGACCCCTGCCTTGTGTGTCATCATCCATTCGCTAGCTAATCTTTCACTCAGATCTGCTTCCTGGGAGACAGATAAGTTGCTCAGTGACACTGACCTCCTTATTTCAATTCATACATTCCCAAGCCCTGGGGACAAATTCGTAGTCAAGGCACCAGGCCTAGGATTGGGACCCTTGATAGAGTTTTATAGTCTCTCTTTATGGGTGGGATCCTCCCCATTCCCTCTGCCCACAAGTGCATCCTGAAATCAACTCCTCCTAGCTCAAAGACCCCGCAGGGTGGAAAAAGAAAAATGCTGAGGCCACGACCGGCTAAGGGGAAGAAATTCCAAAATTTTACAAATTTTTTCTGGCTGGAAATATTCCCAGATAATCACTCGGAAGCTTTAAAACAAACAAACCAAAAAATGAATAAATAAAAAACTCTAAGTCCCTAGTACATGAGACCTGCCGCATAGTAGGATGTCCACGCATGCATATATGAACTTGCTGTAGTCAGCAAACACAGCCCAGAGCCTGGGGGGCATAGGGTGTCCGAGAGGCCTCATGTCTGAAGCTTAGGAAGAATGACCTTTAATCTGCTGCTTCCAATGTCGTTCCTTACCCTTTTTCCAGAGGCCTGGATGACAGCCAGATTTACAGCTCCTGAAGTTGGTTCCAGCGCTCTATCTGCCTGGCCTCCAGCCCAGACCCGCCCCCCAGGGTGGCCTTTGCAGCTCCAGGCCTCCTCTGTGAAGACCTGATCCAGTCTCCTTCCCCTTGGAACCACTGTTCAAGCTCCACTCACTTTTCTGGCTCTTCGGAGATTCTTCCGTTCTGGCTCTTCCGGATTTCCTTTTCTTACATTTGAGCTCAGTCATACCTTTTGAATTATTTTGCAGTTTTCTCCCAGGACATGTCTATAAATGAGATCGGAAGGAGTCCCTGTGTCCACTGCAAAAGGAACCGCATGAGGCCCAAGATGGACTTGCTCATGCTAAGTCCAGGTCAGCAAACCAGAACTTGGTTAAGTTTCAATGGTCGGCTCTGCCGGAAGAGAAGGCCAAGGTCAACTAATCAGCACTTGCTTACCTGCCCAACACAAACTACCTGAGCGACCTCCGTGACTTCCCTTTTCTCCATTTACAGAAAGTAACCCTGCTCTGGCCAGTCGCCAAGTGCCCACCCACTATGACTTGTTCCTTCTCAGACTAGTCTGTGAACTTCTCTCTCACTGTACAGCTCTTCAGGGCTCCTTTCTATCTGCTAGAGTAGATGCTGCCCTATCTGTGCATCGCCCAATAAAAGCTAACTCAATCAGTGAATTGGAAACATTTTTCTCTTAATACCACTAAGTCACCCATAGTGACTAAAAGTGCCAGGCTGGTGTACGAGCGCAAATCTGATTGTCTGAATTCTCTGCTCCGTTCCCTGAGGCCCCAATCCCTTTCAGGATGTAGCCTAAGAGCATAGCCTGGCATGCAGAGCCCCTCATGACCCAGCCTGGGTTGGTTTTGGGTTCTTGGCAAGCCCATCCTCACACCCTTTACTCAATGTCACTAAAGCATTTGCTGTCAGCCATGCTCCCTCACACCTCCCCCATTTACATATGCCACTCACCAGCCCAATACATTCTCCTCCCCGCTCCCACTCACCCTTTGCAATTCACCCCAGATGTCATTCTCCATGCAAGCCTTCCCTGAGGTCTGGTCTGCAAGCTTGAGTCAATTTCCCACCTCCACATCCACACTCTCTCAGCCTGTCCAAATCCCTCCTCACCGTATACTATAATTATACACCATCATCAGATCTTTTTGTTTCTCAGGGGACACTCACCTCACCCACCAGGTTCAGGTCAAGTCTGCAGCTGTCCTTTTGTTCTCCAAGACCCTGCCCAGATGCAATTTTTCCATGAAGGGGACCAACCAAGGCTCCCGGGCTCCTCCCTTGCCTGGACCCTTCCAAGGCTCTGGGAATTCCTTAGCTACATATTCACAAGGTCAGATGCTTTTTCTAAGATTTTACAAGTAATTTTAGCCACAACTGGCTAAAACCACTGTATTTTTCCATCTTGCCCTCCCCCACAATCACATTTTCCCTCTTGTTGGTTTAGAGAGGTTTAGGCAATGTGAGATCCAGCTAAGGGGTAGTTGGGATAGGAATATGGGTTTCCTGCATATATCTATATGACCTTTTCTTTTCTTTTCTTTTCTTTTCTTTTTTTATTTATTTGACAGACGAAGATCATAAGTAGGTAGAGAGGCAGGCAGAGAGAGAGGTGGAAGCAGGCCCCCCCAATGCGGGGCTCAATCCCAGGACCCTGAGATCACAACCCGAGCTGAAGGCAGAGGCTTAACCACTGAGCCACCCAGGCGCCCCTATCTATATGACTTCTAAATATCTGTAGTTAAGTATGGGTAGTCATCCCAGTGGAGAACAACTTCCGGGGCACTGCCATCACCCACTGGACCAATTCACCCAGCGGCATGCGTGAAAACACAAAGCCAGAATTCAGATCACTGCATTTGTGTGACCTACGGCACCCAGATGCATGTGGGTTGGACATGTACAGAGCCAGAATACAGCCTAGGGAAACCTCTTCCAGCCATAAGAGTTAAACACAAATATCATGCAATTTTTTTTAAAAGATTTTATTTATTTATTTGACACAGAGAAAGCTTGCACACATACAGGAGGAGCAGCAGGAGGAGGGGGAGGGAGAAGCAGTCTACCCACGGAGCAAGGAGCACGATGTGGCACTCTATCCCAGGACCCTGGGATTATGACCTGAGCCAAGGGCTGATGCTTCACCAACAGAGCCTCTCAGGTGCCCCAAGTATCATTCAATTTTTAAATTTTGTAATGTTTCGATATTTGTCAGCTTTAGAATATTTTTAATTTCATGTGATTTATTTTCTCATTCACTTCACATAATCATTTTTTGTATGTAAACTAGTGTTCTTTTCCTTAATGAGCCTACCCACAATGATATAATCTTCAAGCTCCGCAAAACTTGAATTTCCCCCAAACCTATCCCCTGCCACAGCTGACACAAATTAAATTCCAATTTGGAATTAGGATCTCTGTGTTACTGGAACTGAAGTGTGTAAACTCAGGAGCTATGGGGTTACCATGCTTCTCTCTATGGATGAAGTACTGAAGAAAGACAGTAGGTGGGTAGCCAGAGGCAGAAAGTTCTGTCTACTTTCTAGACTCGGGTTTCTGCCTTCTCCCCTCCTGTGGGTTAGCTCATTATTGCTGCATAACAAATTACCCCAAAAGTTAGCAGCTTAAAACAACAAATACTCATTATTTCACGATTTCTGCAGGCCAGGAATTCAGGAGCAGCTGAGCTGAATGATTCTGCTCATTGTCTTTCATGAGATTGCAGACAAGATGTCAGCCAGAATCTTGGTGCACTGCTGGTGGGAATGTTAATGGTTCAGCCACTGTGGAAAACAGTATGGAGGTTCCTCAAAAAATTAAAAATAGAGCTACCTTCTGAGCCACCAATCCCACTTCTGGGTATTTATCCAAAGGAAGTGAAATCAGGATCTCAAAGAGATATCTGTATTCCCATGTTTGCAGCAACATTATTCACAATAGCCAAAATATGGAAACCACCCAAATGTTGTCATCAGATGAATGGACAAAGAAAATGTGATAGAGATGATGATGATAGATAGATGATAGATATAGTCGTACACACACACACACACACAATGAATTATGATTCAGCCCTTTCAAAAAAGGGAATTCTTGCCATTTACAACAACATGGATGAACCTAGAGGACATTATGTTAAATAAGTGAAATAAGACAGAGATAGGAAGACAAACACTATACTACATGATTTCACTTATGTGTGTAACCTAAAAAATCAGAATCATAAAAGCAGAGTGGAATGGTGTTTACCAAGGGCTGAGAGGAGGGACCAATGGGAGATGTTGGTCAAAGAGCACAGAGTTTCAGTTAAGTAAGATGAGTAAGTTCTGGAGATGCAATTTACCGTGTGGTGACTATAGTTAATACTGTCTTGTATCCTCGAAATTTGTTAAGAGGGTAAATCCCAAATGTTCTCACCATGCCCACAAAAAAGATGGTGACTGTGTGAGGTGATGATTATGTTAATTAGCTTGTGATAATGATCTCACAGTATACCAGTATATCAAATCATTAAGTTGTACACCTTGCATACACACAATTTTTAATTGTTGGTTATACCTCAATAAAGGGGGAGGGGAAGGGAAAGATGTCAGAGAGAGCCACAGTCATCTCAAGCTCCACTGTGGCTGAAAAATGTGCTTTCGAGGTGGGCTGTCCACACAGCTGTTAGGCAGAGGCCTCAGTTTCCTGCCTTGTGAACCTTACCATAGGTCCTCTTGAGTGTTCTTGAAACATGGCAGCTGGATTCCCCCAGAGCGAGTGATCTAAGAGAGAGAGCAGGGAGAAAGCCACAAGGCCTTTTATGATATTGCTATGGGTTCAGTTGTGTCCTCCCAAAATTCACAAAATCACACATATTCCTAACCTCCAAGACCTTCAGAAAGTGCCCCTAGTTGGAGAGAAGCTCTTCGTCGAGGTAATCACATTCAAATGAGGTCATTAGGCTGGGCCTTCATCCAATGTGACTGGTGTCATTAAACAGGGACTTTGGGCACAGAACAGGTATGCATAAAGGAAAACACTGTGTCAAGATGCAGACAGACAAGGATGAACACCAAAAGATGGTCAGCAAACCATGAGCAGCTAGGCAAGACGCATGGAACAGCTTCACCCTCACAGCCCTCAGAAGGAAACAAGACTTCTGACCCCTTGACCTCAGCCTCTCACCTGCAGAACTAAGACAATAAGCCTCAGGGGTCACACATCATTCCTTGGCAGCCCATTTGTTGGAGTGGGTCACAAGTCCAGCCCATGCTCCAGGGGAGGGGAATGAAGTCCCACCTCTTGAGAGGAATGCCCTCAGAGAACTGGAGCTATTTTTTTTTTTAATTTATTTGACAGACAGAGAACACAAGCAGACAGAGAGGCAGGCAGAGAGAGGAAGGAAAGCAGGCTCCCTGCTGAGCAGAGAGCCCGATGCGGGGCTCGATCCCAGGACCCTGGGACCACGACCCGAGCCGAAAGTAGAGGCTTTAACCCATTGAGCCACCCAGGCGCTCCTGGAGCTATTTTTAAATCACTACCAAAGCCATGAGATACACAACCTTATGGTAAATTCTCCTCTTTTGTCTCAACTGACTCAAATTGGCTTCCTCCATGCTACATTGAGATGTCCTTGTTGAGAGTTTATTTATGTGTCCCTCTTCTCTAATGGATTCTTGAAGATAAATTTTGTAACTCTGAACCCCAGGATCCTAATCTAGGGCTGGAAATATGTGTTCTAAAAACTGGTTAATCCATGAACAATGCCAAAAATAACATCACATTGGTATAGCACTTGGGACTTCATATAGCATTCTCAATAGATGCTTACTTTAGAAGCCTGTAGCGGACATCAAGTTAGAGGGTGGCTATAAAGTCTGCAAAAACATCAAATATTATTATATTCTATGCAGGTGGTTCATTCGGTAGATAACTAACTAATATTTGGCTTTTATACCTTTACCTGAGTTCTGGAGATCCAGTGATAAGTAAGAAAGTCCCTACTTTCAAGGAATATACCATCTTGCATTAAAATCCCCCTCAGACTATGTATCCCGATCATTTTTATGTGGCTCTGTCTATAACCATCAGCTTTTCCAACCTGGGCCTTTCTTGCTAAGCATCCTCCTTTTCTGAGCACTGGATGGGTAATTGAGGCCAAGATCCCCATCTTTGGGAAGTGGCTGTTCTAGGAGGAACCAGATGGTCAGAGAAACACAGGTGTCTGAAGTTTAATTTTAATGATCTGTGAATATGGTTTTTTTTCCTTGCGTACTGCAGGGGATCCAGGCCAAAGACTGTGAGTGGGTGAAGAGGAATAGAGAAATGAAAAGTTAAAAATGACAAACAAGGGAAGCAATGATACATTCTCACTTGAGAAATAACTGAGAAGAGATTGCAGGGAGTTGGTGTGGGTGTATGCAAATATATGTAAATGTGACATCCATGCCAGCTCAAATTCTTACTGTCCTTTCATTTTACATACGTGAGTGTTGGTCACTGGGAATATTTCCCCTGGGATCTACTCTGCCAAATGATGGACTGCTTATCTCTTTCACGGCACTATGTATTTGATCAGGGATGAAGCATTTTTCCACTCTGGCCCAACATGACAGAGTTGAATACATAATCTTTAAGGTTTCTTCTAGTTTTTAAAAATGTTGTTAGGATAGACAGTAGTCATTCTCTTCATCCTCATTATTTCCAGGAAGCTATCCCAGGATTTGAAAGCTCCTAGATAACGTAAATCATGTTGAAGATATAAAAGGTATGGGGGAGAGGGAAGTTGGAAAACAAAGTTGTGGGAAAGAATTAACCATAGAGGAAAGGACAAGAGAAGGTAGAAAAAATAGGGAGGTTACAAAAGGTTGTAGAGAATGTCCCACAACTCCATAGGATGCACAGAAATGCAGAGCCATGGGTCATCTCTTCCTTCCCAGCGGGAGTACCTCCCACAGTGCTAGTATATATTGAGTTCTCAAATTTTTTAAACTGTTGAACTGAGCCAAACTAGATTTCCATTCCATTGAATATACTGTCTCTACAGCTAGTGAAGTCCCGGTGCTGGAGGTGTCTGAGCAGAGGTTTGATGCCTACCTGGTGAGGATGTTGAAAAGGTGAATCGTGCATCAGCCAATGCCTTTTGGAGTGACCCCTGAGCTCCTTCAAACTTGGTTACTCTACATCTCCGTGATAGTTTAATCAGATTAGGTTGAATTCCATGAAACTCTAAAATTTTAGGCTACACCTGGGTCTTTATCTGTAAGTCATGTTGTAACCTGCTCCAGCCCAATTCCTTCCAATTCCTCCCATGCCCAATCCCCAAATATCCTTTTGAGCCTATTCAGGGGGGAAGTAATAACCTATCAGATTCTCTGCTCCTATGTCCCTCCCGAGAGGCTATTAGTCAAATTTCAGTTAACTTTTTTGTACCTTTCACTACCCCCAAAGTCATGTCCTTCTATTATTCAGTCAATAAACATTTATTGAGCACCACTGTGTATCCTGCTATGGCTTCTGGAACTATATGGAATACAGAACATGCAAACACATTGGTTCCTGCCTTCTGATGCCCAAAGTTTGGCTGGAGAGACAAAACTGCCCCATGTTTTAACAATTTTCAAAATGAACTTGAGACAGTTTATAACCAAGGATTAAGTGGCATACCCATGCAAAAATGCTGTAGAATTTCAGAATAAAGGAATATTGCTTTCAGTTAGAGGGGCCTGGAGGAGAAGTTTACATTGGACATTTAAGTATGGGAAAGATAAATTTTGATTGCGGAAGAAAGAAGGCTATCATAAACTTAAAGAACAGGA
Organism: Enhydra lutris kenyoni; assembly: GCF_002288905.1. Taxonomy (NCBI): domain Eukaryota; kingdom Metazoa; phylum Chordata; class Mammalia; order Carnivora; family Mustelidae; genus Enhydra; species Enhydra lutris. Next base: position 12,748,739 of record NW_019154106.1, read on the forward strand.
AGAAGACAGGAATTAGAGCAAGGTATTGCATACAAAGGTCTGACTGAATGGAGCACAGGAGCAGTCCAGGCTGAGAGATGTGGGAGATAAAGCTGAAGGGTTTAGTACAGAATAAGCAGCAGCTATAACCATGTTTCTGAAAGCTGTCATCCGCAGCATCTCCAGTCTGAGGCTGTGATCCAGCCACATTAACACTGGGGGCTATTTATGACTGAAGGAAAAAGTGTTGAGTAGTCATCAACCCTCAAAGACTCATTCCAGCTACTTCCCACACTCAGCACCATCCTAGGAATGAAGCCTATGCTGGCAGCAGTGAGCATGATTTGCAGGAAGGTCAGCGTTCAGCCAGCTGGAAAAGAAGACAGGGTGGGATGTGGAGCCTTGAGTGAGAATGGTAGATGTAAGTGGAAGGTTGAGGTGACAGACTGTGAGAAAGGTGGAGAAGAGTAGGCGTACCTGAGATATGATGGTTAAAAACCAGAGACGTGTTCAGACAAGGTTATTTGCAACGTGCTGGCTGCGTCATGGAGTCATTTCAGCACCCTCGTGACTGGACAGCACTTCCTCCGGGCTGTCCTTACCATTGGCTACTCAAGGGTGTCTGTGTTATCCCGTTCCAATTCTACCTCAGATTCACCTTTTTCTTCTTCATTCCAATCACAATTTACCAACCCTCTGAGAGCTGTTTAATGGATTTCTGACACCTCCTTGGGGATGCCTGTGTTTAGCACCCTCCCCTCAAATCTATGCTACTAGGAAGGAATCAAATAGTTCACTGTTTCTGTTTTTGTTTCCAGGAAGACAAAGATATTTGGCAATTAGTGAATCTAAATGGCCATCCATAGTCGATATAAACTGTCATTAACCGGAAGGTTACTATGACCAAGGACTACACTAATCTATATACTATATGTGCCATATCTCATTTGGTTCTCTCAGCATTCCTTGTGAAATAGGGATTTTCAAGGATGCCTGAGTGGCTCAGTCATTAAGCATCTGCCTTCAACTCAGGTCATGATCCCAGAGTCCAGGGATCAAGCCCCACATAAGGCTTCCTGCTCCAGAAGCCTGCTTCTCCCTCCCCCACTCCTCCTGCTTGTGTTCCCTCTCTTGCTGCTTGCTGTGTCTCTCTCTGTCAAGTAAATAAAATCTTTAAAAACAAAAAAAAGAAATATGGATTTTCAGTCCCACTTTACAGTTGGGGAACCTGGTAGTCACAGACACTATGTAATTTATCCAAGGATACCCCACTAAAAAATACATCAGAATCTGAATTTAAACCTGGTTTAAGTGATTTCCAAGGCCATGTTTGTGCTGACCATTGGATTTTAGGTGAAACACAAGTTAACAAATTTATTTTAATAGTTATATTTTTCTTCTAATATGAATTAAAAATACAACTGTCTCATTAGGGACTTTTTTTCTTAAGGTAGGAGTAGATTTTGTTCATTTTTAAGTGAGTTGTCTTCTTAATTTTTAAATTTTTTTAAAGATTTTGTTTATTTACTTGACAGAGAGATCAAGAGACCACAAGCAGGGGGAACAGCATATGGAGAGGGAGAAGTAGGATCCCCGCTGAATAGAGATCCATCCCAGGACCCAGGGTCATGACTGTCCTAAAGGCAGATGCCTAACCCACTAAGCCACCCAGGTACCCCATGAGTTGTATTTTTTAAATATTAAGTAAATATTACAAGTAGCATGTAAAGTTAGCAAAAATCATGACTGACTTTTAGAAAATATGGTACTGGGACGCCTGGGTGGCTCAGTGGGTTAAGCCTCTGCCTTCAGCTCAGGTCATGATTTTAGGGTCCTGGGATCGAGCCCCACATTGGGTTCTCTGCTTAGCAGGGAGCCTGCCTCCCCCCATCTCTCTGCCTCTCTGCCTACTTGTGATCTCTCTCTCTGTCAAATAAATAAATAAAATCTTTTTAAAAAAAGAAAAAAAAAAACTATGGTACTAAGCTTGACTTTTTCTATTATTGAGTGACAGTTCTGAAAACTCATTCAATCCCCAATCTTACAAATGTCACTGTAGCATACAATTTCTTTATAAAGTACATATTCAATGAAGGCACTCTGAGTGCAAATGTTGGGACTCAGCTAAATTCACTCACTAGGAAACTGACTCCTCCAAACACCAGCAGGACCATGCAGGTCGTTTGAATTCATATCTCAGCAAAATTGCAAGTTTTGTCTCTGATGAATCTTCAAGGTCAGAAAACTGCACATATTAATTTGGTGAATTTCAAGAGTCCTCTGTATTTAGTTCCTATCAGATATCCATTCTTCTTCCTTTGGCTATGTGAGACAAAGGACTTCCTTAAGACCAAGGACCCATGTATGGTTCCTTGCACATGCTAGGTATTCAATTGATAGCTATTAAATTCAAATGATACTTATTAAATGAATTAATAAATGAATGCTTATACACATGCATGAATGAATGAACAGTAGGCATTCTTATGTAAGTAGGTTTTGAACATCCAATGAAGAGAGAAGATATTCAAGGTGGGATAAGGGAAAGTTCCCATTTTCCTTCTTCAAGAAAACAGTTTAAATACAGACATAAGGAGCACCTACGTGGCTCAGTTGGTTAAGCATCTGACTTCAGCTCAGGTCTTGATCTCAGGGTCCTGGGATTGAGCCCGGCATCCCTGCATCGGGCTCTTTGCTCACTGAGGAACCTGCTTCTGCCCCTCCCCCCAGCTCATGCTCTCTCTCTCTCTCTCAATTAAATAAATAAAATCTTTAAAAAAAAAAAAAAAAAAAGGAAGTCTACCACTAGGGTGCCTGGCTGGTTCAGTCAGAACAGCCTGAGGCTCTTGATCTTGGGGTTGTGAGTTCAAGCCCCACATGGGGTGTGGAGATTACTTAAATAAATAAAACTTTTTAAAAATCCTACCAAATTTATTATTAAATAAGGAATAAATATCCTAACAAATATTCCTAATAAGGAATAAATATCCAAGGTGCCTTGCTTGAGTCTTTTGTTACTTGTGGCTGGACAAACCTAATATACTCATCTAATAATGCTATTTATTCAGCAGATTCTGTTTTTAAGCCTCTATTAAGAATTAAGCTCTATTCCCTCCTCACCTTTCACTAAATTTACCAACCCCTCACATGTCCTTATTCTTTCTGCTATCTTTATCCCTTGGTAAATATCAGTCTTTCCTCTCTTCTATTTTATATTCTATGGGTCTCTAAGAAAACATCTGCTTGATTAATTCTATTGCAAAATAGAAAAGGAAGTCAATTAGAGTTTATTCAGGCTTTGCAAACATTGCCTCCTGTGAATCTCTACAATCACACTTCGAAAAAAGTACTTTATTCCCATTTTGCAAAGGGAAAATTTCAGGTTATCTTGCTTCATATGATTTGCTTGGCTTTTTAAAATATTAATTTTATTTTATTTGAAAGAGAGAGAACGAGGGAGTGGGCAAGAGGGGCAGAAGGAGAGGGAGAGACTTTCAAGTGGACTCTGCACCGCGTGTGGAGCCTGATATGGGGCTTGATCCCATGACCCTGAGATCAAGACCTGAGCTGAAACCAAGAGCCAGACACTCAACCCACTGAACCAGCCAGGCACCCCTAAGGTCATACAATTTGTAAAAGCCAGATTGTCTTAACCTCTTTAATTGCAAGAGCCATGCTCTTTCTAATTTGTTCTCTCCCACCCACTCTCACTTCCCCGTAAGTCGGCTTCTATCAGCCTGTGCTATTTGAACTATCTACTCGATCCGCATACACACCTCCATTTCTATATTTGTATTTGTGTCATTTACAGCCAGCATTTGGCTATCGGTATCCATGGGGAGAGAGCAGTTGCACAGACATTCTAAACATAACTCATATTTGTCTCAGAAACCCACAAGGTAATTTGTTTTTATAACAGATTTTCCTTCTAATTCTTGTTCTCTCAGGCTAACACAAAGATAAATTTGAACTTTCTAAATACTCACCCAGGGATAGCAGAGTGAAAAAGCCGAAGCTGAGAAAGGTAACCACCTGCTGGTATTAGAAATGACACTTGGTTGGAAAGTACTGCCTAACTGGGGAGTGGAAAGTTAGCCCTAAAACCATATCCTCAGACTCTGTGTTAGTCTACTAGGAATGCCATAACAAGATGTCACAGACTCAGTGGTTTAAACAACAAACATTTATTTTCTCACAGCTGTGGAGGCTGGATGTCTAAGATCAAAGTGCCTTTAGGGTTGGTTTCTGGTTTGAATTCTCTTCCTGTCTTGTAGACAGCCACCTTTTCACTTCCTCATAGGCTTCTTCTCTGTGTGCACAAGGAGATAGAGATCTCTGGTGTCTCTTTCTCTTCTTGTAAGAACACCAGTCCTGGCAGATTAGGGCCCCACCCTATTGACGTCATTTAATGTTAATTACTTCCCTAAAGACACTGTCTCCCACTATAATCACATTGGGGATTAGGGCTTCATCATATGATTTGGGGGGGCACACAATTCAGTCCATACAGATCCTGAACTTAGAAATTAACACAAGTCAGAAGGCGATGTAGAAGATGATAGAAGACATGAGGGAGAAGAGGAAGAAACAAGTAGCAACTGACATTTACTGAGCATCTTCTATGTGACCCAGCAGGTGTTTTCACAAACAATACATTATTACCTCTCTAGCAAGTCAGATATTATTACCCTTCCATCTCCTTTTTTTATTGTGGTAAAATACACAGAACATAGAATTTACCATTTTAACCATTTTTAAGTGTATAATTCAGTGGCATCAAGTACATTCAGAATTTTGTGCAATGATCACTACTATCCATTTCCAGAACTTCTTCATCATCCCAAACAGAAATTCCGTACTCACATAAAAATAACTGCCATCCCCTCCTCCCCCAGGCCAATGGCAACCTTTATTCTACTTCCTCTCTCTGTGGATTTGCCTATTATCAGTAGCACATACAAGTGGGATCACACAATATCTGCTCTTTTTTTGCCTGGCTTACTTTGCTCAGCATGAAGTTTTCAAGGTTCATTCATGTTGTACCTTCTATCAGAATTTCATTTATCTTTCTGGCTGAATAATAGCCCACTGTATGTAGCTCCCACATTTTATTTATCCATTCGTCTGTTGGTGAGCATCTGGGTTGTTTCCTCCTTGGTATTGCGAATAAGACTGTTAAGAGCCTTGGGACGCAAGCATCTGTTTGAGTCCTTGTGTTATGGATGAACTATGTCCCCTCAAACTCATGTGGAAATTCTAACCTCTAGAGTGAAAGAGAGAGAACAAGCATGATGAGGGGAGAGTCAGAGGGAGAATACGACTCCCCACTGAATGGGGAGCCCAATGTGGCACTGGACCCCAGGACCCTGGGATCATGACCTGAGCCGAAGGCAGATACTTAACTAACTGAGCCACCCAAGCATCCCAGTGGTCTTTTTAGAATAGTTGTCCTAATGGGTGTGAAGGAGCTCTCGCTCCTTTTAGAGGGTCAAATCAATTGTTTGTTTCTCCCCAGTGTGACTCAGTCCCTTTAGATACAGATCCCTGCTCTGTCTCCACCTTTGTGTCTCTGTCACTCTCCCTCTCTCTTTGAAAAAGGGGAAGAGGCTCCAGCTTCCCGTGAGCTCCATCTGTGCCTATCTTAGGGTCAGTTAGAAGCTATGGCAAGATCACAGAAGGACCCATCTGCTCCTTCCAAAGTAGAGAAATTTCATTTCGAGGTAGTTAACTTAGAAAGACCCTCACACACATGCACAAAGAGACATATCCAAAAATATTCATGGCACACTATAGTAATGAAACTCTGTGGACAACTTAGATGTTCACCAGTGCAGGAACAGGTAAATTACCTGCTGTAGAGTAATAGGTTGGAACAGTAAACAGTAAAACTGTAGTCAAAAGGAATGAACTGGGACGCCTGGGTGGCTCAGTGGGTTAAAGCCTCCACCTTTGGCTCAGGTCATGGTCTCAGGGTCCTAGGATCGAGCCCCGCATCGGGCTCCCTGTTCAGCAGGGAGCCTGCTTCCTCCTCTCTCTCTTTCCCTGCCTCTCTGCCTGCTTGTAATCTCTGTCTGTCAAATAAATAAATAAAATCTTTAAGAAAAAAAAAAAAAAGGAATGAACTGTAACGACAGATCATCCTGCAGAGTTCTCCAAAATAGGATACTGAAAGTAAAACAGCAAATTGTAAAATAGTGTCCAGTATGACCGCAGACAGCCTGCGACGGAGTCATATAGCTCTGTCTTAACTTCTGTGCCTCAGTTTCTTCATCTGTAAAATGAGAATAATAACAGTACTTAATATGGATTTTGAGGGACAAAGGACTTAGTATCGGTAAAACCCTTGAAAGAGTGGTTGACACAGCAGTGCCTGGGTGACTCAGTCAGCTAAGCATCCAGCTCTTGATTTCGTGATCTCAGGGTTGTGTGCTGAGCTCTGCACTGGGTGTGGAGCCTCTTCAGATCCTCTCTCTCCTCTCTGTCTGCCCCTCCTGCCTCTTAACACGGTCACACTTGCTTGTGCCCTCTCTCTCAAAAAAAAACCCCAAAACAATGCTCGGCACAAATCAACGCTCAATACTATTATTATGTATAGATTCATATCTGTAGAAAAATATAGAAATATAGATTTGCTAAGAAAAATTATCCAAAACTTGGAAATAATGGGGGAAAGTGAGTGGAATGTCCTTTCAATGTTACAGTGGGGTATCGTTTAATAGGCCCACCCAAGGATTTATTTAGGAAATGTACCTGGTTTGGCCCATGGTTACTGCTAATTAAAAGTTCCAAACTTAAAGAAGTTACATGTTAACTTACATACTTTTGTCTGGTAGAAATGCAAAAGATATCTGTCCTGTAGAAAAAATAACCCCAAGTTCATGGTTTATTGCCAGATAGGACAAGAATCACTTGAGTGTCTAATGTAGCAGTCTTCTCCTAACTTCCTTTTAAATTAATTTTCTTTTATTATTTTTATTAAGTTATTTCTTATAAATTCCCTTCCCCGCAAATGCCCTTTGAACTGGCCTTAATATCTTAGCATTTTTCTTACTGATAGAATAAAGTCTTTGATATGTGTGTCTTTTATATTTGTATGAGTCATAGTTTTAATTTTTTTTTTTTTAATTATGTTTTCAGGGGCGCCTGGGTGGCTCAGTCGTTAAGCAGCTGTCTTCGGCTGAGGTCATGTTCCCAGCTTCCTGGGATCGAGCCCCACATCAGGCTCCCTGCCCAGCAGGAAGCCTGATTCTCCCTCTGCCCACTCCCTCTGTCTCTCTCTCTGTCAAATAAATAAATAAAGTCTTTAAAATATTATGCTTTCATAGACTATAAAGGTTACAAGTCAAAGTTATGATAATGGTTGTCGCTAGGGAGGGAGGGGTATGGGACAGGGGTAGCATACATGGAGATTTCAATGACCTTTGGTGTGTTACTTCCATGATTAAAAAAAAAAAAAAGATCTGAAGCATCTATAGCAAGAACATATACATTTACTAAGTCAAAGTGGTGGACATATGGGTGCTTGTGATACTAATGTCCGTGTTTTCAATTTGTTTAAAAAATTCCTCAAAAAGTGAAGCGGTAAAGTACTGAAGTATCTTCATAGGGCAAAATAGAAAGTTCTATGCACTTAGTAATTCCAAATTATTGACCAGGCCCTGATTAAGAGGACAAAGGCATTGTATAAAGACTCATAGACGGGGACCCAGAAGACACTGAGCTAAACTTTTGAGTCTAGAACTAATTAGCTGCATGACACTGGCCAAGCCACTTCCTTTCTTTGAATTTTTGTTTCCCTTAAGGTAAACACTGAAAAATTATGGGGTGTACCACCCCACATACAAATCTAAAACTGTAAACTAGGTACAAGGAATTGCAAGAAAATCTTGATTTTTCTGTGATGCTTCAATACCTTTTAAAATTATTATGAGCAAGTTCAAATATATAGAAAGCAGATAGTATGACCAGCTAACTCTCATGTACCGATCACCCAGCTGGGAGAATGACCAGCTTACAGCCAGTTCCTGCTTCGTGTCTCCCCACACCCCCTCCTCCCATCCAGACTTTTTTTTTTTACCTTTTGATTTTGACATGATTTAATATAGTGTATATTTATAATGTATTTACTATGCTTCTACAGTTACAAGAATAACACAGGAACTCCATAGATCCTTTACCCAGAGATTTCTTTAGTTTACATGTCTGTATACATGTGCATATATACACACAGAATATTCATACAGATATGGCATGTTTTCCAAACCACTTATCACTAGACACTTCACTGGATAGTTCTAAGAATAGATTATTCTCAGGGCGCCAGGCTGGCTCAGTCCGGGGAGCGTGGGGTTCTTGATCTCGGGGTCATGAGTTTGAGCCCCATGCTGGGGGTAGAGATTACTTAAGAAATAAAATCTTAAAAAAAAAAAAAAAAAAAGAATACATCATTCTCTTCCAGAGTCAGTACAGTTACCAAAACTGGGACATTTTGCAGACATACAGTACTATGACCTGAGCCACAGTTCATATTAGATCTTATCAATGATCTCCAAAATGCCCTTTTTTTCCCCATGCACCCACCCAAATTTTTTTTTAAAGCAAATTCTAAATCTTATCATCTCCTGGTGCTTTTTAAAAATGTCCAAATATGCTCTTTTTCTAACATGTACGCCGCTACTTTGATCCTGGTTTTCTCGTGGGGTCCTGTGGTGCTGAGGCATCCCACGTCTGCCAAATGCCCGCTGGGCTCCAGAGCGTAGCCCGCTGACAGCGGGGCGGGAGGGAGCCGCCCCTCCCCACCCTCAAAGCAGTCGGAGTGGGGAAGAGGAGGGACACAATGCAACAGCTGGGAGATGAACATCGTTAACGATTCCCTGGGCTCCTCCTTATGCCCATCGGCATTTCCTAGGCTTAGAAGTTAGCTTCCTTTCTGAAAATGGAATTTTTTAAATTGCTAATATAAATAAATTACCTATTCTGTTAACAAGGCCCCCAGTGCCTCCTTAGATGAGTCCCTGGCAGCCCAAACCAGGAGAGCTTCAGAGAGGGTCAAGCCTCAGACTTCTTACCCCATGTTCCCCCAGCTTCCCTCCATGCCCCTCGGCTGCTGGGACACGGAAGTAACAGGGAAAGGCACAGAGCTCTAGATGCATATACTCTGTGGAGCTCAGTGTCACCATCTCGTTTGACCAGAATTAGGGCCCAGCAAAGAGCCCCTGGGTCATTTAGTGGGGTTAGCGGGGTAAGCTGTCACCCAGTCCTCTGCAAGCTCCCAAGGGGCAAACTGACTTTTTCTTATCTGGACTTCAGAATCCAAGGAGAAGTCAAGAAGTCCTTCTGCTGGTATGAAAGAACCATAAAGTCCAATTCCTCCAGGAGACCCTAACCTCCCTCTGTCTCAAGACCAAAGCAAGTGACCACAACCTACAGGGGATCGGCTCTTCTTCCCCGAGGCCTGAACCTTGTGGAACCCTTAAGAGGATATGGGGGTGGGTATGTTTCCAGCACTTCTCCAGAGCTCTGAGCCCCTGCAGCCACCTGGGATCCAGAGGTGATGGAGCTAGCTAACTTTATAAGCCCAGCAGAACCAGGATGCACCCAAAGTCTCAGTCATATGCTGCGTGCCTTGTCACCAGGTCTAGATGTGTGCCCCTCCCCCCCAGAAGAGCCCCAGGAAGGACAACCTGAAAGACATAGGCCGGAGTGAAAGTGAGTCCCAGAGTCTTCCCTATGTGGCTGAGCTGAGAGCATCTAGAGGTAGACCAGGCTGGGAGCACTGTTTGCTAAGGTTGGTATTTGCCTATTGGAAATTGCACTGAGTTCCACCAGAGCTGATTCAGAAAGCTGTTAACTTCTCCTTCCTCAATCCGCAAATCTGCACCCACCCCATCCCCTGCGTAAGCATTCCTGAGATCCCACTGCACTCAGGGGTCCTGAGCAATCTCCTCCAGCTCCCCATCCATGGCGAGCTCATAATCTAACTGGCAGTGGGATGGAACTTAATGCATACCAGGGGCTTACCCTGTTGCCAAGAGTGGGCTAAGTCCATGGATACCATTGTCTTTCTGCCCAGAAACTAGGGAAACTGAGGTTCAAGAAGGTTGAGTAACTCTACCAGGTTTTCTGACTCTTTCCAGTGCATCTTTTGCCTGGTAGATGTTGACTGAGGAGTTAATTCCCACTTCCAGGCTGTGGTGCTGCCTTGTCTTCTGGACCGAGTCCCACCATCCTCCCACAAGGCTCAGCCCCATGCTCCTGTTTCTGAAGCCTTCTCCACCACTCCAGTGGGTTTTACCGGCAAGAGGGCACCACCCAACTCTCACTCTTGTTTCACGGGAATGAGTCTGTCTCTCAGCAAAATTTCAAGACCCTAAATGGCCAAAGCCATGTCTTACCCTAGTTGAACAGTAGTTGTTTAAATACTTTGGGCAACTGCAGTAGCTTGAATACTTTTGAACTGCAATGGTAGAAATAGTTCTGGATAACAGTTGTTGCTCAAATATTTGCTGTTCGCTTATACAAGACTTAGAATAGCCTCTGCTTTCTGAAGTTATAATGTGATGGGAAAGCAAAACAAGCCAGTGGGAGGAAAGAAAGACAGAGACGTTGATGAAGCCCCGTTAAATAATTCTAAATACATCTGTGTGAGTGAGATTCAGCTGCTAGATGATAACGGCACACAAAAAGAGCATTCAGTCGGGTAAGGGAAATCTGACAAGAAGGGCTGAGGGATGGCTTTGCAGGATTCACAGAGGCTGCCTAGGGGTACTTTGCACACTGAGACCCCACGGGTACATGTGTAAGGCTGTTACTTGAGGTCGCCACAATCAAGAATGATCAGTGGGTGTGGCTCTGGAGGAATTGAATGGCCATCTGGAAGACGGGATGGGAGTAGCAAAGGATGAGGAAGGAACACAGTCTGAACCATGGGAATATTATGGAAAAGGAGGATTTGGGGAGGAGGACAGAAACCTTATTTACTGGAGAGCAGGATCCAGGATCTCACCCTAAAAACAACACTGAGTGTGAGTGTGAGTGTGCATGTGTGTGTGTGTGTGTGTGTGTGTGTAGAGGATTCGCTGTCATCCTATCAGAGATTCATGGCAGATCAGAGACTTGTGGATATTGAGATCTAGACACAACTAAATCTTTAAAAAAGTAGAAAAGGAAGAGCAAGCATAAAAGATACACGGGACACTTGGGGAAGGAAGTGGAGCACAGGGCAGGAAGCTGACCCTGCTAGGTTAAACTCCAAGACGGAAGCACATGATGGGATCCTGCCCCATCCCTGGGAGCCTGCCTTTCAGGGTTGCATATTCTGATCTTTGCACTAAACAGAGGGTTAGTCTCTGAAGGGTGCGGAGTGCTCCAGTGAAATCTCCTAGGGTCACAAAATCACAAGACCAGCCCTGAGAGGAAGGAGGGGCAGTAGGGCAGAGGGCAGTGTCCTGGGACTGACCAGTGCTTCTAAAGCCATGTTCTTCAAACTAGGGTTGTGTACCCCCGAGGCTGAAGTAAAGACTTTTCAAGGGATTCATAGACAAAGCAATTTTAAAGGGAACTAATTTCCAGAACCTCAAGGTCCGCATCTACTCTTTTACAAAACCAGTGTCCTTGGAAATGCATGGGGGTGGGGGGGGGTCCTGTACTCCTTTCTTGTCTCCCTCTTCACAATTATCCTCCTTTCATTTTTGAAAAGAAATGCGTGCCTCTAACCCATCCTGACTCTTAGTATAAGACATTTTGCCAGCATACAAAAACACAAGGATACCACACAAAGAGGTAATTACGTAAATAGGTGTTGAAAATAAATGATTTTAATGACTGCCTATAAAATCCTTTTTAAGTCAGATGGAAATCTTTCTACAGAATAGAGGGAGGATCTTTTCAAATTGACAGACAATGCAACATTAAATATAATTTTTGATGATATATCACTATGTGATTCTTGGCATTAACTAAGAAGTTCAATGAATTGAATGGCATTACCATAAGAGAAGTCCCCATATTCCCTTCTATTAATATATGTTAACAAGGTTTCTCATAACTTCCTCCTTTATGTATGAAATATTTGCGAGGGATCTCTGCTGTGAGTGGCCAAGTTACTTAAATAGATTCTTGTGAGTTGGACAGACCCCCCTCAAATTGTCTGTTATTATCAGGCATAGAGTATCCTTTTTCTGGACAAATTCACATGGATTCTTTTTGTGGTGCCTGGGGCTACACTTGCACAAAGACCCATCCCCAGGCAGCAAGTTCAGGGAGGATGCCCTCACTCATTGTCATCGTCACAGCCAAGTGTGATCTCTGAGATCTTCCACGCCAAACCTTGACTCGCCAACGAGGAATCAGAGAGAAGAGAATTTCCCGAGGTAACAGAGCGGTAACTAAAAAAGCTGGTCTCTATCCTGTACATATTACAGCAGTTGGGAACAAAGGTGAGGCTACTCCATGTTCTTCTGTGAGGAGACACCACATTTCCTCCTTGTCTTCCACATAAACCATTTGACGTGGATGAAGGGATTAGTGAGGCTTTCCTAGGACTAATTTTCAGGGTGTATCCCAGATCCCCAAGGAGGTGGGATATGAGGGGCAGAAGAGATAGGGATGTAAGGGGAAGAAGGAAAGGACTATGGGCATTTCCAATACTCCTACAGATAAATATCTTGGAGGACAGTCAAGCAAGCACTAAAACACTATTTCCAAGCTGATGGTCTCCCAGGTAACATTCAACCTGATAGATTCTCAGAGGACACAATGGTTACTATATAGAGGGGATGCCCTGAAGGATGTTTAAATACGAGACAGAATTCATGCTACGCCATGAATAAACCTTGGAAACTTTAAGTGAAAGGAGCCAGACACAAAAAGCCACTAATTGTATGAATCCATGTATATGAAATGCCCAGAACAGACAGACCTAAAGAGACAGAAAGTAGATTAATGATTTTCAGGAGCTGGGGGAAGGGTAGAATGGGGAGCGCCTACCAATGGCCACGTGGTTTTCTTTGTTGGGTGATAGAAGTGTTCTGCAGTTAAATAGTGGGGATGGTTGTGTGGCCAGTGAATCATACACTTCATTTTTTTACAGATTTTACTTATTTATTTATTTATTTATTTAGCTGTCTAACTATCTAGCTGTTTATTTGTTTGTTTGTTTGTTTGTTTTAGAGAGATAGAGAGAACCCAGGGCAGGCACAGGCAGAGAGAGAGAATCTCAAGCAGACTCCCCATTGAGCACCGAGCCCAACATGGGGTTCAATCCCAGGACCCCCAAATCATGACCTGTTCTGGAATCGAGAGTCAGACGCTTAACTGACTGAGCCACTCAGGTGTCCCTAAAATGGTGAATGTGAATTATATCTGGATTTTTTAAATGAATGAAAAAATTGTCAAATCCAGTCATAAGCGTATGTATAGATACAGGCACTAGAAATTGGGGAAGAGGCCTCATAACTCATTGATCACTTACTGTGTCCCAGACGTTCAGATATTTTACATTCCTTTTTTCATTTGGGCCATGCAGCAAGCCTGAAAAGTAGGCATACTTTCTTCACTTCATGCAAAGAAAACTAAAGCGCATCAATACAGCTTATCCAAGGGGACAAAACTAGTTAGTGCCATATTCAGAATCTGTCGGGCTTCCCGGTTCATGTCCTTTCCACTATGCACCATGCTTCCCATTAGCATCTTGTGCAAGAAGCCTTATACCTGCTTATACTCTCCCTCATTGTCCTATGCACCACAGTGGACGTGCTTAGGTAATTCCCATTTGAGCGATTATCACTTGTCACCTCTGCAGATGACACCTGGAGAACTAGCCCTTGCCAGTGGAAACCACACTCCAGTCACCCAGTTCATCTTGTTGGGGTTCTCCAGTTATCCAGATCTCCAGGAGCTTCTATTTGTAACCTTCCTGCTCGTTTATGTTATCACGGTGACGGGCAACCTGGGAATGATGGCACTCATCTTCACGGACTCCCATCTCCATAGCCCCATGTATTTCTTCCTCAGCGTCCTCTCTTTTCTTGACATTTGTTACTCTTCTGTGGTCACACCCAAGCTCTTAGCCAACTTCCTGGCCTCTGACAAGACCATCTCTTTCGAGGGCTGTGTGGTCCAATTGACATTCTTTGTGGTGCACGTGACAGCCGAGAGCTTCCTGCTGGCCTCCATGGCTTATGACCGCTTCGTGGCCATCTGCCAACCCCTCCGTTATGGTTTGGTCATGACCAAGGAGACCTGTCTCCAGCTGGTAGCAGCTTCCTATGCACTCGGTGGTGCCAACTCTGCTATACAGACTGGGAATGTCTTTGCTCTGCCTTTCTGTGGGCCCAACCAAGTAACACACTACTTCTGCGACATCCCTCCCCTTCTCCGCCTGGCTTGTGCCAACACAGCCACAGCAGGAGTGGTCCTCTACATCTTCTCCGCTCTGGTTACCCTTCTGCCTGCTGCAGTCATCCTCACCTCCTACAGCTTGGTCTTGGTGGCCATTGGGAGGATGCGCTCAGCAGCTGGACGGGAGAAGGCCCTCTCCACCTGTGCCTCCCACTTCCTGGCCATTGCCATTTTCTATGGCACTGTGGTTTTCACCTATGTCCAGCCTCATGGGTCCACTAATGATACCAATGGCCAAATAGTGTCCGTGTTCTATACCATCATAATTCCCATGCTCAACCCCTTCATCTATAGCTTCCGCAACAAGGAGGTCAAGGGCGCACTGAAAAGGAAGCTCCAGGTCAGTATCTTTCCCTGCTGAATGCTGCAAGGTTATTTGTTGGAATGAGGAAGGCAGAGCCTCTTCCAAATCACACTGTGAATTGACTGAATGGAGAGCAGCCCTGGTTCTGAAGGAGGTGGAAGAAGTAGGGAAGGAACAGCAAATAGCATTCTTAGTACAGAGAACTGCAATTTTTAAAAGCATCTTCATATCCATTATGGTGTTGAATGTTTGTATCCGTATGGTGAGGCAGTCCTTGTTATGATGATCTCGTTTTACAAACAAAGCGACTCAGTAAAAATAAGTTACCTAAGGGCACCTGAGTGATTCAGTCGCTTAAGCAGCTGCCTTCAGCTGAGATCATGATCTCAGGGTCCTGAGATCGAGCCCAGCATCGGGCTCCCTGCTCGGTAGAGAGTCTGCTTCCCCCCTGCCCTCTTTTGCTGCTCCCCCAGCTTGTGTTCTCTCTCTCTCTCTTCCTCTCTCTCTAATAAATAAATAAAATCTTTAAAAATTTTTTACCTAAAACTATACAGTGAGAGAGTGAGTATTCAGTGTCAGGATTTCCCCACCAAAACCAGGGATATCTCTTCCACACCAGAGCCACGAGCTGAGTCCTCTACTGGCAGTTCAACACAATTTCCAAGAGACATGGGACAAGGGGCAGCAGAATCATTTCTGTCTTGTCACTGACTTAAGGAGGTAGGGGTAAGCTATGAGGGGCTCAGTTCTTTCTTCCTAGTCCCATTTCAAAAAGAAAGATGGCCAGAATAGAAGTCCCATTTCTTATTATTGCTGCATTGGCTGAGCTGCCCCATTAAATAAAGCCTCAGGCTCAAGAAAGACCTTTCCTCATACATCTATTTTCTAGTCAGATGTATGTGCATGCCTCATAAGTCTCCAGGGCACATGTGCGCATGTGTGTTTGATATTTGCTGTTACAACATCAAATAAGACAATGTGCTTTAGGAGACCGATTCCAAAAAAAAATTACATTTGGCCTAAACGTCTTTAAATATGCATGTAATATGGTTGAGTATATGTGTTTTAGAGAATCACACAAATGAAGGAGCTGAACTTGACCTAATTCAAGGCCGACCACTGGACTGGAAAGCAAGCTCTCAAACTTTCACAAAGTCCTAACTGGAGCTGAGTCAGCTTCAGTCTGAGATTTCTGGCCTGAGGTCATTTAAAAGACACTTTTTTTTTTCCAGTCAGATCTACCTTAAAGGAAACTATTCTAAATACAGAAAATCTTGCTATACAAACCGGTTTGTCACAACACTATTTTTTTTTAAAGATTTTATTTATTTATTTATTTGGGAGAGAGATCACAAGTAGGCAGAGAAGCAGGCATGGGGGTGCGGGGGAGTAGGCTCCCTGCTGAGCAAAGAGCCTGTTGTGGGGCTCGATCCCAGGACCCTGAGATCATGAGCTGAGCTGAAGGCAGAGGCTTAACCCACTGAGCCACCCAGGCGCCCCACAACACCATTTTTGAAAACAGAAAGTTGGAAACAGCATAAATGGTCAAAGGGAGAAAGGGTGAGAGGATTCTTCCCTGAGAGGGATTCTGATGTAACCGCTAACAATCATCCGTGTAAGGACGAAGTAAGAACACAGACAACAGCAGGCGGGAAGGCCCAGAGGGCGACAGCAGCCTTGTAACAAAATGAGTGGCCCAAAAGAACACACAGACATCTGAGTGACGGCTGTGTGAGAGTGGGCGTACAATGGAGGAAAATGTCATCCTGTTTCTCTCAAAAAGTCTCCAAAACTTTCGTACTGAGCATGTTTGATTCTGATACTTTAATCCTAAAAAGAACTAACTCAATCCTTTCCAGGAAAATGAGTGTGAATCTTCCACTTCTCTCTTCTTTTATTAAGCCAGTATTTCCTAAAGTCCCTCCTATGCTCCATATTCCTTTAATGTATAAACTTTAACGTATAAACTGAGTTTCTGGTACCTGCCTACAGTTGAGGTCAGGACTGGAACAATTGTACGGTCTTGGGTTCAAGCACCGTGTTGGGCTCCCTCCTCAGCAGGGAGCCTGCTTCTCCCTCTCCCTCTGCCCCTCTCTTTGCTTGTGTGCTCTCTCTCTCTCTCTCTCTCAAATAAATAAATAAAATTTTTTAAAAACCTGTTTTAATTAACTATATAAATGTTGAACAAATACGTATAAACTTGCAACCTGAGGAGTGGCAAATTACTATCGCAGTCCATTCCCTGTTGTCGCCTCAATGCCTGGCACACTGTAGGCACTCAATAAAGATCTCGTCAGTAAACGAACGGTGGGCTTCTACATGACTGTTCTTCTTGGACCAGTGGTACTGTCATCAACGGAGATCTTTTGAGAGATGCAGAAGCTGGGGGCCTGCCCCAGACCTGTTAAATCAGAATCCACAGTTTCACAAGATCCCCAGGGGATTGGTGTGCATATTAAGGTTTGAGAAGCACAGAAAAGAAATTTTAAAAATAAATGAGAATTTTAAAACAAAAAACAAAACAAAACAAAAAAAGGTTTGAGAAGCACTGATTCACATTACTTGATCCAGCTCTAAATTCTTGAGTGAAAACAGTATGCAGTTTTTCTCCCCGAGCTCACAGTTTAGTCTGGGAGAGGGTCCTTAGCAGAGGATAAAGCATGGCAAAAGCCAAGAAGTGAGAAAACGGCGTGTCTTCTTCCCTGATTCTTTCTCAGCACTGCGTGATCTACATTAAAATGAGCAGGAAGGGGTGCCTGGGTGGCTCAGTGGGTTAAGCCTCTGCCTTCAGGATCTCAGGGTCCTGGGATGGAGCCCAGCATCAGTCTCTGCTCCGTAGGGAGCCTGCTTCCCCCTCTCTCTCTGCCTGCCTCTCTGCATACTTGTGATTTCTCTCTCTTTCAAGTAAATAAGTAAAATCTAAAAAATAAAATAAAATGAGCAGGAAGAGGAGAATCAACAGGAACAGGGGAATCACATTGCCTAAGTGGGGATGGAAGGAGAGGATGGCAATGCCGCCTGCGTTGGTCGTGGATTAACACCGTGTCTGACTGTGGCTTCCCTTCCATAAAGTCCTGTTGTTGCTGGCAGGTAGCAGCCCAACCCAGGACTATACTTCTGTGGTCTCCTCACATCTGGATGTGGTCATGTGACCAGGTCTCACCAAAGGAATGTGATCAGAAGAGACATTTCATTTCCAGGCATTCACTTTAAAGAAGTGGGTGGATGTTGGGACCTCCCGACTCTTGTTCCCTCTGTGCCAGAGGAAGCAGGAGACTCTATGGCCCTAGGGCATAGTGGGGCCACAGGTTTCCTAAATCAGTGGAGAAAAACTGCCTTCCGAATGGGAACACAGGAACCAGATGTATACTCTGGTTAACTTACTTTGTTAAGCCACTGAAATTTAGGGTTTGTTTATTAAAGCTGTTAGTGTCACCTTAAATAAAACAATGAACATTAGGTTCCTTCCTTTCTTTTCTTTCTTTCTTTTCTTTCCTTCCTTCCTTCCTTCCTTCCTTCCTTCTTTCCTTCCCTTCCTTTTCTTTCTTTCTTTCTTTCTTTCTTTCTTTCTTTCTTTCTTTCTCTCTTTCTTTCTTTCTTTCTTTTTCTTTCTTTCTTTCTTTCTCTCTAGTAGGCTCCATGCCCAACGTGGAGCCCAAACCAGGGGCTGGAACCCACAAGAGTAAAATCAAGACTGAACCGACACCAAGAATTGCATACTCAACCGACAGAGCCACCCAGCCACCCCTTGTTTTGCTTTCTTAACCAGACTGATACAGCCCTCTCCTTTCCCCAGGTTGCATCTCTGAACCTGTCATCTCTCCATTGACCGCTGCATCATCTGGAGATGTATCCCCCAGAGATCTACTCCTCAGAGCAATACTAGTCAAAATGCTATCTAAAAGTAAGCTAAGCAAATGTCATTTGACCATGGCAGGTTCTTCCTCCAAAGGGCAATATCTTGTGAGGTGTATGTCATTACCCTCCTGGATTTCCTGATGAAGAAAAGAAGATCCAAATTAAGCAACACATCCAAGTTATCACAGCTAATAAGACGTGCTGTACTTGGTTGGCCAATAAATATTTGAAAGCCTCATTGACAATTAAGGAGATGAAAATTAAAATCCCGACATATACTTTTATACCCTCCAAAACAGCAAAAATTAGAAAATCAGACAATCTAGAGGCTCTTGGGTGGCTAAATCAGTTAAGCGTCTGCCTTCAGCTCGGGTGATGATCTCAGGGTCCTGGGGTCGAACCCCATGTTGGGCTCCTTGCTGAGCAAGGAGTCTGCTTCTCCTTCTCCTTCTGCCCCTTCTCCCCATAGCCTCTCTCCCTTTCTCTCTCAAATAAATAAACAAAATCCTTTAAAAAATCAGACACGTCAATAATGTCTGTGTGTAAATTGTACCAAGCACTTCGACCACAATGAGACATCAAATTTAAAAGTTGAGCCAGCAGGGGCACCTGGGTGGCTCACTTGGTTAAGCTTCCCCTTCTTGATTTCGGCTCAGGTCATGATCTCAGGGTGGTGGGACAGAGCCCCTCAGTAGAGCATCTGCTTGGGATTCTCACCCTCTGCTTCTACCCCACTTGCATCTCTCTCAAATAAATAAATACATCTTTAAACAAAACAAGTTGAGCCAGCAGTTCTATGAGTAGGCATGTAATCTAGAAAAATTCTTGCACACTGCATTGTGAAACGTGCTCACAGCAGCATTGTTTGTCATAGCAAAAAACCAGAAGGAACACAGATGTCTGTAACAGTAGAAATGGATGAATACAATAGGGCACAGTCACGCAACAGAAATTAACCAGCAGCTGGAACAAGTGAACTACAGGTTCACGTACCAACATGAACGTGTCTCTAAAACATAAGCTTGGGTGAAGTAAGGACAGAAATAAGTAACAGAAGGATGCACACAGTATTATTCCATTTGTATAAAATTTTAAAACAGGCAAAACTAAACAAACATAATGTTTAGAAATGCATTCACAGATGGTAAAACTATTTAAAATGAAGCAAAGTGTAACTGACGGAAAGTTTGGGATAGCGCTTCTCATGAGGGGAAAAACACAGGTGACATTTGAGGGAGGCACGCAGGAGCCTTCTTAGATCACACCACTAAGTGTGTGACCTGTGCACCACTGACATCAGCATTGTCTAGTTTCTAAATAGTTTCTAAATACTTTAAAATGTATACTTTTAATACTTTAAAATACTTTAATAATTTAAAATACTTTAAAATGTTTCTAAATACTTTAAAATGTAAAACTTTAAAAAGTTTCTAAGTACTTTAAAATGTATATAAATACAAAGACAAATACCATAAAATGACAAAGAAATGAAACCAAAACCTGGTATGTAGACTCAAAATCCAGCACTATTTCCACTATGCCCTGCCTTTGGCTCAGGTAGTAAATGAACTGACTACAGTGTTTTTATCCATTTCTAATTCATACTGCAATTGGGTAGGCCAAATCCGTGTAATAAAAATAGATAAACTACTGGAAGATTCAGTGGCTTGATCTTTTTTTATTTAGATATTCTGGGATGGGGAGTGAGCAGGAAAGTTATTTCCCCATTCAGACAATCCTTGCCTTTCCTGGAAATGCTTTCCTGGAACACGTTTTGGAAAGTGTAACGCCTGAAATTTGAACTTCATACTCACATGTTTTATTTGCTTGGAAGGAAAGGAGGAAGGGGAGGGGTACAATTCAGAGACCTAAAAAGAATTATAAAGGCTCAAATATGACATAATTGCTTAATTTGATTTTATATCTGAATGTTATATACCGTATACGTGAATATGTAAAGTATTCAAAATAAATTACACTTTAAATATTGACAATTAAATTCAATTTTCTGCTATTAACTTGTTCATCTGATTTACTTTAAAAGTTATTTGGTAAAGAGAAAATTTAACTTTGATGTCGGATAGAAAGATCTAATAGTAATTGTGCAAACGATAGAGCAAGAGATTGTATAACTGTGAAATGTCTTTTCAATGCTCATGAATAATTTGTAAAAAGAGGATTTAAACAGTGCTGGTCTCTCCCTTGATAAAGAAGCCTGTAACACAAGAAATCATTGCAAACAGTTTGTTGGACTGTGAGGTTCCCTCCGTGAAACTCGCTGATGCCCCTGCTCAGCCCAGTCAGAATAGGTGCTTAAGTGGCCCAAACTCACCTGTACAAGAAGTGTGACTACCCCCGCCCCCAAACTGGCAAATTCTCTTTTGAACTCCTCCTCTGCCAGATGGCTAAAACATCCTTTCTGTCAAATCTGGGCATTATCGGTCAATTTAAGAGTCCGCCTCCCCAGCACCCACCCATACACACACTCCGTCCCTTTCTCAGGGGTTAGAGAGTATCAGCAAGTACAGATGGGACAGACTGGGATGTCGCCTGGTTGTCTGGCGCGGTCTTTCCGGCTTTTACTGAGACATCTTATGGCCCTTTCTTCTCAATTGTTCCTACGCCTCGGGAGGTACAGGACCTCTAGAGACTGGGCTACAGGATTCCTTCCTAGGGATTCACCAGCCTCTAAACTTACTTCTGCTCTTTCTTCTCCTTACACGGCCCAGGGAACTTTTATCTAGTCTCTGAGAGAAAGAAAGCCACTAGAAAACCTGGCTCCGACTGATCACAAATTCTTATATGCCTGTGGTTGCCGCTTCAGTTTCTGCCCTGGGTTATTGATGGTTCTAGCTTTTGAAGTTCAAAAGCTTCTTATCACAAAGTTTTATCTCTGCCTTGGGTTTCTAAAACATATTTTAAACCTCAAAGGCCAGGGATTGACTTTTTTGGTATCTGCACTATGCTGCAACACCCCTAGCCTGAGGCATGGCTGCCAAGGGGTCTAGTTTGAACGGGGAAGGACCCCCGAGTAAAAAAAAAAAAAAAAAAAAATCAGAAAAACAAAGTCAGTGTCTCAAAATAATATTCTACTAAACATAATTGTCAAGATCTACCCATTTGTTCTACCACCATACCCTACCTTTTAGCCACAAACTATGGCAAGTTACTTAAAGCATTTTGTACATGTGTTTTAAATTGTGTTGTTTTCCTTTATAATTGAACACAGTTGACAGACTTGCTTAAATTCAATAAGCATCAACTTTACTGTTTTTGGCCTACCAAATGATATCTTCCTTTGTCTCGACTGTAAAATCATTAACATCAGCACTTACTTTTACCATTTTCCACTATCCCTTTATAAATAAGGGCAAGTATGCAAAAATAACGTTAAAGTAATTACACAAACATTGCCATATTTAGATGGTAGTACTGCCTAAATGAAGCTATTGGCTGGCAGACAGCAGTACCTTGAGGGAACTTAGAGTGGTTATTTGCTGAAATAGAAAAGTACAATTTGGTGAAGGAAGGAAGCTTAGAGGTGTATATATATAATATGGGAAAGGGCCAGCTGTGCAAATTAACGATTACTCTCCCTACCTTCACATCTCTAAGTATGAACAATTATAACAATTGTATTTGTAGCACTATAATTCACCTACCCTACAATTTACCTAAGTAGGAACATCACCCTTCTGCTCCTGTGTTTCTCCTTTACCCTCCACACCACTACACTCACAACACTTCTGACCCCAGATGTTTGGGGATCTTTCCCACACCAAGCAATTCCTGGCAACATCAGCTGGGTGTCCTAAAATTCAGTTCATTTCTAACACTAATCAGAGTTAGCACAGACCCCACAGGTGAAAGCTTGGTTCCACAAGACTACCTCTGCCTTAGTTCAACACCAATCCCAAGTAGGTCCCAAGTTACCCACAACTTCTGTCCTACTTGGCTACAAACCAGGGGCTCCCATGATCCATCCACCCACCCTTGGATCTGATTATTTGCTAGAAGAGCTCACAGAACTCAGGAAAGTTTACCTGTTTATAAGTTTACCTGTTTATAAAAAATAAAGGATACAGATGAACAGCCAAACTAAGAGCTCTATAGGGCGAGGTCTAGCAGTCCCAAGTGCAGAAGTGGAGTTGGGGTGGACCACCCTCCCAGCAGGTAGATGTGTTCACCAACCCTGACGGCCTGAAAACTCCATACTATTAGGATTTTTATGGAAAGTTCATCATGATTTGATTCCCAGCCCTTCTCCCCTTTCTGGAGAAGTTCAGTGGGGCTTAAAATTCCAAGCTTCTAATCATAGCTTGATCTTTCTGACGACCAGCCCCCATCTGGGAACCCACCAAAAGTCACCCCATTCAAACAAAAGACATTGTTATGACCCAGGAAATTCCAAGGGATTTAGGGACTCTTGTGGAGAATCAGGGTCAAAGACCAAATTTTAGGACAAAAGATGCTCCTATTGCTCCTATCACTTAGAAAAATTATAAGGGTATTGGTTCCCATGCCAGGGACCAGGGTCAGAGACTAACATACATATTTTTTCTATTATTTCACATCATCCATTTAAAGTGTACAATGCAATGACTTTTAGTTTATTCACAGAGTTGTACAACCATCACCACAATTAATTTTGGAACTTTTTTTTAAAAGATTTTATTTATTTAGGGACACCTAGGTGGCTCAGTCTGTTAAGCATCTGCCTTGGGCTCAGGTCATGATCCTAGAGTCCTGGGATCGAGTCCCGCCTCAGGGTCCTAGTTGAGTGGGGAGCCTGCTTCTCCCTCTGCCTTCCACTCCTTCTGCTTGTGTGCTCTCCCTCTTTCTCTCTCTGATAAATAAATAAATAAATAAATAAATAAATCTTTAAAAGATTTTATTTATTTAGTTGAGAGAGAGAAAGAGCATGAGTGTGGGGGAGGAGAGAGACGAAGAAGCAGACTCCCCACTGAGCAGGGAGCCCAACGTAGGGCTCAATCCCAAGACCCTGGGGACCATGACCTGAGCCCAAGACATATGCTTAACTGAGCCACCCAGGCACCCCAGTTTTGGAACGTCTTTATCACACCTAGAAGAAATCCTTCACCATTTGGCCACCACACTCCAATCCCTCCACACTTCAGGCCTTGGTGATCACTAACCTATTTTCTATCTCAAGACATTGGCCTGGACATTTCATATAAATGGAATCCTGTGGTCTTTATGACTGGCTTCTTCGACTGAGCATAATGTTTTCAAGGTTTATCAGTATTTTGTTTCTTTATATGGCTGAATAATATTCCATCGTATGGATACACCACATTTTATTTATCTTTTCAACAGTTGATAGATATTTGGTTTGTTTCCACCTTTTAACTATTGTGAATAATGCTGCTAAGAACAATCATGAGAATGTAGCCATCTGCAAGCCAGAAACAGCCCTCAATGGAAACACTGACACTCTGATCTCAGGCTTCCAGCCTTCAAAACTGAGAAATAAATTTCTGTTGCTTAAACCACCCAGACTATGATATTTTGTTACAGCAGCCTGAGCTAACTAAGAAATTTATTTTTTTCTTTTGTTGCTTATACTTCTGGTGTCAAATCCAAAACTCCATCGCCAAATCCAAGGTCATGAAGATTTACCTCTATGTTTTCTTTGAACAGTTTTTTGGTTTAAGCTCTTGTATTTAGGTCTTTATTTCATTTTGAGTTCATTTTTGTATATGGTGTGAGGAAAGGGTCCAACTTCATTATTTTGTGTGTGGATGTCCAAGTGTCTTAACACCATTTGTTGTAGAGACTGTTCTCTATTAAATAATCTTGGCATCCTTATAAAAAATCAATTGGCCATAAGTGTATGGGTTTATTTTTGGACTTTCAATTCTACTTCATTGGTCTATATGCCTATTCTTTGCCAGGTCCCACACTCTTTTGATTATTGTAGATTTGTAGTAAGTTTTGAAATTAAGAATCATGAGTCCTCCAACTTTACTATTCTTTTTTTTTCTTTTCAGCGTAACAGAATTCATTGTTTTTGCACCACACCCAGTGCTCCATGCAATACGTGCCCTCCATAATACCCACCACCTGGCTCCCCCAACCACCCACCCCCTCCTTCAAAACCCTCAGGTTGTTTTTCAAAGTCCATAGTCTCTCATGGTTCACCTCCCCTTCCAATTTCCCTCAACTCCCTTCTCCTCTCCATCTCCTTATGTCCAGTGTTTTAGCTATTCTTGGTCTCTTGAATTTCTATGTGAATTTTAGGATCAGCTTCTCCAGATCTCCCCAGAAGCCAGCTTGGATATTGATAAGGACTGCATCAAATCTGTAGACCAATTTGGAGAGCATCGTCATTTTAAAAATATCAAACTTTCCTATTCATGAATATGGGACGTCTTTCAATTTACTTAGATCTCTTATTTCTTTCAACAACGTGTTGTAGTTTTAGGGTATTAATTCTGCACTCCTTTTTAAAAAATTATTCTAAAATATTTTGTTCTTTTTGATGCTACTGTAAATGGAATTTTCTTAACTTCATTTTAGGAATGGTCATTGCACGTATATAGAAATACAACTGATTTTTTAGCAACTTTATTTAGGTATAAATCATACTATACAATTCACTCACTCGAAGTATACAATTCAATGGTAGAAATACATTCGATTTCTGTACACTCTATATCTTGCAAACTTGCTGAATTCCTTTACTACTTCTAACAGTTTTTAGTGGATTCATTAGGAATACAGGGTTATATTGCTTCCTTCTTTACAATCTGAATTCCTTCCTTCCCACCCTCTCCCAAATTGCCCTGGATAGAAACTCCAGTACAATAAAAGTTGTGAAAGCACATACTCTTTTCTTTTTCCTTAATTTAGGTCATTTAATATTTCACCATTAAAAGTATTATGTTAGCTGTGGGTTTTTCATAACTCCTTTCATCAGGTTGAGGAAATTCCATTCTATTCCTAATTTGTTGAGTGTTTTTATCCTGAAAATGTGTTGGATTTTCTCAAATGATTTTTTTTTTTCTGCATCTTATCCATGAAGTCAGTGATAATGTCTCCTCTCTCATTCTCGATTTTAGTAATTTGAAGCTTCTTTTTTTTCTTGGTCAAGCTAGTTAAAAAGTTTGTCAATTCTGTTGATCTTTTCAAGGAACCAACATTTAGGTTGTTGATTTTTCTCTACAGTTTTTCTATTCTGTTTCTTTTCCACTCTAATCTTTATTATTTCCTTTTATTTTTTATTTTTATTTTTGCTTGCTTTAATTTTGGTGTGCTCCTCTTTTTCCTTAAATGTCTTAAGGTAGAAGCTTAAGTTATAATGATTAGAGAGCATTCCTCTTTTATAATACAGGGGATTATAGCTGTAAATTTCCCTTTCAGCACTGCTTTAGCTGTACCCCATAGATTTTGTTATATTGTGTCTTCATTTTCATTCATTTCAATGTATTTTCTAGTCTCTCCTGTTATTTCTTCTTTGACCTATTGGTTACTAAGGAAAGTGTTTATTCCATATATTTGCAAATTTCCCAAATTTCTTTCAGTTGTTGATTTCTAATTTCATTGTAGTTGGAGAACATTGAACAATTTTAGTCCTTTTAAATTAACTGAGGTTTGTTTTATAATCTAGTATATTGTCTATCCCAGAGAATGCTCTATGTGCACTTGAGAAGAATTTATATTCTCTACTATTGGACAGTGTTCTATAGATATCTGTTAGGATTAGTTTCCTGTTGATCTTCCGCCTAGTTATTCTACCCACTATTGAAAGAGAAGTATTGACGTCTGTAACAGTTATTCTCAGATTGCTTATCTTTCTCTTTATTTTCTGTCAGTTTTTGCTTCATATATTTTGGAGCTCTGTTGTTAGGTATATATACTTATTGTTATATCTTCCTGACAGGTTGGTCCTTTTTTCATTACAAAAATTCTCCTCTTTATCTCTAGTTACATTTTTTTGTTTATTTGTTTTAAAACCTCTTTTGCTGGGTTGCCTGGGTGGCTCAGTCAGTTAAACATCTGGTTTGGGCTCAGGTCATGATCCTGGTGTCCTGGGATCAAGCCCTCACTGGGCTCCCTGATTAGTGGAGAGCCTGATTCTCCCTTTTCCTGCTGCTTCTCCTGCTTGTTCTCACTCTCTCCTCTCTGACAAATAAATAAAATCTTAGAAAAAAAATAAAACTTATTTTGTCTAATATCATTATATTCACTCCAGATTTCTCCTAAGGCTCTGTTCATTTTTCTTCTTCTTCTTTTTCCTGTTGGTTTTGTTTTATTTTGTTTTGTTTTTTCAATAATCTCTTGATCTATCTTCAAGCTCACTAATTCTTTCTTCTACCAGTTCAAATCTACTGTTGAACCTCTCCAGTGAGTTTTTTTACTTCAGGTATTGTACTTCTTAACTTCACAAAATCCATTAGTTCCTTTTTATAATTACTATTTCTTTATTTATATTCTCTACGTAGTAACAGATTGTCATCATATTCTCTTATTTCTTTGAGCATGATTTCCTTTAGTTCTTTGAATATGGCCACTTGGAAGTCTCTGTTAAGTCTGACATCTGTCCTCACAGGCAGTTTCTACTGCTTACTTTTTATCCTATGTATAAGTTCACATTTTCCCATTTCTTTGTTACATAATTTTTGTTGAAATTAGACACTCCAAATAATATATCATAGCAACTCTGGATACCGGCCCCTTCCCTCTTCTTCCAGAGTTTGTTATTATAGTTTGCCTATTTGTTTATCAACTGGCTGGACTCTTTTAGTGAAGTCTACTTCGTTCACACTGTGAAGTCTCTGATGTTGCTCTTCAGAAGCTGCAGTATTGGGCATGCACACAGTCATCCTAGGACGACAGTACATTTTAGCAGGATCTCTTCCACGCTCTCTTTCCTTTATCACTTCCAGCTCATAGGATCCACTAATTACCAATTTATTGGCTCTTCTTTGTGACAATTCCCTGGGACATAAACATATTTTGTTTGTAGCAAGAGTCAACAGTTTCCCATATACTTATTAGTTCTATAACCTTTTTTATTTATTCATTCAAGGGTTCTGACCATCTATTATATAAATTTTTTATATGATGAACACATTAACCATGTGCTAAATATGTGCTAAATTTTTGCCATTTGTCATGTCTCATTTTATTCTGGTTATTTATGTAGAGAACTGTTAGATGTCTGAGTACTTTTACATATCTTTTCCCTTTTTTGTCAATTCTACCATTTAAAAGTTTATGTAGAGAACTGTTAGATGTCTGAGTACTTTTACATATCTTTTCCCTTTTTTGTCAATTCTACCATTTAAAAGTTTGCAAATTAAAGAATTTTCATACAGGCCACAGGCTGAAAGAGAATATTTACAAAACACGCATCTGAAAAAGGACTGTTATCCAAAATATATGGGGAACTCTTTTATTTATTTTTTTTAAGATCTTATTTGTAAGTAATTGCTATACCCAACATGGGACTTGAACTCACAATCCTGAGATCAAGTGCCTCATGCCCTACCAACTGAGCCAGCCAGGCACTCCAAAAATATGTGAAGAACTCTTAAAACTCAACCACAAGAAAACAAACAACCCAATTTAAAAATTGGCAAAAGATCTGTAAGATACCTCACTGAAGAAGTCATAAACATGGCGAATAAACATAGGAAAAGCTGCTCAATATCATCATCATTAAGGAATTGCAACTTAAAAAAATAACGAAAAACGAGTTCCACAACACAGCTACTAGAACGGCTAAAATCCAAAACACTGATAACACCAAATGCTGGTGAGGATGTGGGGCAACACGAATTCTCGTACATTACTGATAGGAATGCAAAATGGTACAGCCACTTTGGAAGGCAGTTTGGTTGTTTCTTACAAAACTAAACATTAGTTTTTACTGAAGAATCCAATAAAAACACTCTTTAGTATTTACCCAAATGACTTGGAAACTTCTGTCCACACAAAGCTTGCAGGCATCTTTATAGCAACTTTATTCAGAACGGCTAAAACTTGGAAGCAGTGAAGATATCCTTCAGTAGGCAACTTAGGATAAACAAACTTGGTACATCCATACAACGAAATATTATTTGGTAATATTTTTTTTAAAAAGAGCTATCAAGCCATGAGAAGACATGAAGGAAACTTACATGCATATTGCTAAGTGAGAAGTGTCAATTTCAAAAGGCTACATAATGTATGATTCCAGTTACATGACATTCTGGAAAAGGGAAAACTATGGAAACAGTAAAAATATCAGTTACTGACAGGGGTTCAGAAGGAAGGGATGCATAGGGAGAGTAGAGAGAATTTTTAGAGTGGTAACATCATTCTGTGTAACACTGAAATCTAAGAAGTCTTCTTCTAACTATTAACTCCATCATCCCGACATCATCCACTGACTTTTCTTCCCTCACTCGTTCGTGATACTTTATCATACTCTTAGGTACAGTAGGACCTACTTCTGTTGGTTCAGTTAACATTTTTGAATTGACCTACTCATCACCCCGTAAGTTCATCTTTATTCTTAGCCTTCCATGTCCCTGGTTCGTACAGTGAACTTTAAAAACGAGTCTATTCCCGGGGCACCTGGGTGACTCAGTCAGTTGAATGGGACTCTTGGTTTTGGCTCAGGTTATGATCTCAGGGTTGGCCTCCACCCTCTGCACAGAGTCTGCTTAAGATTCTTTCCCCCTTTCTCTCCCTCCCCTTATGCCTACCCATCCCACACACCCACACTCTATCAAATAAATAAAAATCTAAAAAAAAAAAAAAAAAAGTCTAGGGGCACCTGGGTGACTCGGTCATTGGGCATCTGCCTTTGGCTCGGGTCACGATCCCAGGGTCCTGAGATTGAGCCCTGCATCGGGCTCCTGGCTCAGTGGGAAGCCTGCTTCTCCCTCTCCCACTCCCCCTGCTTGTGCTCCCTCTCTCACTGTGTCTCTCTCTGTCAAATAAATAGATAAAATCTTAAGAAACAAAAACAAAAACAAAAAGCAAGCCTATTCCCTTTAAGATCATAGACTATCAGAGCCAACAGGAACCTAAATATTACAATACCCAAATGATTCATTTTATAGATGAGGAATTGGGGCACACAGAGCACACAGACTAAATTTGTGGTCATGCAACTGGTTATAGGAAGAAAGAGGACAAGTTCCCAAGTGTTTTTCACCTATGTTGGAACATAATCTAAATTTAATCTACCAATACTTCCAACGGTTTAGCCTTAGGAAATTTTAAAGATGTGTTCATTTATTAATTAGGGTGTAGTGGGCAAATTGGGGGGACCTAATGTGCAAATGCACTTCGGGAGCTCTAGGATAAGATAGGACCCTGGAGTTTTGCGTGAGACACTTCCCTAGCTCATTCTCAGGGGAATGCATTCCAAGTTCCTGAATGGAGGGATGGGCAAGAAATTGAAAGAGTAAAGCCTCTTGGTTAGTAGGGCTGAGGATCCAGAGTGGGCCAACAAGGGCTTCAAATTCAAGACAGGAACAGCATGGGAACAAGACAACAGTAGTCCCAGCAGAGGGGCCAGAGGGAAAAGACAGCAGCAGAAAGAACACCAACAGAGGCAAGTCTCCAGAGAGTGTAGAATAACAATGGCAAACTAGGTTGGGGGTCATATTCCAGAGCTCTTGTCAGGATGTTTACTCAAGCCTCAAGCCTGGGAGAAGGTGGTGTAGGATTGAAATGCTATGCTTCCAGTATTAACAAAGTAAACCCCTCCTCCTCAGAGGACAAGGAAGTTGCTTCCAACTATCCTGGCCCCTCAACCCTAATGACCCCACCCCCTCACGGTAATACTTGCTCCTGTGAAAGCCCTCTGAAGTGTTTTTGTCATGTAGAGCAACTTCCAAGTATGGTAAGTCACTATTTCTGGAAAATAGTTTGGTACTTTTAACACAAAAATTCCTCTTCCAGGGAAATAATCCAGATGACAAAGATTTAGGCACAGAGATATTTATTATGGCATAATTATAATACTATACATAAGTATTACATCTAAGTATCCAACAACCAAGCAAAAGTTAAATAAATAATGGTATATCCACTTGATTAAATATCATGCAGCCTTGAAAAAATATTATTATGGTCTTGAAGAATTAGCTGGGAAATGCTATAAAACAATGTTAGACAAGAGAACCAGCTGTTTATATTGTAGAAGCTCTATTAAGTTTTTTTAAAAATAGAAAAATACTTGATGGAAGGGTGCCAAAATGTTAATAGTGGTTGCCTCAGGGTGGCAGGGCCTAAGAGTACAATGGACTTACCTCTGCCTTTTGTAAGAAACTTTTTGCACTTTCTAAATTACTTTCAATTATGTTTAAAGGGGTTTTTTGGTTTTGTTTTGTTCTTCAATAGCAGTAAAAGGAACCAGTTACAAGAAAGCTACCCAATGATCTACCCTACTCTTGTCATCAGTTTCAAACTGGTAGCATATAGCTGGGCCAGCCAGCACTAGCCTTAACACTTTAAGTCGGTTTCCCATATCCCTCTATCCCACGGCCCAGGCCCTCTCATGCTGAACCGCTGGCTACCCACAGGAATAACACGCCCAACATGAGGCAAACATGCAAAAGCACAGGACATCTTGCCTTGGGTGGGAATCTGCATCTCTAGAGAGGCGAGCTTGCACTCTGGATTGGGGAAGGTGAGCACAGAAAGAATTGATGGAAGATGGATAAAAGGAAAGAAGGAAATGTGGCTCTCCAAATCCCGAGCTGTGCCTGAAAATGAAAGAGACCCAGCCCCACTCTCTGACTCTAGAGCTTCTCCTAGCAGTGGTTTTACTGCAGTCCTGGAGGAGAGCGTGGCTGACTCTTGAACGACATGGCTTTGAACTGCATGCACTTAGTGCACTTAGACATGGGTTTTTCTTGATAAATACAACACTGTAAATGAATTTTCTCGTCCTTATGATATGCTTAGTAACACTGTCTTTTCCCTGGCTTACTTTATTGTAAGAATTCAGGATAGAATACATATACCATACAAAATATGTGTTAATTGACTGTTTATATTAGTAATACGGTTTCAGCAGTAGGCTGCTAGTAGTTCATTTTCTGGGAGTCAAAAGTTCCATGTGGATTTTTGACTTCCCTTAACCCCAGCATTATTCAAGGGTCAACTGTAGCTGTTTTCTTTGAAGGAGGACCCAGACTGCAGAGTTTGAACCCCTGTAGCCACCATTAAGTGGCCGACAGAGATGAAATAGACCTTTTTCAAATCGTAGCATACTTAAGAATCACCAGGGATACTGTTTGAATTGCTGGTTCCTAGGCCCTACTTCCAGAAATTCTGAGTTAATATGTCTGGGGCAGATCCAAGAACACTGTGTGTTTATCAAGCAGTCCTTACCACCGCCACCAAAAGGCTTCCTGATCCACTGAGCACAGCTTTAAAAATGCAGACTCTGAAATTATAAGCAAAATGCTGTGTGCACATTTTTCTAGAGAAGGTCCATAACTTTCAGATTCTCAAGGAGTTCTAGAATTCCAGAAGGCTAAGAACCATCTTGATAAGCACAAACACAACTAAGGAGGCCTCATTCAAGCATCAAGTTAGAGGGTCAAGGACAAAGTTTGAAATACAAAAGCGAAAACAAAAAACAGCCCACAAAGCCAAACCATCAGAAACTGTGAAAGCCAATGGCAGGAGGTCCCTGAGGGATGTAACTTAGCTATTTTCCTCTACAGGTCTGGAACACTTATTTGTATTAGCCATAGGCAATTTGGTGTGTGGGTGTGTGGCTTAAAGGCACAGGAATCAGGGAGATATTAGCTCCAGGGGAGATGAACAGGAGGGAAGGTCAATGGATACTCTTAGGAAGAGAGATCCCTGGGTTACGGAGATAAGGGAAGAAAAGCGAGTTCATTGTTAAGTCTTAAGGTCTGGAGTTAAAACTGCTACACTAGGCTAGAATATGGTCAGGTGAATGTGGTAGGGGCATATCTGAAGCAGCTGTAGCTGAGACAGGGGCATCAAAGACAGAAGAGGTCACCATGAGCCCAAGCACCTGGTGTCATTCCCTACCTCCCTACACCATCAGTCATGGTACACAGGAGGACCAGGCTAGAAATTCACATCAGTGAGGCTGAGACTGCGGCCAGGAGGATGGGAGCTCTCCTGGTGCTCAGCCAAGAAGGGGCTAGGAGGCGGAGCTGGGGTGCAGCCCTTCCTCAAGCAGGAGCTCAGAGAGACTGACTTTGCTGTCAGAAGAGTGAGCATTATTTCCTCATGCTCGTTGTTTGTCCTTGTGAGGGCTGCATGTACTATCACAGGATACTTTTAATTCCTGGACTAAATCTTCATTAGCTAAATTCCTCTCGAAACAAATTTCTCATTTATTTGTGACATCATAATAGTCTCGTAGCTAATATCCCTATCTCCAATCTTCTGCACTACAGCTCAAGTGATAGCCTTTAAAATATTCAATTGTTCCCCCAGTGGTTAGAGAAAACTTTTAATGCTGCAGAATCTTGTTTTGAAATAATACCCAGAAGCCCAATTTAATAAAGCAGTTAGAAGCGAAGCTGTTAAAATGTGTAGGGGAACTGGCGTGTCTTCTGTTCAGCCCCTCTCCCATCCTTGTGGCTGCTCAGGAGGCATCACCACAGAACCCTAGGTCTCCATGGTGGTTTGAACCCATTTGCCCACACAGGACAGGAAAAGAACTTCATAATGCATGCATCACTGCTGCCCTCCCCATCCACTTGGTAGTCCTATTTCTTGCTGTTATCTGCATGGCCCTGTGTCTTGGCTACCTGGAACGATTAGCTCCCAAATTAATGATCACCATTTAAAAACAAACAGGGTCGCCTGGGTGGCTCAGTGGGTTAAAGCCTCTGCCTTTAGCTCAGGTCATGATCCCAGGGTCCTGGGATTGAGCCCCCAGTCGGGCTCTCTGCTCAACAGGGAGCCTGCTTCCTCCTCTCTCTCTGCCTGTTGCTGCCTGCTTGTGATCTCCGTCTGTCAAATAAATAAATAAAACCTTTAAAAAAAAGATTTTATTTATTTGACAGATGGAGATCACAAGTAGGCAGAGAGGCAGGCGGCGGGGCGTGGGGTGGGGGTTGGCAGGGGGAGCAGGATCCCCACTGAGCAGAGATCCCGATGCAGGGCTCCATCCCAGGACCCTGATATCATGACCCAAGCCGAAGGCAGAGGCTTTAACCCACTGAGCCACCCAGGTGCCCCTAAATAAATAAAATCTTAAAAAAAAAAACACCTTATTATGGGGAATTACAAATAACTATAAAAATCAAATAGAATATTATAATAAACCTCCATATATCCATAGCACAACTCCAGTGGTTATCACCTCACACACAGTCTTCATTTATACCTCCCCCTCTACTCTTGCCTCATACTACTAGAAGCAAATTCCTCATAACATTTCCTCCATTAAAATTTCATCACATTGCTCAAAGTGACAAGAAATTACCACTGCCACATCTAAAAAATAGTAATAATCCCTTGGTAATATCAAATGTCCAGTGTTCAAATTTCTCATTATGTCATAAAATATCTTTATATCAGGATCCAAATAAGACTCACATCTTGAGACGAATCAGTGACTTTAATCTGTAGGTATCATTTCATCTTTTGTCCTCATTAAATCATTATCATTTTATAATGATATCATTATAAATTGGGTCACTTGTTCTGTCGTTCCCCCATTTTTCTAATTGCGTCCCCATGGTATAGTTTAACATTTCCTCCATCCTCTGTATTTCTTACAAATTCGGGATTTGATCAGATTCAGGATTTTTTTTTTCCAGAACCACTCTGCAGATGGTGTCGGAGTGGATCTCTTTGTGACGTTAGCAACTGCTGATGCTCAGTGCCCAAAATCTAGTTAAGGATTGCAATGTGATGATGTTGTACTTTGATCACTCTTGTCATTTATTAGATGAAGTGTTTCCATAAAGAGGAACTTCCCCTCACCTAGGATACCTAGTGAACCATATTCCTTTTACACTTCTGTACTTTTGCACATTATTCCAGCTGACCTGCATGACTTCATACCTTCTCCAATTGGTGGAATCCTAGATATCCTTTGAAACCAACCTAAATTACCACCACAGTGAAGCCTTGCCCTCCTTCCAAGCAGTTTACCCCTCTTACAATGCTAGCAAGTCATCTTTATAATAATATTTATCTCATTAACTCAAATTTATTTTTTTTAAAGATTTTATTTATTTATTTGACAGAGAGAGATCACAAGCGGACAGAGAGGCAGGCAGAGAGAGAGAGAGAGAGGGAAGCAGGCTCCCCGCTGAGCAGAGAGCCCGATGCGGGACTCAATCCCAGGACCCTGAGATCATGACCTGAGCCAAAGGCAGCGGCTTAACCCACTGAGCCACCCAGGCGCCCCATTAACTCAAATTTAATGCCTCCATCCCTAGCACTGGAATTCCTCAAAGACAGGAACAGCTTTTGGTTATAAAATAGTTATTGAACAAATGTTCGCAGGATGAATGAAATACTAATGGAGTCAGGATTTCAGTTTAGAAAAGTATCATTTAAGTGACATTATATAGAATGAAAGTTACAAAGCAGCTGACTGGCAATGAGGTACCCATCACTGGAATGAGAATTATCAGAATTCGAGACACTCTACAAGAAGTAAAGGAACTCGGAGCTGAGTGACCAAGTGTCCGCAGTCAGACATTATTAACCAGGCTGAAAGAGGAGAGCTAGAAGCCTGTCTTCTCAAAAGTATAAAGACATAGTAAGAATCAAGTGGGCTGAAGGTCCTAGGAATTCCACCAGTAGCAAGTCAGAAGCAGGCTGCAGCCTTCAAAGGGCTAGCCAGGACTCAAAGACAACTACATCCCACTTCCTGTCTCGCACTCACATCATGCCTGGAGATGTCAGGAAGAGCAACTCCTGTCTTCAAATGAAATCGAAGTAAAAAAGTCAAAACCCTCCATGTGTTCTGAGGGACAGAGAGGGTATGATGCTTAGCATCTCTGCCCAGGGGCACAGAGCAGTAGGAAGCTCATTTCCAAATCCTCTGGGGAGGTGGGGTGAGGTTGGTAGGTTGAACCACTAAGAGGGACCAATCTCCTGAAGGACTGGGCTGTTGAGCTCCATGTTAGCCCAGAAGCATGAATGTGCCAGGGTCTAACATAACATTGTGGTAGACTTACAGAAGTAAACTGGCCAGGAGAGCAAGGGAGACCTAGATATAGTAGAAAGATGTCTATGATGTATTTTTATGGGAAAACAAAATTACAGAACAGTATTATCATATACATACGTTAATGCCTTTCGAAAGAAGCATGTATTGTATAACCACAAACAGAAAGACATCTGGAAGAAAATGTACCAATTGTCAGTAGTCATCCCTGAGGAGTGACATAAAAGGGAATGAAGAATTTTAGCTCAATAATCTTTTGTATTAAATCTTGGGAGGAAGAAAGCTATATAAGCTTTTATCACTTAAGCCAAGGTTTAAAAGAAAAAAAAAAAAAGTATGAGGCAGAATGGGGTGGGGGCGGGGTGGAGATGCCTGATGGTGATAGGCTCTGCCAGCAGAGGGCACCCATTCATTTTCTCTTCCATCAGGCGGCTACCATGTACTCATATATCCAGCACAAGCTATCCTCTG
The DNA here is from genome assembly GCF_002288905.1 of Enhydra lutris kenyoni. Taxonomy (NCBI): domain Eukaryota; kingdom Metazoa; phylum Chordata; class Mammalia; order Carnivora; family Mustelidae; genus Enhydra; species Enhydra lutris. The sequence goes on from NW_019154106.1 coordinate 12,784,897, forward strand.
TGCTTGGTGTTTTACTTCTACTCATAGGGAGAGAACTGCTCTGCAAGGACAAGTCTCCAGCCTGCACTGGGCCCAACTGACCCTTGAAAGCATGGGGTGATGTGGCAGGAAGTCTGCTGTAATCAGACGGAGCCACAGAGTAAGGGCCCTGGATGGAAAGAGTAGATGGATGGACATGTGTTTCCAGGTCATGTCCTGCTGTTCCTCAAGGATCCTATATGGAGTGAGCTGGGAACCTCCCATGAAGTGGCTTCCTTCTGTTAGCCACAGGATGGAAGATGGCCCTGCTCTACGGGCTATGCTGAGCAGGGCACCGGCAGAGAACTAGAGATTTGTGCTTCTTGACAGGTTACCAGGGAGTACAGGTCTGGAGTGGCAGCAACCAGAGATACAGTGGAAGAGAAATGAAGAGGAAAGCAAAGAAAGAGAGGGATCAAGGGGCAAGAGAGGAGTAGAGATAAGACAGGACAATCAGCTACATGGATGAAGGTAGGAAGAATCTGAGCTATTTCCCATTTTGTCCAACTGATAGTCATCCTTCAGGATACTGGACCTTAAAGGGAGGAAGAGTTAAAAGACTGAATCCATGCCCTCTAGGGTTCCAAGACCCCAGACCCCAAACGTCAGATCAAGATCCAAACAAACACTCAAGGAAGATTAGAAGAAAAACAAACACATCATCCGAAGATGAAAGATCAAAGCAAACCCTGCTGTTGGCTTGAGTTACTTCTCTTCACACCGGGAAGCCAAGCAGGCATTTTTTTTTAAAGATTTATTTATTTATTTGAGGGAGAGAGTGCAGTGGGAGGGGCAGAGGGAGAATCCTCAAGCAGATTCCCCGCTGGGCACAGAGCCCAATGGGGCTCATTCTCACAACTCTGAGATCTTGACCCGAGCCCAAATCAAGAGTCAGATGCTCAACAGACTGAGCCATGCAGGCACCCTGCAGGCTTCTTTTAAAAGAGGAGTGTTCCTGGGGTGCCTGGGTGGCTCAGTGGGTTAAAGCCTCTGCCTTCGGCTCAGGTCATGATCCCAGGGTCCTGGGATTGAGCCCCACATCGAGCCCCGCATCAGGCTCTCTGCTCAGCGGGGAGTCTGCTTCCCCTTCTCTCTCTGCCTGCCTCTCTACCTATTTGTGATCTCTGTCAAATAAATAAAATCTTTAAAAAAAATAAAAATAAAAGAGGAGTGTTCCTAAACCAAACCGTTCTCTAGTTTTAAGCCCCTAGTGACATCAAACATTCCTGGAAACAGACTCTCCAGATCTTGTTTTAGCCCTTTTTTTCAGGATCTCCCTTCCCTTCCTAGATATGGATGTGACACTAGGGTTGGCATCCAAACCCTCTGCTCTTATCACATGAACACTCCTTGATCCATAGCTTAGACGCTCCCATGGCTTAAAATCTGACCTACAGGTTAACCGATACATTGAAAATAATTCTGTGTTGCATATTTGAAAGTGGCTAAGACGGTGTTACAAGTCCTCATTACAAGAAAAAAAAATTTTATAACTATGCATGGTGATGGGTATTAACTAGACTTATTGTGATGATTTCACGATATATACAAATATCAAATCATGGTATTGTACACCTGAAACTAATGTTATAATGATATTGTACATCTGAAACTACCTCAGTAAAAAAACAGACAAAAAACAAAAAAAAAAAAACAAGGGATTTAGAATCCAACAAATCTGGCTGAAGTCTGACTTTTGCCACTGAGAGTAACCAAAGGCAAGCTATTTAACTGCTCTATAGGGATAATGAGAATTGTAGTAAATATTAAAGAATAACGCACATGAAGCCTTTAACACAAAGGTTGGTCCCCAATATTTGCTATTACTATATATATTCATGTCATTTCCCTTATTACAGGGTTGATACGAAGACTGAATGTTAATATACTCAAAGAATTCAACATCTCAGAAATAATAAGCACTAAATATTAGCTATTATTACTATCACTGCTGAACAAACCTAAAATTGATAAACTTTTGTCTCTACACTATGGTCTAGTCTAAGCCAGCATCTCTTGCCTAGAAATCTTGCAGCTCCTTCTAACTGGTCATCTTGTCTTTTGCCTCTTATACTACTCTCTATAGCTAGTGACCTAGTCACTTCACTGCTGAAAACTCTGCTCTCGGGTAGTTTACTACAAGTGTCTTGAGGACAAGGGTATGTGGTCACTGCAGCATCTCTATCATCAGACTAGGGCCTAGTGTATAGCAACTATGTGTCGCTTTTTTCTGATTAAGCTTCATTATTCATTTTAATTTCATAAAATCTTTGCCTTGGAAAGTAACATTAAAAAAAAAACACCTAGATAAAAGCACTGACATCCATCTAGTTACTGCACTGACTTTTCTAAATGCGTACACTGCTTGAATCTTCTTTTTCTAATTCTAGTTAGTTAACAGAGTACCCTGTTAGTTGCAGGTGTACAACACACTGACTCCACACTTCCATACGGCACCCCGTGCTCATCACTCTTTGATGCCCATCACCTATCTCACCCCTCCCTCCACACACATGTAGCTTTTTACTCATTCTTTCCCTTAAATCTCTTGGTATATCTCACGGTTCTGTAAGAAAAGTACTTCTCAAGGCTTCAGACATAAGGGAAAAACTGCAGTATCTCTCGTTCAGAGAAATCTACATGTCACAAGCACTGCCAGCTTTAAGGGACATGTCCACCTGGGCCTGTGGCAGAGCAGTCTCTCAGCAGTTACTGTAAATTCTGCAAGGTTCATTCCTAAACATCCTCACATCTAGAATGGGGCTGGGACGGAAGAGTCCTAAGTACCCAGGGAGTGACCGACTACCACTAAGCTCTTCCTCAACCAGAGGCTAGACATGTGCACCACTTGCTTCTTATCTGGGTTGCCCTTGAAATCAACCCTGAAGTAGTTGCACACAGACACTCAGCAGAGCACACACACAGCTAAACATAGATTATACATACATATATGTAGGAGAGAGGTACCCGGTGGTTGATAGACTGACAATATGGTTAACAGCCTATGTGCCCACACTGTTCTAAGTGCAACTACACCATCTCATTTAATCTTCATAGTTACCCTGTTGGTAAGTATTATTATTCCCATGTTACCTATGATGAAAGGCACCAAAAGCTTAAGAAATTTGCCCAAAGTCTCACAGCTAAGTAGCAGAATAAGGACTTGAACTCAGGCAGTCTGGTTCCAGAGCCTGAGTTTAGTGTGGAGTTCTTTTATATGTATTACCATTCTGAATCATCTCAAAAACCTATGAGCTAGATTTCAGAGGTATTAACCCCAACAAAGAGAAAATAAATAATGGAGTAAAGCAACAGGCACTTGAATAAGACATTAGCACATACTGGTCTTATGGAAAATCTATGCCTTCCATTGCAGATGCACATGCTTTAAAAGAGAAAGGAATGCATATTACAAATGTGTGTCACAGAGATCTATCAACAATCCAAAATTTGAAACGACATCCCTGAGTCCTAAATCCCTCTTAGAGCCCAGGAAATGACTCAAGACACAGAGCTGAGCTAAAAGAGCCCAGTGTGGGATGCCTGGATGGTTCAGTTGGTTAAGGATGCCTTTGGCTCAGGTCATGATCTAGGGTCCTGGGATCAAGCCCCATGTCAGGCTCTCTGCTCAGTGGGGAGCCTACTTCTTCCCCTCCCTCTGACCCTCTCACCCCTCTCATACTCTCTCAAAAAAATAAAATCTCAAAAAAAAAAAAAAGGAGCCCAGTTCTCCCCCTTGAACTCTTTAGAACTAGTAGTTCTGGTTCATCTCCCAAAATGTACATATCCCTCATGTCAGAGAGACAGCTTCCAGCCTTAGCTCATCCCTACTCTGAATCAAGCCCTATCAGGATATGGTGAGGCCGCTCAGGCCTCACATATCAAGGGATCAGCAACTAAGTCAACAAAGTATGAAAATATTCTGTCCTGACCTTCTGTTTTTAGGTCAGGCTGACCAACTCAACATACCAGCCAGCAAATAATCTTCATTTAAATTTTAACTTCACTTTAATGGAAATCGCTTGACTCTTCTCTTTTCCCCTTCTTACACTTCACTCACTGCTCTTTCCCCGCTACTTCATTGACCACACACTTTGCCCCAGGACTATGAAATAGAGGTAGGCTCTTTACCTCCTAAGAATGGTTTGGAACTTGGGTGCCTGGGTGGCTCAGTTAGGTGTCTTGCCTTCCTCTCAGGTCATGATCTCAGGGTCCTGGGATCAAGACCCACATTGGGGCTCCCTGCTCAGCGGGGAGCCTGCTTCTCCCTCTCCCGCTCCTCCTGCTTGCATTCCCTGTCAAATAAATAAAATCTTTGGGGAAAAAAAAAAAAAAAAAAAGAATGGTTTGGAACTTACATGCTGTCTGTTCTTCAACTATTTAGCTAATATGCATAGTTCCACACAAGCCTTTAGTTATCTTTTACCCCTGACTATAAGAAGATTAAATTAGCACTGTCATCACCCCAACTGACATGCTATTGTCCAGTATTTCATTCCAGTCCATATCCCCCTCTCACAAATTACATATAGCTCTAAGTTAATGCTTTCTTACTTCTACCAACATTTACCAGTCTTTGTTTAGTGTCCTTTCTTGAATCTGGTTTGCCACTTGAGATCATTTTCCTTCTGCCTCAATAACATCCTGTAGATTTTACCTTTTCTGAGAGGCAAACCTTGCCTAGGTCCAAAAATAATGTTAGCCCCCCTTCTTTAAGTTCTGCTAAGTATCAATTTCCATAACAGTTCTTTTGTTCTCAACAGGATGAATGGTTAGAATTCCACGTTTCTGTCTTTGTTAATGCTGAGAAGTTACCCATCTGGGCTGTTTTCCACAGGTAGTTTGTGTTTTTGGTCTAGCTGCTCAAGATTTTAAGTTTTCTGCACCTCACCCTGTCTCTAGAAATGAGTTGCTTTTTTATCTTGTTTGGAATGCACTGGGATTCCTAAATCTGGGGTCTGGTGCCTTTCACCAAATCTGACAATTTATCTGCCATCTCTCTCTTCGGGTATTGCCTCTTCCTATAATATCCTCCTGGAGCTGCAGATAACGTACATGAAATCTTATTCTCTTGTCCCAACCTCGACATTGTTGCTATTTTCCATTCTTCCTTCTCTTCCTTCTTCTGTGGAATTCATTCTGGATAATTTGTTAACTATCTTCCATTTCACTTGTAGCCTTTCAACTTCTCCAACCTGTTTCATCTAAGTTTTTAATTCAACTTTGTCTTTCTCCTAATTGAAAATGGCTTTTTTTCAAATCTGATTGCAATCCTCTCTTACTTTCAAACTTGTTTTAGTTTATAATCAAAACGTTATCTCATTACAATCTGTGTGAAAATGCCAACATCTGAAGTATTTAAGGATTGGCCTCTGTGTCTTTCTGTCCATCTTTTTCACTTATGGGGCCTTATCTCTGTGCATCATCATTCTGGAGCAGGACTGCTCATCTGCCTTAGGAGTCTCTCTGTGGGAACTGAACCATTACCAGGACTGCATTTGCTTCTGGAAATCCCCTGGAGGCATGACCTACTAAGTACCGCTTTAAATTCCCCACTTACAATTTTTTGGACCACACGGACAGGCACAAAAATTTGTACTGAAAACCCACAGAGGGCCATCCTGTGGCTATGAATTCTCAGGGAAGATACTGTACTTCTTCCTTCTGTCTAGCACCATGTGAGACAAGCGTTCCTTGCTACTCCCCTCTATAGAGTTCATTTCTTATTCACCTTGACACTGAAGGTATTCCAGCTTTACCTGGAGTCACCTGCAAAACTCATTTCCTGTTTCCCATACCCTGTATAGTCACTAAAATAGATGCTTAAAGTCTGCTGAGTTTGGCAAAAACTCTGGGTAAAAGCTAGCTTTTAGCAATTGCTTACTTTTTAGGATTCCAGTTTTCACTTCATTTTGAAGATCTTTAGATTACTTATTTTTATGCTTGTTCATCAATGTGTTCATAAGTATTATTTATAAATATATTTACCCAGCATCTTGCTTGTTTCTGCTGAAATGACATTTCAGATGATCTAATCTACCCAAAATGCCAACAGAAGCCTGAACTAGTCCAAGCTGTAGGCACAATACTCTGCCCACCCTTGATTCTGAGAAGGGTAGGTTGTAAGAAGACTGAGAGCCCAAAGTTCACAAAGACCAATGCTAACCTTGTCTTGCCTTAAAGGTGGAGGGGAAAAGGTGTCAAGACAAGAGCCAAGTAAGTGCCTCACACAACTTCACCACAAATAATCCGGATTTTCTTTTCCTCAGGGACAACCACCTTTAGGGCATTCAGACTATGCACATTAACACTAGAGTATCTGCAGAAAAACAGCAAGATAGTATTCTCTTCTGCATCCTCACTGGAAGAACCTGTCCTTTTCAACAAAGAGATGTATATGGAGAGAAACGCAGCACTTTTTCCTTAGCTAAAAATCAAACCCCACACTTAAGATAATGTTTATAGCTCTTACGATGTATACTGACAAGTGTAAAGCTCTTGACTCGTCCACTTGTGGATAGCTAGTCCTGGTCACTTCAGACCACATGAAGAGGGGAAAAGACTAAGTCAGAATATAATGCAGACAGACAACATGGTTATTTTCACGCTTTCCCTACCTCACTTCCTCCAGCTTTCTTTCCATCCACGTCTGCCTCTAACTTCCACGTGGGTCAGCTTAAGACCTAATGCTTTAAGTGACTGTCAGACAACAGGAAAGTAAAAGAAATTCACTCCTACAATGTTTTTTTTGTGTGTGTGTTTTTGAGGTACCCTGCCTTTCAGGAGTGATTTAAGTTTCCAGACACACCTCCCTGGCTTTGGCCAATGGGGCCACATGCTCTCCAGTCCAGATACCCTTTGTAGCCAGAAGTGACACACTCATCAAAGTCAACAGCTCCAGAAGATTCCCTCTGTACCACCAGGCCCCATATCAAGGACTAGCTTCACCTCTCAGCAGCCTAGATATTATCTGTAGGACAGTTTGTAAGGTAAGAAGTCTTTCCTACCTACACACCAGCCTATCACCATTATCTCAAATTCGACTATAAGCAATTCATTACTTTGAAATCAAGTTTTCTTTATGAATTCTCCCATACTGTGATTATCATCATGCACACCATGTTACTAGCAATGGTGCCAGTGCAGTCAGAGACAGTTATCCCGGATTCCAGTTTGAGGCTAAAACCTTCAACTAAGTCATTAACTAGACCACGGTCTCAAGTTGCAATTAACTGACCACAGGCATCAGAATAACCCAGGTGACTTATCAAGATTTCAGATTCCTGAGTCACTTTTTTTTTTTTTTCCAATCAGTTTTTGGAAATGGAACCAAGGCATCTGCATTTTTTTAAGGTTCCCAGGTAATTCTTGTGTACTTGTTCAGATCCAGAAGTGAGGTCTAGTTGGTCTATTAAGTCTCTCCCTGAAAATACCAAGATGAATCTCTACTATCTTATACTTCAGATAGAAAGACAAAATTGAGAAATAATGATCTAGAAATACTGGCTGGTCCTTAGTTCTTCCTGGGGGAGGTATTTCCACTTTGTAACAAAATACTTTAAGTTCAGCAAGAAAGAACAAGTGGCCAAGTGAGGTCATAGCTTTGAGCGGTCAGAAAGTATTGTCTCAGCAGGACCCATTACAGCTAGCTATTTCACAAACATGTGCGGGGGGCTGGGGGAAGCCTCACTGAGATATAAGACTGGTAGAGCATCATCTATAACCACTTCCAGAAACAACTCAGGCTCTCAAGGTTCAAGAACATCATCAGCATATCTTGACAAAATCCATGGGATTCCTAAAGTTGGTGTTAGTAGGAGATAGCAACGGGCTTCCAAAGCATTCCTCAATCGGTGTCAAGATACTTAAGAGATATAGGGGATTTACAGATCATTCTGTTTAACACCTTATTTTAGGTAGGAGCAGAGAAATGTTTTGAAAAGGCCACAAATCAGGGTGCCTAGCTGACTCAGAAGGTAGAGCAAGTGGCTTTCACATCATCTTGGGGTCCTGAGTTTAAGCCCCATGTTGGGTGCAGAGCTTAAAAAAAATAAACAGAAGACCACAGATCTTAATCACACAGGGTTCGCATGGATTGTAAAGAGGACGTGTCCATCTGTTTCATTCTCTCACCCTAACATCCACAACACCTAGCACATAGAAGATGCTCAGTAAATATTTAGTAAGATGAAACAAATGGACCAACCCAGGGAGGAGGGAGACAGTAAGTTCTGTTTACAGTTCAGTATCCGTGGATAATAACTATAACAGAAATAAAGGCTATTCACCAGTAGCCTGTTTTTTCCACAGAGATTGAAAACCATCTCAAGTGAAGCTACCAAACCCCTTTGGAAAGCAAACTCTGATAGCTTTTTGGCTCTGTGACTCACCCTTCTAGTCTAAAACTACAACTGTTAGACACAAGCTTTAAAAGGGACCAGCTACAATGCTTAGATTTCCTGGTCTCACTAGCCCAAGAAAGTTTTTATACCCAAGACCTAGTTCAACAAAAATTGAGACATGACCATCATCAGAAGCTATAGATTTTTAATCTAAAGATTGGGCATACAGCAAGCATTTTACATAAATTCTTGAGTTTTTTAATTATATAATAGGAAATAGGGGCCCCAGAAAAATAAGTCTCTTTCCATAGGTCTTAATCCGTGGCCTCTGCGGTAAAGACAATCCCTAGCAACCCAGCCAAGTGTTTGCTACCCATCCACATATTATTTGGTAGGACATAAGAACAGCTATAGGTCTGTCCCTTGTCTTCTTACTGAAGGATTACGGATAGCCTGAAAAGCAATGTTGTGGCCCAGTATTCACTTATATACACGAGCCTTTTAATTACACATTTTCTTATTAGGAGGGCAGTTGGAGTTGGTAGCGTCTAACCTTCTAGTCATAAATGTTAAATGTTCAAAAGGACCATGTATTGCAATGGGCTTTGTTCCAACATTCATTTTATCGAATTTCCAAAAGAATTCCGGTGACTAAGAAAAGTCATTAACTCCTTATACTTCAGTGTCCCATCTAAGTTAGCAATAAGTTTCCTGTGCTCTACTTAACCACATTTAATTTTTAAGAATCTTAAGAGGAAAAATGTCTCACATGTAATTAAAAAGAATGTTGCTTGGTAAGAGTTGGGACTGAGCTCACAGTAATTCCATCCTGGTATAACCCCCTTCTGGCTGCTCTGGAGAGAAGAAGGACCCAGATACATATAAGGAAGTAACCAAGATGAAAAGGAGGGAAGAGATACAGCTTGAAGTGAAGAAATGACACAGACCCCCCACATACACACTTTAAAAACTTTATTTATATAAAAAACTCATTTGTTTTTAAAAGCATTAACAAGAGAGAAAGAAAAACAGAAAAGGTATGGAGCAGAAGACATGCCCCTTAGTAGTGTTCGGTGGGAGGTGGGATTTTTGGTTCTCTGGAATTGAATGTTTAGTGTTTTTATAAACAAAAAAGAAAAAAAAAAGTTAAAGGTCCCCAAAGCCCATGGCTGTTCTATTACCCACACCCCACCGAGAAAAAGAGCACCAGGAAAAGAGCAGAAGAGGAGAAGAGAAACCAAGAGTGGAGCCAGGTCCAGATGGGGGCAATTTCCCCTGTGCAGTATGTTCTTAGGGTCAAAGAGGGGAAAAGGCTCCTTTTTGCCAGAAAAGGAGTGGGAAGAAAAGGGGGGGGGTGGTAAATAAGGGATTTTAATGTATAGGGGAAGGGAAGGGGGGTAGTGGGTTGTGCACTTTTCTCTTACCCCATAGCCTCAATTTATAAGGGGAGGGGGGAGAGAGAAGGATAAAGATTTCCAGTTGCATTGAACAGAGCTTTTAGATTAAGGGGAGGAATAAAAGGCAAAAAAGTAGAAGGGTTAAAAAAAAAAAAAAAAAAACCCAAAAAAAAACAACCAGCGTAGCAGCTGATTCCTCTAACCCAACCCACTAATGAACACTGAACTGAAAGGAAGTGGTACTGGGGTGGGGGGCAGGGGAGGCAGGGAGGGAGGGCACAGAGGCGAGCGACCTCCCTCCAGCCACTTCAGAGATGACAGTAAATTTTGAGCAACTAAGGAGTAAGAGTCACACCACTCACTCCTCCCATATTTTGAGATTCATCAGAACAGGATTTTTGCAAAATCCCAACCATATACTATTGAGCAAAAGCTGAATGGCTGAAATCAGAGGCTCTACCAATTCCCAACAGAGAATCTGAGGTTCTCTAGGTCACCTCTCCTTTCTGCTATTTAGGGCCAATAGTGGGTAAGAAAGCAACAAAATATAATTTGCAAAATCATGAAAATGAGACCGCAGAGGCAAAGAAAGGCACATGGAAGGGAAGGAGGAGATGCACCCCAGGCCAAAGGCACAAAGATGAGGCAAATCCAGGGGCGATCTCTACCTTTTAAGGGTAAAGGGGGTGGGAATATGTACATCAAGTCCTTTTGTCAGCCAACCAATCCAGGGAAGAGGCAAGGAGGGAAGGGCTATAAGGGTAGGAAAGGAGACGTAAGGGCAGGGGGAAGCCAACTTCAAAGCTTCCTGCCAGTTTCAGACTAACTGATTCATGTACATTCCTACTAACTCCTCTTAGAGGTTCTTCTCCTCCCCAGAAGACATCTTTCTGCTCCTTCTCACCCAAAAAGTCTTCCTTGATACATTCTCCTCTTTCTACAGCCTCTTGCAAATGGCCAGGCCAAGTCAGCAGACATTATCACAGGATGGAAGAGGAAGATTAAGGACAGCCTCAGTAAGGGGCAACGGCAGCAGCCCAGGTTGTCATGAGGCTTGGAGAAGAGATGGAGTCTGTAGGTCCATGATGGTCCCTGCCCTGGAGATGAGGAGAGCAAGGTTTCTTAATCTCAGTTCTAGAAGACCTTCACTTACTCAAGGGCCCTTGCCAGGTGGAATGTGCCAATGTTGCCAGCCTTCTTTTAATCAAAAATAGTCATTGGAGTAAGGGAAGAGCTCACACTTCCCATTCTGCAAAAAAATAAAAGTCCCTTCCCCACCAGGGAAAAAAATCTTGATTAAGAATTATCAGTTTATCAGAGTGCTGGACACTGCATATACTGCATGTAACTTCCAATTCGTCCCATGGCTTCCAGTGAGGACTCCCACTTGCTCCCTCCCTCCATACAAGGCCAAGAGTCCCAGAGAGACCTGGTAAAAAGAGCTAATCTGCAGCAGTTTCTCGAAATATGCATATAACTGAGTCAGGCTTCTTGGGAGCAACTGGAGGGGATCTGCAGGGGGTAGGAGGGACAATTAAGCTTCACTGGAACAAGTTAGGAGTTGGTGGAAAGAAGGCGGCCACTTAGGGCTAGAAGGGCAGGAGGCAGCCTGGCAGTTGGCACAATAGTCCAGCGAAGAAAGGGAAAAATCATCAGTCCATTTCGCCACCAAAAAATAAAAGTACATATATTATAAGCTCAGATGTAGCGGAGATAGTGGTGCTAAATCTTCTGCTGTAGGGAAAAAAAAGAGAAAGAGATGTTAATAGGATTGGGAATGAGGAGAACCAAACGATAGTTGAGCAAATCTGGAGGGAGGAAAGTAGCACATAATGGAGAATCTGATCACCAGAGGCATGTCCCAGCCTTGTAAGAGGCAACAATCACAAAAGCAGCACCCCCCCCAAGCTCCAAGTGGCTGAGACTAGGGTCTCTGGCCTGATCAGATCAGCATGATTGGCAAACTGCCAGCACACAGGGGCCTCCTTCCTCAAGATGATCTTGTGGGAGGCTGGAGGACATACCATGGAGGGGTTAGACACTTGGTCCCCCTCATCATCCAAAACCAACACATCCAACTCTTCCTCCAGAGATTCCTGCCCCTCGTCCTGCTGTGAACACATGCAATTTGTTAGTAAGTAAGGAAACAGAAACCTCATGAGTGTGTGCCAGATCTAAGGAAAAATCCCCAAACTGGTCAACTCAAACAAAACAAGAGAATAGTACGAAAAGGGCAAGATATTTGAGAAAAGGCAGGGACAGGACAAGAGTAATGTATGAGAATACATCGATCAGCATTAGTCACATTTATTGTCTACCTTCCCCTAACCTGACCGTCGTAGAATGACCCAAGAAATCCCAACGTGAGTCAAAACTCCTACTTTACCTGAAAACCCCTACCAGGAAAGGATACTGTCTTTCACCAGGTACTTTTTTTTCCTATATCTCAAAACATGGAGGTTTCAAAACAGAACTAGCCTTAGAAGGACAATAGTATATAAAAGAGAATTTACCATCAGGGGTGTTCCCTTCAACGGCTCCATTTCACCTAGATCCCCAGATCGATCCAGTGTTCTGTTGTGGTCCCCTCTCTCGTTCAGTGTGGAATAGTTGTTATCTAACGAAAAAAGTACAACAGGATAGTCCCCTCTTGTGTACACTATATATTAAGCAGAGAAGTTGAATTAGGCACCGCTGTTGGGAAGTAAACTTTGTCAAATGTTCCAGAAAGGCATTAAGGTCTCGTCCTTGACTTAAAGTCCCGGACTTAAACAGAACTTGTAGGACATAGGATAATAAGCTAAACAGAAGCAAGCTGTCTATAAATGGTACTGGAATTAAGAGGAGAGACAGTAAGGGGTGGTGCCAATAGTCAGGAAGGACCTAACAAAGGAGACAGGACTTAATTAAGGCTTTGGAGATGAAGATAATTTAGCAAAACAAAGGGGAAGGGCATTCCAATAAGAGGTTATTACCTGAACAAAACCAAAAGAGTATAAAGACAAAATAGCAAATTAGACCGGGGGGGCGGGGTTTGAAACAGAGTACATGGAAGGAAAATGGTGAGGGAGCCTGGGGCCAGCTGGTGAAAGGCTTTAACAATTTAAGGACCCACAATTGATATTGTAGTAAGTAGGGGTGGGGATAGAGAATGATTTTTTTTTAAACCTTTGCATATGTGGGAATGTAGAAGAAAGTAGATAGATGAAGTTTCACTATATCTCTTCCTATCCTTACAAATGGAAATGTCCAGCCAATGAATGCTCTCCCAGGATAAGAAATGGTGAAGGTGCTAGAAAAAAACCACAAGGCCAGACAGTTCTCATCCCAGTGAAATATTACTCCATGTCCTCAGGCAGGAATTAATCACCTACCTAATGACTTTGTGTTTGATCCCATACTGCTCATCTGAATTTCTTCCCGATCAGGTTTCTTATCTATACGGAGTCAGAAAGTTATCCAGGTCAAAAACCAACTCTTCAAATTCTATACTCATCATAAAAATTGCTCTCTGGTTCGTCCTCCTTCTCTTTCATCAAATTTTTACTGAGCACCCGCTATGTGCCAGAGAGTAGACAAAGCCCTCATGGGCCTTAAAGAGATCCCTTTCCAAAAGACTCCTAGTGTAAGAAACCATTCACTCTAAGCCAGCAATTATCAAATTATTTGGTCTCCAGACCCCTTTTAGTCTTAAAAATTATTAAGAACCAAAAAGCATTCATTGGTATAAGCCATATGCATTACTATTTTACTGAACTGAGAGATTAATACTTATTTCACTTAAAAGTAACAAGAAAGTTATTCCATGTCAACATAAAACTTTTAATGTTTTAGAAAAGCAGGTTTTTGTTGTTTTTTTCTTTTTTTTTACATTTTTGCATATCTTTTTCAAGTTTGGCTTAATAGAAGACAGCTGGATTCTCATATCCACTTCTACATTCAATCTACTGTGACATAATTTTAGTTGAAGTATAGGAAGAAAATCCAGCCTCCCACAGATAAAACACTGGAAAAAGGACAATTTTAACAATCTTTTCAGGTAACTGTAGATATTCTTTGATAGTATACTAACACTCAACAAGTACGGTTCCTCTAAGGTTAGCAACATATGGAACCTGAATCCAAATGAATGATCTCCTCATACTTCATTAAATTAAAATGCACTGGTCTGTCCTGAACTTTGACTGGGTCAATTACCTATGTATGCTTCTGAAACATCACGCATTGATCACTTGGAAAATACTGGTTCACAGAGTAAAAGGCAGATCTACACATTAACACATTTCATTATACAACATCAAAAAACCAAGTCACATTCATTACTATTATCACTGATTTCAATAAAAAATATTTAAGTATTGGGGTGTTACCAGGCTCATAATGGCAGGTGTAAGTTTGCCAAAGTTATCTTTTTGGGGGCGCCTGGATGGCTCAGTGGTTTAAGCCTCTGCCTTCAGCTCAGGTGATCCCAGGGTCCTGGGGATCGAACCCTGCATTGGGCTCTCTGCTCAGCAGTGAGCCTGCTTCCCCCTTTCTCATGGCCTACCTCTCTGCCTACTTGTGATCTCTGTCAAATAAATAAATAAAAATCTTTAAAAAAAAAAAAAAGTTATCACTTTTACTTGAAAATTCGGGCAACAATTACGGTCACTTATTTTTCCTCAAAGTGACAAGCTCACTGCATTCATTTTTGAGAAAAATATCTAGCAAATATCCAAGTCTGAATAGGTGTAGTTGGTCTTTCCTTCTCCCCCCCCCCACCAAGGAAAAATGAGAGTCCATAAAAAGTGGCTAGTACACTTGGAAACTCCTACTATATCAACCATCATGCTCTGTATGCAGCACAGGATCTTTCAAGAAGATGCATACTCAAGGTTAGAAAAAGTAAAATTAATTTTTACAGCTCCATCAAGTATATTCTTAAATGACACCAGCTCTTTTTTTTTTTTTTTTTTAAAGTTGTGAGTCCACAGCAATAGAGACTGCGATGACTGATGTGGCCTGGCGTCACTGCCAGTGTGCACCACCAGGGCTTTGACACAACTGGCACAAAAGTCAACAGACATGGGGATGGATCCTCACACCACATTTCAAGAGCCCTGACTGAGGCAAAAGCCAAGTGTCATCAAGAAAATAAGAGTTACAATATACAATTCCATGAAAAAGAAAACATTTCATAAAACAAAATATATAATTCATCTTTTGGGAAAAAATGTATTTGCCCAGATGGCAAAAAATAAAACCACAAAGAGCAGCAGTTATCTCTGGGTAATAGAAGTAAGTGGTTTTGTTGTTGTTATTTTTCTGGTTGTCTGTATTTTCTAGTTTTCAACAGCCCATAATGTTACCTGGTATTACATGGGAATTGAAAAAGCAAGAAATAATCATTAGGCAACATATACATATATCAAATCATTGTGTTGTACACCTTGCATTTATACAATGACAGATGTCTGTTCTCTCTCAAAGAGAGAATTAGGTGAGACTAGGGTTCACTGCCCTATCACTGTAACCCTGCAAGCAAGGACAGAGAATCCCACCCGGGCTCCTGCCTTGGACAATCCCCAGGTGAAGTATTATTACCCTCATTCAGTAATAAATATATATTCTATTCCTCAGGCAGTCTGCCCACTGAAGAACAGCAGTGGTGGGATAAAAGGGGTATGCCCCCTGGATACTGTACCTGTTTTCTGGTTCCGGTCAATGAGAGGGAGAGTGCTGTCATCATATGAATGACTGCTCTGGCTTCGAGAAGCGTTGTTTAGATTCACCTGGAGGCAAACATAAAATGCAACAACGTCAGAGAATACTGAATTCACCCACATCTTATTCCCCAGTGGGCACA
The DNA here is from genome assembly GCF_002288905.1 of Enhydra lutris kenyoni. NCBI lineage: Eukaryota > Metazoa > Chordata > Mammalia > Carnivora > Mustelidae > Enhydra > Enhydra lutris. The sequence continues at coordinate 12,800,499 of NW_019154106.1, forward strand.
CACCATTAGGACCCTATTCTCAAATACAACTCTTACCGAAAGACCGAAAGAGAACTCACACAGGTTAAAGAAACACCTATATAGTGAAACAATCTAGGATGTTACAGCTTCTATTTACGTTCCTGATGGTGTTCAGGAGGCGACAGAGGGACCAAACACTCATACTATCAGAAGGTGACACAGTCTCTGGCAAATTCCTTCAAAGGGCTATGGCAGATTTGGGGCAAAGTCAAAAAGGCCACCTTCCTCCGTCACGACCAGCACTGACAGCATGCTGTGATGTAGAGGAAAACTGCAGCTGTTTGGGCAGCAAATGAAACGTAGGCACCACTCTTTTGGGAAGGAGGGGTAAGCCCAATGATTTCCTCACTAAGAGAGACTTGGGATAAAGTAGGACTTTTTGTGACAATAAAGCAGAAGAAACCAAAGACAGAGTGGTACATGAGACCCAGGACAAAAAAAGTACATGCCTAAGGCCCCAGAGCTGCTCTACCTGGAAGTCTGATTTCTTCCATCCTTCTTTTTCCAGTGGCTTCCGTAGTTCCTTATAGCCCCAGATTGTCTGTAATACAAGTGCTGCTGCTCGGACTTCTTTTTCTGAACGGTTCCTTTTGAGAAAAGTTAACACCACATGAATTTGGACGTTAAGACAAGGGAAGAAGCTGAGAACCTGTATTCTCTAATACAATGTCACACTAGAAATGCCAAAATGGGCAGGAGAAAGTATTCACCAAGCTCTGTATTCTGTCCCCACCACTGACACACACACAAAAAACGTTTGATGGAAAAGCAGGTTATCGATTGATAGCTCAACATCAAGACAAAAAACAGAGCAGTATCTCTTCATCCTTTACATATAAAAAAGGGAAAATAACCTTAGAAAGCAAAAGGGGAGCACTCCTTCCTAGCAACTCCCCCCTCTCACACTCAAACTCTTCCAGTTGTCATTTTGCGCATTAAACTCACCCTGATTTGTTGATCAACACCAGCTTCTCAATGCCCTGCGTCTCTCGAAGCTTTTTGGCAGCTTCCAAGTTCTCAGCAATAACCTCATTGATGGTGTTCAAGAGAGAGACCACGGTGTCCTCAGAGAAATTCTGGGAAGAGCTCTGCTGCCCTCCTGGCAGATTCTTTACCAAGTTGGGAATAGCATGTTTACCTATAGCATTAGACGAAACGAATGTGCGCAGGGAGAACAAGCCAGGTTCAGCTATAAGGAGCCCAAGACTACACTTAACTACACTGATCACTGAAAATGAGGTACTGTCCCCAGGAATCAACTTCATTCTGCTATAGTATTATCATACCAGAGGAGCAAAGGAGCTGGAATAGCCATGAATCCATGGTCTTTCTTATTCATTTATTCTCTCCTCTAGTCACACTGAAACAACATGAATACTTTATATCAAATATGCTAGTTTTTTCAGGTAGTCTAATGAAGACAGTATACATATTTAAATTGTAATAGTTCAATAAAATAGTCGTTATGAATTTAACAAAAAACTGGGCTCTGCCACAGCCCACCTATATAACTCTGGACAAATTACGTTAAGTTCTTTCCTGGGCCTTTTTCCTTATTCTATAAAAAACTTGACCTCTGGGGCACCTGGGTGGCTCAGTGGGTTAAAACCTCTGCCTTCAGCTCAGGTCATGATCCCAGGGTCCTGGGATCAAGCCCCACATCGGATTCTCTGCTCAGTGGGGAGTCCGCTTCCTCCACTCTCTCTCTCTCTCTGCCTGCCTCTCCGCCTACTTGTGATCTCTGTCAAGTAAATAAATAAAATATTAAAAAAAAAAAACCAAAAAACTGGACCTCTGTAAAGAGGTCATGATCAATAAGAATGTGTGGAATTATTAACAATGCCTACTAACAAAGGACATGTTTTTTTTTTTTTTTTTTTTTCCAAAATTTATTTGACAGACAGAAATCACAAGTAGGCAGAGAGGCAGGCAGAGAGAGAGGAGGAAGCAGTCTCCCCGCTGAGCAGAGAGTCCGATGCAGGGCTCGATCCCAGGACCCTGGGATCATGACCTGAGCCAAAGGCAGAGGCTTTAACCCACTGAGCCACCCAGGTGCCCCAAAGGACATGCTTATTAAATAAAGCTGTTTCTGTTCTGTTTTTGAAGAGTCATCACTTCTTATCTTACTAAGAATGATTAAACTAGAATGCTTGGAGTTGCAAACTACAGAGAGCTACTGGGATCCCTCCTCTGTCGTTTCAGTCATAAACTAAACAGCATCAGCTAGATGAAAGGCTCTGTACTAGATGCTGAACAAATGGTTCACATCCAACTCTTTACCAATGAGCTCTTTGTTGCGGGCATCCACAGCCAGATTTCTCAGTGCTCCAGACGCAGCTTTCACTACACGCTCATGTTCATTGGTCAGGAGGTCGGCGATGGCAGAAAGAGCCTTCTCTTGACGCAGAGCAGAGCGAATATATCGACCATACTAGAAATTAACACATGGAAAGAGGTGGAACAGATTACAAATGGCGGCAAACTAGTTAGCTGAGTTCTTCCACCCCTAAATCCATTTTCTAAAAGGTACTCACTGTCCAGCGTCCAGCACACAAGTTCTGGATAGCTCCAGCTGAGGCTTCTAGGATGGCAGGAGTCTTGCTCTCCTTGAGGAGTGAGATATATATCCGAACCACCTCTGGTTGAAATAAAAGCTCATAGCCTGCACAAGAAAGGACAGAAAAACAGAGAAAGCTAGTCAGTACCTACATGCCAGGCTCTGGCTGGTTGAAGTCCAGCTTCAATACTCTGGATTGACGGATTTATGCTCCTGTACCATCAGGCTTCCTATACTTTCCCACCTACCCAACAGCCAACTCAGAGTCTTGAGTCCATGCCTTCTTAAGAATAATTCATCCATGGTAGGAGAAGAACAGACATCAACTCATCATATGCAACTCCTCTCTCTCCTCTTTCACAGTTTACTTTGGCCTTGACATTCGGGGGATTCATTTGCCCATTGACAGCACTCAGGATTACAGATTCCTCGTCTCAAATGATTTGTTTCTAACTTAACTGAGTCATTCTGACCCCTCCCTTTACTATGATTAAGTAAAAGGGCCTATCCTAGATTTAACAACATGTAAAGTTTTTATATCCATGAAGAGCTATGAATTTTAAACCCACTATACTGATAAATATAAACACCCAAACTGTGAGAAAGAGGCTTCTTAAAACAGGTAATGACTAAGAACTATAGTGGATACCTAGGGCACCTACATTTCTGGCCTGGACTGCCATCAGGACCTTACCCACCCTCCAATAATCTGAAAAGTTGCCAAAACAAGTCCTTCATAAGTTACTGCTACAATACCAGTTTCTCAATGCTTCACCATCACTCCACATCCAGAGTTGGAGGAAAGAGAACAGTGATCATACTGCACAGTCTACAGTTAGGCTACCTGATACTCATCTGTGGACTATGTGTATGAGACTCCTGGAGACTAAAAATAAAAAGATTAACTTACCTCGAGCTGGACTAGTTCTTTTAGGGAAATCCACTGTATCATTTGCTGGATCCTCTGTGGGTTTTTTCCCTTTGGAAATTAAAAAAAGGACAGAGAGGTAAAGTTTGAGAAAGGAAAGAGTCCATTTAGTGCACTTTTTACTCTTCAGTCAAAATCTTTTTGGATCAGAGATGCACTGACGCGGGGCAGGGGTGGGGGAGAGACACCAAAAAGAAGAAAACAGAAAACCAAGCTCCCCTCCCCCATCCCAGCAAAGGGCTGCGCAGAAACAAGGACAGAAAACAGGCAGCAGACAAGTAAGATGAGGATAAGCACCGTTGTCGCTGTGGTCCTGAGGTCTGGTAACTGGGACTGCTGCCCAGGAATAGCATGCCATGAGCCATTGGCTCCAAAGAGCTGAACTTGTTTCAGTGGTCTTCCTCAAATGAATTTTCCTACATGCATCCATAGGGAAGGGTTAGGAAATACTAGAGAAGCTAAAACCAAAGCATGCAAATTAGAAGTAGGGAAGTGCCTTAAAAGATTCCACTCACCTCTGGAGAACCACTCATCTTCCAGTGCGTCACCCAAGATGGAAAGCAGAAAGAAAGGAAGGAAGAAAAATGCAGGAGAGTGATGTCAACAGGATCATGGGCAAGTAAGTAGGAAAGCAGGGAGAAAAAGAAAAACACAGAAAACACAGAGGAGGAATGGGGGAGAAGGCCCCAGATTAGTTGAGTTCTCGTCCTTTGCTGCCCCCAAACTGATACCAGTACCACCACCACCACCATCATCACCACCTTGAATGAAGCACATGACACAGGGAAGCAGCTGCAGAGCAAGGAGACATCCTTGACTAGGCAGACTCACATACCACTCAGCAAGTATTTTGTACCTAAAGCTAAAAGTGTTCCTTCCCCTTCCTGTCCTACATTAAAGAGCAAGGAACAACGAACCAAGACTCACCTTTGCCCTTCTTGGCCCCAAAGCAACTGGCACCATGTGGCCCAGTATTGTTGGCAACATTGGGAGGTGCCTCTTGGTAACGCTCTGCCTGTGGGATCTCCCGGTGAACTTGATACGACAAATTCCGAAGAAGGCAAACGCAGTTCTCCACAAGCTTGGGAACACAAGATAGAGGGCTTAGTGAACAAGGAGAACGTCTATCGTGATTTCCCAGCAAGAACAGGTTTCCCTGATTCAAGTATTAAAATACTGATCCCCAAAAAGCATAGCCCCATCCATTATCATTCACAAAGACTCTTATGTGCGCCAAGCTTCTCAAAATCCTTGCAGCCTCAGACTAATGAAGGTTTCTGCCACCATTTGGTGTGTGACACAAAACTGAGGATCACCCTGACTTTTTCCTACTTAGGAAAATATATAACCTTGGAAATACAGCTACAAAGCTTTAAGATAGAGGATATAGGTAGAAGAAATTCGAAAGAAAACTGTTTTCTTCTAAGGTGAACATCTACTTTAGGGAGCAGGGGTTGGTATAGATACCTAATGTCCCTTAAAAGCCTGAGATGGTGAGGTCTGCATGACAAGTACCTTCATGGCTGCTGTGCCTGGAATTCACTCAGCCATTAACTTACCTTGCTATCTGAGTCCTTCTGCCCAATCTCAGCCTGAACAATGAAAATGAGGGCATCCACTAAACCATCACATTCACGAAGTTTCCGGCGAGCTTCACTCCTCTCTGAGCTGACGTTCCTGAGGGGGAAGGGAGAAGCTTCAAGAAGACTCCAATCTACAAACCCTCCCTTAGTATCTTCAACATCTACAAGCCTCCTCCGTACTTTTTCTTTTTACTGTAACAGTTAGTGAGTACTTGTTACAAACAAGGTACTGCAGTTGAGAGAAAGCTGAGTAAGACAACTCTTCTTCCAGGACATTTATAACAAGGTCAGGGGGTGGGGGGTGAGGGGATGACACACACCTAGGGAGGGTCTAAATAAGGTAAACCAACAATACTTTAAGATCAGACGGATACTTCTTGCACAGGAAGTACAAATGAAGAAAGGGGCAGAGCACGCACGGGTATACGCCAAAGAGAGAAAGACTATATTGTAGCATTTATAGGATTTAGGAAGAAATCAGAAAAACTTGCATGAAATACAGGCACTTTTGAGTTTAGCCTCAAAAGATAAATAAGGAGGGGCGCCTGCCTGGCTCATGTGGTAGAGTATGCAACTCCAGATCTCAAGGTCTTAAGTTTGGGTGTAGAGATTACTTAAAATCCTTTAAAAAAAAAAAAAAAAAAAAGGTAAAGAGACAAGGGCACTGTAGCCTGAAGAAAGAATATCTCTCCCCCGACACCACCACCCTTCTAGTACTGTGTTCCTCCTACTGCATTTGTCACAGCTTTACTTGAAATACAGGTCACTGAGGACACACTCAGGCTCAAGACTAGACAACTGCCTTACATGTGGTAGATACTGAACAGAGGCTCACTGAATTAAATGAACAAAGTCAAAGAGACACAGAAGTGAGGATGTGCAGGGGAACAAGTAAACCAACATAGCAAATATATGTGCACACAAGCAAGTAGTGACAAAGGTAAGACAGGCTAGAGTCACAGTATACAATACGGACGGGAATGGAAGCTGAAGGACAGGCCAAAGAATTAAAAAAGAATTTCTTTTGTAAACTTAAGTCAGTCAAAAATTCAATCTTCCTATTCTTGAAGCCCTTATGTTACCTAAGACAGCCAGCTGTGTTGGTGAGTACCGATTCCCACTCAATATGGCGCGGCTTACAATCTTCATTGGGTTCCCGCTCCCAACCAGAATGTGGGATGATCACTTCATCTGTCAATGCATGCAGTGCATGGTCCACAATCTCCATCTTGATTGAGTCATGGGATGAGAGATTCCACAGGGTTCCTGGCAGAGACAACCCATCAGATACCTCTCTAACACCCAAGACAGTATGTTTGAAGAATGCCAAAGAGAATCCCTTATTCCATCATTTCTCGGTCTTCCCCAATGACCAAATACCTTGTAATGGTATTCAAGCTTTTGTTTGTGACCCATGATAAGAAATATACATTACGGCTCAACATATATATACATATGTGTACATCATGAAACAAAAGTTTCATAAAACAATACTTACTATTTATAAGCAATGTTCTCTGGGTTATCCACACCAGAGTTTCTCAACCTCATTAACACTGACCCCTTGGGCCAGATATTTCTTTGCTGTGGCAAGCTGACCTATCCATTATTAGATTTTGAGCAGTATCTATGCCCTTTACTCCTTAAATGCTGGTACCACTCCCTCCTGCCCAAGCCAAGTTATGACAACCAAAACTGTCCCCAGACATTGCAAATGTCCCCTAGCGGGCAAGACCAGTCCTGAGAACTAATAATCTATTCCACTTCTTGTTCTTTCTTCCTCTTGAAATACTGACTGGGATCCACAACTGTGTTCAATACACACTAATGGATCACAACCCACAATATGAAAAACCACTCTTCAAAGCAAGGATCACAAGCTCAAGTATCTACACATGTCAGGCAGGTGCGTCACGACAAGCAGATATTTAAAAGAAATTACAAGAGAGTGGAAAAATAGCAAAAGACACTCAGCTTCAGTGCTGGGGAGACAACTTGTTATATGGCAGTAGTTGGCAAAAAGCTTCAGGATTACTACAAATGGGAGAACACGCCTACCAGTCAGCTCAGACTAACCACTGTCAGGTAGCAAAACAGATCCATTGTTGCCAGTTCCCACACATTTTTAATAGAAGCCAAACAAGCTGCAATTTTAAATGAAATCTTCTGAGTTTTAAATATCAGCAAGCAATTCTCTGAAATTTTGAACACTTTGCGTGATCCAAAAATCAGGGAGATGAATCTGCCCCCAAAGACCACCAGTTCACAAACTTAAGTCAAAAGTAAAAGGGCTGGGGGCACCTGGGTGGCTCAGTGGGTTAAAGCCTCTGCCTTCAGCTCAGGTCATGATCCCAGGGTCCTGGGATCGAGCCCCGCGTCGGGCTTCTCTGCTCTGCAGGGAGCCTGCCTCCCCCTCTCTCTCTGCCTGCCTCTCTGCCTACTTGTGATCTCTGTCTGTCAAATAAATAAATAAAAAATCTAAAAAAAAAAATAAATAAATAAAGTAAAAGGGCTGAAAGTCCTTCTAGCTCTCAACATCTCTACGGGTCACAGTAACCCCAACCCAGCAGCTGCCCTTGTGCCCATAACTCACCGGTGATAACTTCAGTGAGATCCATATCCCGAGCCTTTCGAAGCAATCGCACAAGTGCAGGAACACCATCACAGTTTTTTATGGCGATCTTGTTATCCTGGTCACGCCCAAAAGAGATATTCTTGAGAGCTCCACAGGCTCCAAGGTGCACTTCCTTTTTGGGGTGGTCTAACAATCCCACAAGTACTGGGATCCCCTTGAGCTTCCGAACGTCGGTCTTCACCTTGTCATTGCGATAGCACAAGTGCTGCAGGTATGCAGCTGCATTAGACTTGACAGCATCCAAGCGGAATCCTAACATGGCGATCACCTCCGGCAGCTCTGGCTGTCTCCAGCTGTGAGGCGGGGGCCCCCCCTTACGCAGGCTATCCAAGCTTGCTAAACTTCCCCGTTCATGCTGGGCCAGAGGAGCCCAATAGTACTGGTCCGATGGCACCTCCTCACCAATCATGTCTTCATAGCTCCTGCAGTGTTGGAAGAACCAAAAGGAAAAGAATACATCAAGTTGTCGAGTCTGGTTTCGTGGAGAGCTCCCATGACCCCTCACCTCCAAGGCAGGAGGCAGGAGTAACTTCAACTCTAGCACACTACATCTTACCTGTCCTTTGTAAATGATATACTGATCAATTTTTCGTAAGGAGATAAGGGAATAATTTTAAAGGCATCTGCAGTTAGATTAAAACTACATTTTGTCCTGTCAAGTTTACTAGCTCGGAGGAGAGTAACAAGCATTCAGAGACGTTAATCACAAAAAGAACCAAATCCTGACTGCTTAGCACTAAAATGATACCTGACAGCTAAGCTCTCTGGATAGTGACTGAAATAAACCTTCAGAAGACAGAGTTAAACCAAAGAAGTCAGCAAACAATGTCTGAGAACAACTCTTACAAGCCTTCGGCTAAACAGGAAAATGTGGCATTTACACACAGGAAACAGCTGCTGGGATTAGACCCTTAAACACATTTTATTTAAGCCTCTCCTTATCTTATTTTGGAAATTATAAAAGAGGAGGTAATAAGAGTAAAAAGAGTACAGGCCTTCGTGCTACACCGAAGGGGGACCTGGCTTTAGTAGAAGCTTGAACATTAATTTTCACAGTTCATCCCAACGTCATCTCTGCTACTCAACAAACGTGTTCCAGATAATGATTGCCAGCCTCCAATTTCTACAGATGACAATACCTTGGATTCTGTCGAAACAGAGGCTACTGAACACCACAGCATTTGGGATAACCAATGACTAAGAAAAAGAACAAAATAAGCAAGGGAAGGCTTAGAGAAAAGTCCCACTGGAGAGAATTCTTCCTATTTCAGTACTACTAGCAACCACTAGAGGGTGAATCTGTCACACTATTATTTATTCATAACCACCAGGAAGGAAGAGACCCATTATCTGCGAGCTCATCTCACCCTCTGGCTCCCGTAGGAGAGAGGAGAATCTATTGTGTGGAACTCTCCAAATAAGCCTGTTGTTTGTTCCACAAAACCCCTCCCACTGTCACCAAACCCTGAAAGTTAGCTGCAGCAGAGGCCCTGCCTCAGAGCTGTCAACATCAACCACTCAACAGCAACTCAGATGGACAAGGCATTAGTAAAAATCCCTATTTTCAAATATCATTGCAACAAAGTGAGCAGGTTATAGCTAAGCTTTAAAAGGAGGCTACTGAACAGTAATGTGAAGGAAGATTCCATTTTAGTAGGGGAAAAATAAGATCAGAGTATGTTGAGTATGTCCACCTGCATAGGAAAAAAAGAAATCAAAGCAAATGCACCAAAATGTTAACCAAAGTTCTTTCTCTATGGCCGGAGTGCCTTTCTACATTTTTATAGTTTTGTAGTGAGCACGTCTTACTTTCATTATTGTTTTAGTATAAGCAATTACAAAAACAATCGCCATAACCAAGATTTTGGTCACTCAGTTGTATTTCCTTCTTTTATAAGCAGGGAATCATGACATTCTTTCCTTTGTTTTACAAATAACAAAGCTGTGCCCAGAAAGATTAAATGACTTGCTTGAGGCTATATAGCTAGTGGCAAAGGCACAACTAGAACCAGAAGTCTTCTGGTTCAGTGCTTTATCCACTAATTATTCTGCCTTACTGTTTCCGTTTGACCTTGTATTACTCTCCAAGGCCTGGAACAGGAAGCAGCTAATGTTTCTGCTAGTCAAGCAGGTTTCCAAGTCCAGTGCCACCCTGGAATGGACCCAAGAACCAGGCCCAAATATGCTCTCTTTTTATGTCAGTTGCCACAGTAGAGAATGATCTGTCCACCCACAACCACCTAGGTCTAATCACTCTACTAATGAGGAAGTCCGAAAAGCAGACTTGTTTCAAGCAGACGGGCCAACGCCCTGGGCAGACTCCTTTGGTGATAGCTGTTACCTACCACTGCTTCAAGTTGCACCAGGTGAAGTCTGCTGCTCACCCCACTGCCCCCTACCCCAATAGAAGGTGAGTCACATGGGAGTTGGACTAGCTGTCCACATGATACAATACCTAAAAGGTGAATGACTCAGGCTGAGATAATGCAGCCTCTAACCTGGGCCCAGCCCAGTTCACTACTAACTAAGCTACCTAATATGAGGAAAACGAGCACCAAGGCATTTGCTTTAGAAGGTTATGACCCCATACAGAAATTCAACAATAGCTGCTAGGTTATCCTTACTACGAAGACATCCATAAATCTTCTCCTTTATTTCTTATTATTTTTCCTTGCCTGGAAAACACTATGTCTGTGATTTATCATAAAGCAGGGCTGACAACCCATGCGCCAAACCTGTTCTTCTACAGTCCCAGAGCTAAAAAGGGGTTTTTATATTTTTAAAAGGTTGTAAAAGGAGAACAACAACATTAAAATATATACATATTATATATATATATATGGCCTGCAAAACCTATTAAAAAAGTTCTGCCTGGTCCTTTACAGAAAAGGTTTGCCAACCCCTATTCCAAAGCATTCTTTCAAGGCAAACCTTCTACCAGCCCAAACATCAATCACTCCCTTTTACGTATCACCAAAGAATCCCCAGGGATGAGTAGCAAAGTCAGAACAGGCAGCTGCTAAGCAACCTTTCAGAATGTCACTTATATACCACCCTCAAAGGATGCCACCCCCATTTCACTTTATAATCAAAGGTAAAAACCAAAACACGAAGTGTCAGGGCTTTGGTGAGATCAAGGTTTGTTTTTAACTTGAAACTAAAATCACCACTGGGAGGGTTCTCACGTATACCCTTAACTATCCACTCTGGCCCTGAAAGCCAAAAACCCTCAATTCTCTCTTATTACCAAACCAAATGCTAAAGAAATTCATAGGAGCAAGGCAGTATCCCATAGCCCCAAAGCACCAAGCTCCCTTGTGCAGCTGCCTATCACCAAAAAGCCAGATCTTGGGCAGAAACAGCGGCAACTCTTGGCATGGAAGCAAAGGCCACTCTTCAGGATGTAGACCAATAACCACAAGTCATTATCTATAAATAATTAGAATATAGGATTTTCATCATGAAAAAGACAAAAAAGCAAGTCAGTATCTGGTAAAGTCACAAAAGGGAAGACACTGTCTCAGATTCAAAAAAGCACTTAGAAGGAGAAGGAATAGCTACCCCTTATCTCTGTCTTGGTTTAAGACCCTTGCCTTCCCCTTTTCTTCCCTACCTGAGTCGTCGGCGAGGGTCAGAGGGCGTCCCAGTCCGACGGGCAGTGCCATAATCGGACATCATGCCATAATCCAGATCATCATAGCCCATGCTACGCTGGTCATCTTCTAGCCCATAAGGCTCTGGGTGAAAACGATGCAGATCCACACTGCTCCCACCTACCCGAACTTGGGGCTGGGGCCCATACACATCCTGTCTACTAGGTGCCCGATAACCTTCCATGCTGGGCCTGTACCGCTCCTCAATGCGGGTCACCCGGGACAGACTGCCATAGTTGTCACTGCTACTTGGATAACCATCTTCATAGTGGCGGCTATATCCATCGGGAGGGTAGTGGAAGTTCCTGGGAAGGGTAGCAGTGCCTGCTTGCCCAACGTAGGGACCAGGTCCCCCATTGCCATTCTTGCGGAAGTCACGCCCCAGAGTCTGGATATAGTTGTTAGAAACTGATGAGGCATCCACAGGCAGCCCATCTGGTCCCACAGGGACTGGCTGTACTGTCCGTGTTGTCACAGTCTTCACAACTTTCTTGACCTTCACATAAGGAAAGAGAAAAGCGTGAATAATATAAGCCTCGATTCTAGACCTCTTTTTTTTTTTTTTTAAGATTTTATTTATTTATTTGACAGAGGGAGACACAGCAAGAGAGGGAATACAAGCAGGAGGAGTGGGAGAGGGAGAAGCAGGCTTCCTGCCGAGCAGGGAGCCCGATATGGGGCTCGATCCCAGGATGCTGGGATCATGACCTGAGCTGAAGGCAGAGGCTTAACCCACTGAGCCACCCAGACACCCCCTCCCCTTTTTTTTTTTTTAAAGATTTTATTTATTTATTTCACAGAGATTACAATCAGGCAGAGAGGCAGGCAGAGAGAGAGGGGGGAAGCAGGCTCCCTGCTGAGCAAAGAGCCCAATGCAGTGCTTGATCCCAGAACCCTGGGATCATGACCTGAGCCGAAGGCAGAGGCTTCAACCCACTGAGCCACCCAGGCACCCCAATTCTAGACCTCTCTAAGAAATGAAACAAACCCCTCCCACTACCTCATTTTATCCAGAAATGCCTTACATTTTACCATCTACCTTTCACTCTCTACCTTACAGGAAGTGCCCAGGCAGGAAATCTGTGCTGGCAGTAACTATGCCTATAAGGGAAGCTATTGTAGACCTTGCAGACTTCTCTCTTCCCCATTCCATTCAATTTTCCCATATCTCTTCTATCTTCCCTATCTAGCCAGAGATCACGTTCTTTATGCATTCACTACAGATTGATACTTTCCATCTACCCTAAGTGCTTAATCTCTTCTCCACCACCAAGAAAGACCAAAGGAAGACCTCCTCTATCATCCCAGACCTTATACAAGTCTTAGCTTACTGTGGTCTCTGTGCGCCGAGTAGTTCCATCATCAGAGGTCTCCACAGAGACAACAGACATGGCTCCCTCAGGGTCCTCCTCCGTGTAGGTCCCCACAATCTGCCCTGGCTCCTGCATTCTGGGAATGGTGCTATACACAAGGTGACTGTGATCCTGTATGGAAAGGTGGAAAAGGAAGGAATGACTATTAAGCCATATATATCAATAGTCCAACCCAATGAGAGGTAGTCTCCCTAGAGAGATTCCTCATGCATCTTCCATGGGCCCCAGGATTTTTAGTGGAGTATATGTCCTCACCTTTTGAACTTATACAAAAGAGCAGAAGATGTAAGTCCCCAGTTCTAGTCATTTAACAAATATAAACTGAGTTAACTACAGCCACATCAACACCCAAGTGACAGAGACAGCAGATTTAACTTCCCAGTTCTGGTCATCAAAGTGTCTATGAACTGTGTTAACTGTGGCTACATCTGCATCTGGGTGATCCTTCAAGAAAGAAGTTCACCAGTAAAGAACTTTTAAGATGAACCAGGAAGTCCCCCAAAAAACCCTCTTCTGACTCTGTTACTCTTTAGAAACCGCCTAAGGCTCAAGACCAGTGAGATTTCAGGTAAGAACAGAAGCATGCCCATTCCAGAAAAGGGATGCAGTAACTGAAGGATCAAATACAGGAGCAGTGGCCGTTAAAACTCATTCCAAAATACAACTACGCGTATACACTTATGCTCCACTACTTTATTTTCCTAAATGAAAGAATCTAATTAATGGGTGGGTTCTTACAATGTATCAGGCACTTTGCAAGACACCAATATGCTCTTACAGGCTGGGGAAGTAAGAGAAAAATGAAGCAACCCAGAGCTTGAGCCAAAGACATTACCTGGGGTCCGTTGAGTTTCAGATCTGAAAATTTCTGTCGCTCAAGGTCAGCATCGCCCACAAACCGGCCGTTCTGAAACATAGCCCACAAGAAGACAATTCATTTTGTGGCCCTCCTTTGCTCTATCAAATACAAATGATCTTTTTTCCAAACAGGAAAGGGTTTTCAAATAGGTATTTGTGGCCTGGAGTCCTTCTGTCAAGTACTTATAGAAGAACCACATCACTCCTTAGTTTTAGCACTTTCCTCAAAAGTGGAATTGGGCCTGGAACTGGCAGACTGGGTCTCTGGAACATAAGAAGGTAAGCTCCATGAGGGCAGACATTTTTTCTATTTTTATTTTTGGTCAGTTTTGTTCAATGATATATTTCCAGTACCTTGAACAATGCTTGGCACATAATAGGCACTCAAAATCTATTTGCTGAGTAAACAGCAGAGACTCAGGTAAGTCCTTAAAAATATAAGGAAAGTTAGAAAAGCTAGGTTGGGGAGTTTCCAAAAGCCCTCTTTATTGCTCCATCCATCTTCATGCTCTACTACCACTGGAAACTCCCACATCAGCCAGCTTTTAAAGAGAGACACAAGAGGTAGAGTCTCCCTTTCCTAGTAGGAAGAAAACGAGGACCCCAATTCCCCTCTGCAAAAACAGTTGTCTCAACATCATCATCATCACCAATTTTTAGAGCCACAGAACATAAGCTGCTCTGTTTTGAGCAGCAGGAAATAATCTAACAACATTACACTACGTAAAAATACAGTTGACTGCTCCTCTTCCAATAGGAAACAGTGAGATACAGCCGTGGAAGACTTCCCCCACCCTACTCCTATTACACAGGGAGTGTAATGCTGCAGGGAGAGGAAGTTAAACATTACTTTCAGGAAGAAGGAAAGGTGTGGCTTCGTTGCCGAACAGAAGTTAAAAATAAGAGAGAGAAAGAAAGAAACCTAGTACTAAATTCTGGAATTCCCCACCACCTCCAAGCCTGAGCCGTCCTGCTCTCCCCTTTCAATATATACCGCTCATTGCTAACCCTCTATTCTGATTCCTATAAAAATCCTAGGAACACTGCAAACATACTGCTTCCAAGTCTCCTAAATGGACTTTTGTCCTCTCACGCAATATGCTTCTCAGCATGATGGATCTTCTCTGTCTTAAAAAATAAGTAAGTAATCAATGTAAAGGACTACTGGAGCATAAGCACTGTTGTTAGTTCCCAACCAGAGATCCCTTAAGATGGTGGAATCTACCAGGCAAGGTCTACCCTACACATACACACCCTCAGACAGATTACATCACAGCGAAGTCAGACCAGAGAAACCATAGGAAACACAAGATACTTCTCATTTCTAACACCAACTCCCCCAAGTCACTCAGAGGCAGCCAACCCAGAGACCACTGGCTCCTGTAGTTATCTGGGTTAAATAACAGCACAATGCTCCTTCTCCAGCTCTAACCAACAGAATTAACAGTGATACCCTCCCCACAAGACATGATCTGCAAAGCTAACAAAACAAGCATACAAGGACAATATGGAGCAGGAATATACAATTTATGGATACTGCCACACCTTCTGAGCAGACTCTTCCCTGAGCAAGACTGAACCGGAGCTGAGAGTATAAGATACCCAACCTCACCAACCACTAAGCAGGCATTTACCTTTCTGAATGTTTGATACCAAGTTGAGGGGGAAAATCAGAGAAAACAGAAGGACCTTAGGTACAGCTCCTAACTATATGATTTACCATGACTAGAATTACATCCCAAACCAGAAACCCCACTCCAGCAAAACAGGAAGTCAGACAGATGCTTCTTGAGATACATCTATTCAACTCAGCAGAGCAGCAATATTCCCTATTTCTTACATCAGTACTGGAAAGGAGTACACGGGCACCGGACAGCCCATCACCACAAGGAAAGCAGTTTCCCAAGTAGGATCATAGCCTCTCTATGACCATGCCAAAGTCCTACCTGCAAGTCTGATGGAGAGAGGGGTTACCTGATGCCGGCGGGTGAGGGTGCCGTTGGCCATGAGTGGGTTGGCATCTTGTGGTGAGACCCGGACGCGTTCCAGTTGCGCCGAGACGTGGCGCCGTTCCTCCTCCAGCGCCCGGGTCAGCTTCTCAAACTGGGCCTCTTGTTCCTTCACAGAGGCCAAGATGCTGGCGGTCGACTCCACCTCTGAGTCGTCCATGAAGGTAAGGGGCGGAGCCGCCGCAGGGCAGGGTAAAAAGGAAGGTGTGGATCACAGAGGGAGGAGCAAAGAGGGAGAAGGCCCCCCTCACTTCACACTACTGAGAGAAGGTAAGGGAGAGGAGAAAAAAGGTCACAGGTCAGAGAAGACAGATGAATCATTAATCCCAGAGCCAAAGATGCCCTCTTGTGGTTTTACCGCAAGGCAGAAAGCCAACCACCACCAAGCCTAGGAGCCCATCACCACTGTCCGCTCAAGCAGGATCCTTTGCCCACTACCCTTTAACACCTCACCAGAAATAACCACCGCATGGAAAGGTGCAACTAGATCCAAGTCTACACTGTTGGCAGGAGAAGGAGAATATGGCTAAGTACTATAGTCATAGTCATAACAGGAGATTAATATTAGATTATTTTTCCCTGGAAAAATTTGCTGGCATTAACTCAGTGAAAGTTGTAACTCCACAGCACACACCAGCACCCACTGGCCTGCAGAGGTACGCCATTTCTAGAATTAAGGGAACAGTACAGACCTACAGTTCTTACCTCCCCAAATCTGAACACTGAAATTGCCTCAGGGGTGGCCAAGTTTACAAAATGAATATGCAGGTTAAAAAGCCAATCAATCAAGAAATATAAATAGTAAAAAAAACTTCCTACCGTCAAATGCAGGCAACAAAATGAAGGCCCTCATTTTGAATACATTTATGAAGGTGTCTTTCTACTTTTCAAAACCATACTATAATGCTGAAGGCAAACCATGGGCCTTGGCTCAAGGAGACAAGAGAGCAGTAAAACCACAAAAAATTCTGTATGTAAAAAGGCTCCACTTGCAGTGACCTTCACCTCTTTGGGAAGTTGGAAAATGAACACTGGGCTCAAACTCTGAAATTGCCCCTTGAAGTAGTTCACATTCTAACCTTCAGTCAATGTCTGGGAACTTCCTATATCCCTGTTATCCTGCAGAAAGCTCTAAATAAACCAAGTGCATTTTTATATCTTTACCTATTCCAACTCAGGTTAAACACCCAAGTAGCTAAAAGATTTGTGTTCTATTTATACAATAAATGATTGTTGTATAAAAAAGAAGAGTTCCCCACACCCTACTGCATTAACTGCAAGTCGGCCAGTAAATGGAGGGGCCCTGTAGACACACCATTGGACTCAATAGGGTTTCTCGCTTACAAACTGGCTACAGGAGACTTTATGGCCAGTCCAACATATACCATGTCAAGAGGTTTTAAAATAAACTTTCTTCCCCTATTCCCCACCCTCTTCTCAACCCCTTAAAGAAAAAAAGGTACTTAAAAAATTTATTCTTAATAAACATATTTCCATACACACCTGTTAAGACAAGGTCGTAACTGACTGGTTTTAACACAGAGTACAGCCCAGTCTAGATTCAAAAAATCATGGGAGAAGCATCCCAGCCACCACAGCAAGGAGGAAGCAGGAAGGAGAGAGCTGCAGAAATATTTGGAGGAAAAATGAGATTGAGAGGAAAATAAAATATACCCAAAACATTAAAAAATAAGAGGAAGGGGCAGGTATTGGGAGAAAGACAATCTGGGAATGGAAGGGAGTCACATAAAATAGGACTTGCAATTGCTTAATGTGACAAATGCCCTTGGGACTTTGTTCTGTCTTCAGATACCAGGACCCTGATGTAGTTTTTATTAAAACCTGGATTCTACTGTCATGGAGTACTTCTGTACAGAGTAGGTTATAATATAGATAAAAATTCACTTATCCCCTATTCCCAGCCATCGAAGTGGGGGAGAGGAATTTCTGATGTTGGAATGCCCTTCCCCCTTCTTCCGACCTCTAAGGCAGAAACCTCAAAGCCCAGTCCCAGCATGCCCACAAAGACATTGAGAAACCAATGCAATAGTGGGGAAGACATGTGGGGACTAGCCTAGACTGAGCCTTTTGCTTCAGTTCCCTTTCCCACGCTCCCCAGGGCCCCTACCAAACACAAGCGCTGGGGCCTGTTTGCTCTAGAGTATATGCAGCATTCTGCAAGCAAGAGTACCCAGAGGAACAGATAGACAGGTGTCCAATAAACTCCCTAATTAATCCTCTACCACTAAGACATCTTCCAGTGGATCCAGCACCGAAATCCAAGAATGTGGCAGCCCCCTCTAAGTTTCTCTGTCTTTGGCTCTGGGTTCCCGTAATCACTTATCAACTACTGTTCTTCCTTCCGGTCTGTTGCTGAGTTTTGCTATTCCCACCCTACATCCCAACAGGCCACTCAAACGTCTTTAATAAGTATCCTCATTAAAAAAAAAAAAAAAACTTTTTAAAATGCTGCTCCCTCATCTCTATTGCTTCATTTTAAGCATTGAACATATCCGCTCTGTACGATGACCTACGAACCTTCATACCGGGAGGACTCTAAAGCTCAGGAGAGATCTTCCAGTTCTAGATTTCAACAGGGTCTGAACTGCACTTACCACTCTGGCAGCCTCCACCCTGTAATCTTCTTTGTTAATAAATACCCAAACTACCACTATCATGGGGCATACAGTAACAACACTCCCTGCTGCAGAGAAATTGTCATCGTGTGGTAAACAGCTACTTTTTACCCCTACAACTTTCAATAAAGGGAGTTAAGAAAGGATAGTCGGAAAACTACCCAGGGCTCTAAATCAGGATGCAGGATCTTTTCACATCCTTCACGGCTTTAAGGACTGAGCACCAGGCTCTAATCTGCAGAAGATGACAACACAGCTAAGCAGAAAGAAAGGACCAGATTCCTAGACCTAACAGCGCGGTGAGATTTTTCTGCCTGAAAGGGGGCAGAGGCAGAGGCTATGTAGGATAGGACACAGAAGACTGGTCCCAGTCCTGGCGCTGCCACTAGCCAACAATGGCAGGAAGTCAATGCCATGTTCTCATCCAAGAGATGCCAGCATCACCAACCCAGTTTAACTGAGAGTTGCTAAGAGGATCAGGTGAGATAATGTATGTCATACAAATGTGAGGTATGAAGTTGTTTCAAGAGTTAGTTTCTATCTCCCAATTATATTACTTAATGGTAATGCCTCAGCCCAAAACTATTTTGTGAACTAGTAGATGAGACTAACCGGATCAAAAGCATAACTGGGTTCTAAGGAGTGGATGAGCTGGTTCCCCTGCTCCAACTCTATTTACTAGGAGGTCCCACCTAGACCAGTGTTTCCAGGACACAGAGTGCAGGATTACACACCCGCTATAATAAGTTCTTGACCCCTTATTTGAGGCCTTAGCAGTTTTTGACCACAGAGAAAGGGAAGGTGAAAAGAACTAACAATTACTGAGTGTTTTACATTTATTATGGTGGTAATACAATGCTAAAGAAGGAAGTTTTACTTTACTTTACTTTACTTTACTTACAAATGAGAAAATGGGCTCTAGGTGAAGAAATTACCCAAGATCTTGGTTAATAGCAAATTCTGAATTTAAACTCAAGTATATTCCATTCCAAAGCCGGTGTTCTCTTTCTACTACATGCTGTCAAGCCAAGAAAGTACAAGCCCAGTATAAGATGTACAGTCCAGCCCTTCTCCCCCATAGTCCTTGCACTTTCTGCCAAAACATCACAAGAAATAAGTGAGGGAGGGGATTTCCATTTTTCCTTACATTAAAGGGTTATTCATAATGTCTACATAGAGGATATAAGTGGGAGAAGGGAAACAAATGGGAGGAAAAAGAGAGCGGAAGTGGGGGAAGAGAACGAAGCCAAGGACGAGCTACAGTACAACAGCCCACCTCACAACTCAGACTTGAAGAGTCTTCATCAATGCCATACACATAAAAAAAATTGTGCTTTAAACCAGAATCTGCAAACCACTAATGGACTTTGGCAATTAGAGTCAAGAAAGTCACGGGAGTCCAGGCCAACACCTTTCTTAATATTTTCAAATGCATTACACTGGTTCTCACTACAAAAAGATGGTCAAGGAATTCTCCAAATGAGGAGAGAAAGACCACACATAAAGTGCGCCCTGCCATTCCCCTAAGAGTAGACTTTCCCCTAAGACTATGACTGGTTTTACTTGTAACAAGCCACAGGTGCTATAGACCTGTGAATCTACAGCAAGTCTCCAGCATTCAGGTGATGACAATGGTAAAAATTCAGTCTCTTCCGTAAGAAACCCAAACCAAAAGTTAAATTGGATCAAATACCCAGAAGGACCAAAGAGATGATGCCAACCAGTAGCTGGGTAAAAAGTATCAGCAAAGCACAGCCCCTGGAATGGCCTATCCTACTGTCATGTGGCTATAGGAATGTAACTTAAGATTCTCAGTTAAGAATACAGGCTTTGGAATCTGCCTGGGTTCAAATCCCAGTTCCACTGCTTCTTAGCTGTAGAACTTCGGGCAAAATACCACTTAAGCTCTAAACCTCAGGTTCCTTTTCTGTAAAATGGGGGAAATAAAATACACATAAGAGTAACTGCAAGAAGTATGTGAGACAATCCACATAAAGTGCTTAGAAAATGTTTTGACACACAGCAAGCTATTAATATGGTTACTGATAAAACACTACCACAAATAGCTAATACAAGGGGCCAGAGTTTGGTGGTGTTAATAGGACTTTTGAATAAGCCACACATATCTCCACATGCCCCCCTCTCCGCTTTTATAAGAAGCCCAGTAAACTACAGGAATTCTCCACACTCTCAAAGGGAAAGACAAAATAAAATTCCAGACTAGGGGTCAAAAGACCTGGGGTTCAAGTTCTGGCTCTGCCTAAAAGTAGCTGTGAGAACTAACTCAAAGGGTAAGTTATAACCCCTGTAATCTTCACTTTCATTACTTGTCAGGGTTTAGCTTTAATGGGCTAATATATGTAAAAGTATAGGCTGGGTGACTGAAATTCTCCTACATCCCTGCTATTCTGATAAGTATATCTGAAGACATTGGTGCCTGGGTGGTTCAGTTGGTTGAGTGACTGCCTTCAGCTCAGGTCATGATCCTGCACTCCCAGGATCAAGTCCCACATCCGGCTCCCTGCTCAGCAGGGGGTCTGCTTCTCCCTCTAACCTTTCTTTCCCCTTCCAGGCTCGCTAGCTCTCATTCTCTCTCTCTCTCAAATAAATAAATAAAATCTTAAAAAAAAAAAAAAAGTATATCCAAAGACATGACCAGAATTAGGCAAGCTACCCCTTATGGAAAGAAGAAAAAGTATCTGCCCTCAGATGGAGAACTCTAAACCCCCTCAGAATAGTCTTAGAGTTTCTTCGGAAAGAAATTTTATCTTCTGCAGCCAATCCCAAAACCAGTCGTCCTCTTTCCTTCCTTTTTATTATGAAATCAAAACCAATGTCACAAAGTGATACCTTCCCCCAAAAGCAAGGATAAGCAAAACTCTATGTCATCCTAGTGATTTCAAATGACTGTTTTAAAAAGCACATTGAGCCTCACACTGAAGAATACCAATCAATAAAATATAGCACCTGTAACACCACAAAGCTATACTATGTAAGGCTGAAGCCAACAAAGGTTCGTCTTCTAGATCCCTAAAAAGTATCTGTTTGCCTAAAACCACATGTGCTCCAAAATTCAAAGCAATTATTCCTGTTCAACCATATGCACAGAAAACTGCCATTTTATTTTTAAATTAAAGGAATATATTTAGTAGTAGTTTTTTCTCTGGCTTCTTATCACCAAGAGTGCATGTACATCACCAGGAGTGCATGTACAGGTCCAAGGTCTAAGTGCCCCACCTACCACCTGATGTTCCACCATCTCAAGCTCCATGAGAACAATTCCAGTGTTCCCTGCCTTTGTTGGAAGACTTAACTGCCACACTAAGCCCAAGTCCCTGGACGTGATCTGCAGGAAGACCTAAAGAGTACTCCGCCCACTTCATGATCTCAACTGACCACTTCTCAGTGTTACAAAACTGGTATGATGGAAATGGCCCTTTCTTAGGTGTTAGCAGTTTCTGAGCTTCGCTGTGAATGGGCCTGATGCAAGGTCCAGCTTCGCCACCTAAGAGCACCCAAAAGGCAGACTGGGGTCTTTCATTTTCACAGGGAAAAACTAGATCTCAATGTGTCCACCATGAACCTCTCTGACGAATTAAGAAGTATGACAAATCACTGTCCTCTTTGGGAAGAGTGATACTTCTGATTGGAGATCCAGAGCAAAGAAGGAAAATAAATATCTAAAAGTTTTGGTTTTTTAAAAATATTGTTAAAAGGAGGTTGAGTTGGACATCTCCACAGATCAATAGGACACCTTAAACTCACCTCAGTTTTATCATCCTGACCCAAATTTACATATCAGAATTTCGTTTTTACTGTGACTGTGACTTTAAAAGAAAAAAAAAAAAAATCAACTCCATCATCTTGACCCTAAATTCGGAAACCAGATGGAACATTATCCTTGTTCTCTTTTCCTCTACCTTGAATTCTGGGAACCCCCAAACCATAACATACTAAATGGCTGAATGCTGGACTGGCTTTGAAGCAAAGGAAGGGTGTGGCTCTCAGCTAGTGAGGGGCCCAGGGCTGAAAGGGTATGGAAAGAAACAAAACCTGCTTCTCTCTGGGGCACGTATGACACACACACACAGGACTGGTCTAACAAGTCCTTCTGATCTCTCAGGCCAGGCCGCCTCCTTCTCCACCCCCATTACCCACATGCCTCTCCAAGGCCCTCCACTGGGACAGACAACGCTGAATTTTCTCTCAATCCTGAAAGTCTGAGACACATCAGTTGCTTACCTGGATCCCTGATGCAACCCTGTCAAAGAAGCCTCACCTAGCCTTATAAGGCCAAAGCAGAGCTTTAGGGAGAGGCCGATAAGGAAACAAAGATAAGAGGGAGGGGCAAAAAGAAGGAGGTGTCAGACTGGAGGAAGGGGAGAGGCCAAATGCCTTTCTCCTCCCTACTGGAGAAGGGAGAAAAAGAAAGGGAGGTCAAGTACACAATGGGAAGTGAGAAAAAGTCTAATCAAACTGGGAAGGTATTGTGTAACTCCTGTGTCATAAAACAGAAATCCTAAAATTAACTAGGATACCTTATACCCTTCCCTACCCTAGGCTAGAAAAAAAATTTTCATGGAAAAAAAGCTTAACCTTAGGGTTTTCTAGAGGTCACCAAACTGTTTGAGCTCACATTCCTTTTTTAAAGAAGTAGCTTCTCACCAAACCCCCTTACTTTCTATCTATGGCATTCTCAACATTTCCTTCCCCATCCTCTGTTTTTTAAGATTATTTATTTATTTGTCATAGAAAGAGAGGTGGGGGGGGAGCACAAGCAGGGAGAAGAGGCAGAGAGGGAGGGAGAACCAGACTCACTGCTGAGCAAAGACACCATGAAGGACTCAATCCCAGGACCTGGGATCATGACCTGAAACAAAGGCAGCCACTTAACTGACTGAGCCACCCAGGCGTTCCCCTTGCCCCTCCTTTGACAGTGACTTGGGATAGCTGCAACCAGCTAATTGAGTCACATTTATAGTCCTGCTTCCTCAAAGCACTGAAAAGAGCAATAAGACACCCCTCCATCACGTTGAGAATATACACACTTTTTGAGACAAGCAACAAAAGAGTCTATGAGGAAATAAGAGAAAGTGTGAAGGTCCTGTTTCAGCTATAGGGCAGACTGCTGAAGGAAATGTTTTTCCCTATCTAAAAGAAAGAAGAAAATCTGACTTTACAGGGGAAGAAAAATTGTGATCTATTAACTGATCTCCCCTTCTAAGTTACCACACATAATCTTCTCAGCAACCTCTGGGGTGACACTAGCCCCTTTTTATAAATGGCCCCTTTTTATAAATGAGTAAACTGTACATCAGAAGAACTCAGTATCCTGCCCAAGGTCATAGAGCCAGTGAGTAGTGGAAATGCACCCATTCTACTCCAAGTTCATGTTCCTTCTTTCTGACAGAGTAAAGAGGGTATGCACTTTCTACACATCTTGTGGGTAAAAGTCATTCTAATTTCCAATAGAGAAGCTGACCAAAAGTAAGCTTTTTTTTTTTATGAATTTTGTTTATTTATTTGACAGATAGAGATCACAAGTAGGCAGAGAGGCCGGTGGGGGAGTGGGAAACAGGCTCCCCCCTGAGCGAGAGCCTTACACGGGGCTCAATCCCAGGACCCCAAGATCATGACCTGAGCTGAAGGCAGAGGCTCAACCCACTGAGCCATCCAGGCCCCCCAAAAGTAAACTTTTGAGAAGGAGGATGGTGTGAAGGCAGATAGACTTTTGGGTCTTACCTTCACTTTATTTTTTTTTTTAATTTTTTAGAAAAGATTTATTATTGGGGGGGGTGAGTGTGCATGAGAGAGCTTGGGGAGGGGCAGAGGGAAAGGAAGAAAATCTCAAGCCAACTCCATGTGCTGAGGTGTGCTGAGCTCTGAGCCTGACACGGCTCAATCTGAGTGACCATAAGATCATGACCTGAGCTGAAATCAAGAGTAGGGTGCTTGGGCGCCTGGGTGGCTCAGTGGGTTAAAGCCTCTGCCTTCAGCCCAGGTCATGATCTCAGGGTCCTGGGGTCAAGTCCCACATCGGGCTCTCTGCTTGGAAGGGAGCCTGCTTCCTTCTCTCTCTCTGCCTACTTGTGATCTCTCCCTGTCATATAAATAAATAAAAACCTTAAAAAAAAAAAAAAAAAAGAGTGGGGTCCTTAACTGACTGAGCCACCCAGGCGTCCCTGGGTCTTACCTTCATTTTAATGAGCAAGAACTGGGGCCCCTGGGTGGCTCAGTTGTTAAGTGTCTGCCTTCAGCTCAGGTCATGATCCCAGGGTCCTGGGATGGAGCCCTGCATCTAAGCCCCATATCTACGCTCCCTGAGCCTGGTCCTCCCTCTCCTACTCCCCCTGCTTGTATTCCCTCTGTCAAATAAATAAATAAAATCGTAAAAAAAATAATAATGAGCAAGAATTTATTTGATTCTGAGGAAAAATAGCTTGCAATCTACCTCAGATTTCCCATTCTGTAAAAGAATAGAATTCAGGAGGGAAGGTGCTGGGGCAAAAGTAATACAACTTTTTACATAGTCACCTATCCACTGGAGGGCTTGCTCTAGAAATCTGGCCACATGCCACATTCTCAAATCATCCCCATCTCAAGGAAGAAAACCTAATTACAAATATACCTACTCTCATTTTTAATGTGGCATCTCACTAAACCAAAAGCAGAGATCAGAGTTAGGGTAGGAAACAGAAGGAACTAGAAGCAGGGAAGTTTTGTGCTGGCCAGTATCAGAACAGAGGGGAGGGATTGTTCTAGTGGTATGTTAGCAATCTGCCTCTGGGGCAGCTGTCCTCCTGGGCAATCAAAGGCAGGTTTGTGTGTATGCTCAGGGCCTAGACAGCTTGGCAAGAAGTTGAGGACTCAGCCACCCAATCCACAAAGTTAGAAGAGATGCCTGTTTCACAGCTGGAATGGAGGGCAGGGAAAACATAAAATTAAGAGGGAAAAGGAAGGAGGGGCACAGAGAGTGCTACAGGTGCTATTTCGGGGTAGGGGGGTGCTAGAGAATCCGAGGAAACTACTAACCATTCCCTAGTAATGTGCAAACAATGAACTACCAGTACCTCCCAATAATGAAATCAAAGAATGGATAGGTTTCCCTAGCTCTGTGTGTAGTAGGGTGCCAAGTGGAAGGGTGAAATGTAAAATGCTGGGCCCCAGCATCTCCTGGTTCTCTCTGTCCCTTTCAGACCCAACAAAGTATCTGCAATATAGAGAATGAATAAACATTATATAAACAAGTATCTATTTCTTTCTAGAATTCCTTTCTTAATTAAATCCTAGAGATCTATAAATTAACAGTAACACACATAAAACTCGGTGAAATTCCCCAATGCTAGGAGATGGAAGCCATTTATATAACTCAAGTACTGAGATGCAAAAGGCCACAGTCAGAATTCACACTCCCTAATCCCTCAGAATAGCTAGATGCTCCGAGACCCATTAGACACACAAAGGCTGCTCTCTTCTCAGTAGAGCCCTGGAGCAGAGCTGCTCTCCAGGGACAAAGAGATTTCACAGGAGAACCACAAAGACATGGCCCCTCTCTGTTCCCCCACTCCCAGCTTTCTCACTTCCTGTCACAGTAGCACCAGACCACAGTCTCCCAGAAACAAACAAATACAAAGTGCTGGATTCTGGGCTGCAGGCCAACCGCATTCCAGGGCATCCTGTCTACCAATCACCAGTCAGAGCTCCCACTTTGCCCTGCTCAGTTCCTTATCATGTTCAGGAAAACAACCCTCCTCCCTGCCCCAAGCCAACACTACATAGGACAAAGCTAAGGCCTTTGAGAATCCGCAGAAAGATACTGTGTGGATCTAAGAGTTGAAAGGGGGTGAGGGGATTTTTAAGATTCCTACTTGGCAAGTGTCTTTACTTTGCAGGCATGCACTGGGGATTTTAAAGCTGCTCCTCGTATTCCGTTCCGATACATGGGATACCACCCAAAGAACACTTCAGAATAGCAATCTGACTGCCACTCCGGAATCAGTCAAGGAAACATTCCCAGCTGGAGAACGACTTTAAAACACATCCTCTGCCACCCCTTTCCACCGTCTTCAAACTCCTTTTCCCCCACAAGCAGAAAGTTAATTCTTAGAGGCCCCACAGAGGACAAACAAAGGCAGCAAGCTCCACCCTAAGAAGAGGCAGGATAAGCACCAGCAGGTGCTGGGAGCAAAGTTCTCTACATCCCTAGGGAATGAGGGGAGGCCTAGAATTGCTCAGTAGTATTTACAAGCAAAGAGGCCAAGACAGCAACCTGTTCTTCCAGCTCACTACTGCCCCTGGAGTGGGTCAAGGGCTGTAGATTTAGAACCTCTACGGGGGGGGGGGGGGGGGGGGGGGGGGGAGGAGGCTTCCTTTCTAATAAGGGTCCTCAACTAATTTCAAGAATGGGATAAATGATGCATTCTTCTGTTATTTTGTAGGAGCACAGGGGACGTTAGCCCTAAACCCCAGAAGCAAAGATTGAGATAGAAGTCAATCTAATCTATTAGCTGGAGATTCTTGAAATCCAAAGAAGGAACACCCTTTGCCCACAGGGCTCAATTCCCTTTGCATAAAGCACAGCACAGGCTCAGCAGAGTTCTCCAACCAGGAGGGACTAGTAATATGCTGTAATTTCTCATCGTTTATTCCTTTTCTTTCTCCTAAAAACTCCTTCCCCCTTCTTCTTGGATCTGCTACAAGTAGTCTGGGCTGAAGCCTCATTCAGATAGTACACGATGCAAAAGGAGCCTAAGTCTGAAATAGCATAACTTAGAAAGAATTAACTCATATTTGGATCTGACATAACCAGGTGGAAGGAGGTAGGGCAGGAATATACACACCAGTCAGCCATCTAAGGCTGGGTAGTAAAATGGGTATTTAGCAACGCTAGGCTTTAGAACAGAACTTCAATAGCAGAGCCTAACCACTGCAAACTATCACAGAGACACACAAACAGAAGTTTCAGATCTCTTACCTAGCACTGAATCAGACTAACTCCTTTTTTCTCTCAAAAGTAACAGAGCCTGGGTGGCTCAGTCGGTTAAAGCCCTAACTTTTGATTTCAGCTCAGATCCTGATCTCAGGATCCAGACGCTTGTCAGGCTCTGCTCAGCACGAGTTGGCTTGAGATCCTCTCCCTCTGTCCCTCCCCTTGCTCTCTGTCTCTCTCTCTCTCTCTCTCACTGATAAATAAAATAAATCTTAAAAAAAAAAAAGAATATCTGAAGAAGTAGTACCAGTTGTTATTATCTTTTTTTTTTTTTTTAAAGATTTTATTTATTTGAGAGAGCACATGAGTGGGAGGGGCAGAGGGAGAGAATCTCAGGCCTACTCCGCCCTAGTGCAGAGCCCAACACTGGGCTCCATCTCATGACCCTGAGATCATGACC
The DNA here is from genome assembly GCF_002288905.1 of Enhydra lutris kenyoni. NCBI lineage: Eukaryota > Metazoa > Chordata > Mammalia > Carnivora > Mustelidae > Enhydra > Enhydra lutris. Next base: position 12,828,141 of record NW_019154106.1, read on the forward strand.
TGAGCAGAAACCAAGAGAGGAACGCTTAACCAACCAAGCCACCTAGGTGACCCCAATTGTTACCATTCTTATCCCATTCTCCCTCATCATAGCCAGGCCAAAAATCAGCCAATTAAGTAGTATCATGTGAGGTAGTCATATAAAAGGAAACCAAAAACTCTAGGAGTGTTTTCAGACATACTTTAAAAGAAAAAAAAAAAAAAAAAGGCTGTGAAAGACTCACCCCAGAAGACTGGCCACACCCATATCAATGCTGCTGCTCCAAAAGGATGCTTGGCAGGTTCTCTGCCTCAAACTGAGCAGGTGAGACAGAAAAGCAGTGCTGACTCAGAAATACAGTCACCCCAGGGTGTGAGGGAAGGAAGAAGAACAGTATAGTCAACCCATTACAATTCAACATGACTTCACCAAAAGTCCTGGTTCTAATTGTATCTCTGGCTGTCTGCAGACATATTTAGAAAACCCAACCAAAGGAGTAATGAATGGGTAAGGAGAAAGTCAATAGAGGGGCCCAAGACTTAAGCTGAATACTCAGTGGTTGGAAAATCATGAGTCTGTTTTGCTATCTAACTTCCCACATACCCCGCTTTCCAAATCAAGCCCAAAGCTGAAAGAATTGGGGTGGAGGGGGGCAGAGAAAAGAATGTGACTGAAGAAGGTTTAGCTACATTCCAACTAGCCAGCATCCCACATGGTATTAAGAGTGCCTGAGAATCCAATCCCACTACATGGGAGTTGCTGGGGCTCTGATAACATACATCCAATTCCTCTAATCCTCCACCCCCCCCCCCACCCCCAACACTCTGAGAAGAAGCATAATTGAGATAGCTTGATGAAGGCACCAGCTGTTTCCACCACTCTCCCTCCCCCCAACCCCAGAGACCACAGTTCAAACTCACATCAAACACTTAATACAATTGACTGGCCAGTAGGAAGGAGAAGCCTGGACTAAAATAGCAGGAAGAGTGCCAACTGGCCCCACTTAGAAGGAATGTTTTCTTGGCTCAATTTAAAAATAAGAAACCTTTGTCACCCGCTCCCTTCTACCCAATTATGTTCTCTTTTCTGCAACCTACCCCTCAGCATCAAATGGATTTCAGTTTCTTCCCTACAGCTCCTTGATCTATTTTCAAATGTCAGGGAATACAGAGGAGATATAAGGTTGAATATAAAGTAATGTCTGGGAGACTGGGAGGCTTCCTGGACTGCAACAGCCAAACCCACCACAGGGCTCTCACATAAGAGCAAAGAGACAAAAGACCACACAACACCTGTCTCCACGTTTCAAATGAGGAAAGAAGGGAGTGAATATGATGTTCCCAGACTTGAACAATGATGGTAATCTGATTTCCCAAGGCACAGGTAGTCAGTGAAAAGTATTAACATGATCAGTCCCTCCCCCACCCATATTAGAAGTTGGCCAGAGCTAGCCAAGGAGGAAGGGAAGGAAGCCAACACTTCCTTTTCAGACAGGAAGTAACATTGGCCCTTCCTGTTGAGTTTTAAACAAATTGTCCAGCTGAGTTTCAATGAGAACATCCTCTCCTGAATCTGTTCCACAATTTCAAAATGGAGAGGGGAAGTGGAGATACGGTCTAAAAGTCTCCCTCCCTCACAACAGGCGAGTCCTCCGTACCATGCTAAGTACTGGCATAACCCCCAAATCAGGCAGTGACATCTGTAATTCCTATACAATACAGCATACAGAGGTAGAAAACTTCAAATTAGTCAACTTCTCATGTCCACTACCATGAACTATTCCTCTATACTTCTCATACTAATTTAATAACCACCCAACTGAGAAATCATATAGATATGCAGCTTAACTCAAATGTTCAGCTTTTATGGTCCTCGAACCTAAATTATCAGAATCACCTGGGAAGCTTTATTAAGAAAATACAATCTCTGGTCCCCTGGCTTGGCTCCATCGGAGGAGCATGTGACTCTTGATCTCAGGGTCATGAATGCAAGCTCTATGTTCAGGGCAGGGATCACTTAAATAAATAAATAAACTTTAAAAGAACAAAAAAATTAAAAATACCATCTCCCAAATCTACCTCCTCATCCCCCATACCTGAATTTCTAGAGGGAATGCCTGGGAATTCATGTTTTTAAAAAGCTCTCAAAATGACTGATAGTCCGCTGTTGGGAACCACTGTACTAGCCTATTCCTGACAACCCTCCAACCACCACACTCCTCTAACAAGAAGGGCACTGGTTATTAAATACTGTACCGGGCCTATTATTGTCCACCAGATAGCTCAGGTCATTATTCCAGGCTGGATTAGAGGCTGATGGAAAGCATGAATTTAAATATAAGGATAGCTGGAAAGACACAGTCCTAAATCCTATACTCTAGACTCAGAACCTAGAAAAGAATTATCTCATTTTTTAGAATCCTGAGCTGTACAACAGAGAATATCCCTATTTACAATGCAGACTGGACAACCCTGATTATTATTTTTTTTTAAAGATTTTATTTATTTATTTGACAGACAGAGATCACAAGTAGGCAGAGAGGCAGGCAGAGAGAGAGGGGGAAGCAGGCTCCCTGCAGAGCAGAGAGCCCGACGTGGGGCTCGATCCCAGGACCCTGGGATTATGACCCGAGCAGAAGGCAGAGGCTTCAACCCACTGAGCCACCCAGGCGCCCCCAACCCTGACTATTTTTAAAACAACTTATTTCAACTGTCCTCCCGGAAACAAAGAGCTGCCAACATTTTCAAAGACTGGTTCCATATCCCACCCTAAAATATGTCCAAAGTCCCAAATCTAGAATTCACAATCCTAGATAATTCTAGTCCAATTAAAAATACTGATTCAAAAAAAAAAAACAAACAAAAAAACAAAAACAAAAACAAAAAAATACTGATTCAAGGGTTACATCTGACTCTTACTCCAGCAAAAGTCACTTTAACTTCTAGTTTGAGTAAGAGCAAGTGAGTAGCAAAATGTTTTTAGAAGAACCATAAAGAGAAATATTTCCACAGGAAACGTGTCACTAAAGATTTAGGAAAGAAGAATACCACTGAAAAACACTTTCAAGATAACTACAAGCACGCGACACCTGGGTGGTTCTGTTAACTGAGCATCCGACTCCTGGTTTCCGCTCAGGTCATGATTTCAGGGTCATGGGATGGAGCCCTACAGGGGCTCTGCACTCAGTGGGGAATCTGCTTTTGAGATTGGCTCTCCCTCTCCCTCTGCCCCTCCCCATTCACGTGTGCGTGTGCTCTTGCCCTCTCTAAAATAAGTAAATATTTTTTGAAAAGACAACTACAAACATCTATGAATACTGAAGTAATATGCACCAAGCAGTTATTTAAAGCAACTTCAAAATTAGGGGAATCTGTGATTGCCTAGAGTTTTTCCTATGCAAGATGACACAGTTACTTGACCAAAGAAGGGGATGGTAAGGAAGTAAATGTTTCCTGACTGAGGTCATCTCCCAAGGATGATATTAAGTAACACGATAGCAACAGATAGGTATAATTAAAGAGAAGGACAGAGGGTAATCAGGTCAAGTTGTAGGGCTAAACTCCAAACTTAGAGAGAGAGAAAGGGAGACAGAGAGATTCTTTCACTGAAGGACAAGACTAGCTAAACCAGATTATCTTGAGAGGGAAAGTAAGAATGGGTGAGTCAAAACACAAGTACTCTGGAAATCAAATATCCTTTTACTTTCGCATACATGGCTGCCATAGTACATCAATCACTAAATAGTGGGTACTTATCCCTCAATCCCACCAAAGTCAACCAGGCCAAGTGGCTCAGTATATCCTTAATAACCCTTAATGCTTAAACATATATCTGGAAAAGGAAAACAGTGCAAAACAGAAATATAAATATGGTGACCTATATCATGGTCCCTGAAGCCATTAAATACCAACGATTAGGACTTGGGGGAAGCAGGAGCCTTTTGGTCAAATGAACAAAGGAAAACCAACAGATAAGTGGGGCAGGCATATTTGGTCATAAAACAAAGGAACAAATGTACTCAAAAGGAAACCATACCAGATCTAGGCTATCAGTTCTCCTGTTAAAATTGACTATGTAGATAAGAAGTTAGAGAAATATACTTCTCTAGGGAAGAAATTTTTTTAATCTTACTTCCCAAACACATATAAGCTTATTTTAAGTAGTTCCCTACTATTATATTCTCCAAGACAAGGGTCATCAACCTATGCAAAATGCTACTCTGCAAATTATGTGCTGACTATACTCACACAGAACTTCTGCAATGGGACAAAGATAGAGGCTGGGTCAGGTATTGCCTCAAGTCTTCACAAAGAACACACAAAAAATTGTTAACGGCTGCCGTCATTGGGGTCTGAATTGAGGAGGAGACACTTTTTTGCATTGTACAATGCATGACAAGGTCCTAAATTATCCCCTCTTCCCCCCAAACACATATCCATTGAACCTCAGGAGGTCTACTTCTCCCCTCATCTCTCTTGCTCACTGGTAACAATGAGCCCCAGGACCTTTGCATTTTCTACTCCTATCTACCTGACTTTACCCTAGTTATCTTTTAGGTCTCTCTCTCAAACATATTTTAGGGGCGCCTGGGTGGCTCAGTGGGTTAAAGCCTCTGCCTTCAGCTCAGGTCATGATCTCAGGGTCCTGGGATCAAGTCCCAAATGAGGCTCTTTGCTCAGCATGGAGCCTGCTTCCTCCTCTCTCTCTTTCTCTCTCTGCCTGCCTCTCTGCCTACTTGTGATCTGTCTGCCAAATAAATAAAAATCTTCAAACATATTTTATTAAGTGAGACCTTTCCCAACCACTCTCTATATTCAAAAACTTCCCCCTACCCTTGCACTTCTTATTCACCACTCTACATATTCTGATTTTTTTTTTAAGATTTTATTTATTTATTTGACAGGCAAAGTTCACAAGTAGGCAGAGAGGCAGGCAGAGAGAGAGGGGGAAGCAGGCTCCCCATTGAGCAGAGAACCCAATGCAGGGCTCGATCCCAGGACCCTAAGATCATGACCCGAGCCAAAGGCAGAGGCTTGACCCACTGAGCCACCCAGGTGCCCCTGCTTTATTTTTTTTTTCAGTGGTATCACCACACTCTGGCATACTATACATTTATTTATTTATTATCTCTCTCTCTCAACTAGAATATAAACTCTGTGAGGTCTATCTGGTGTACTGGAATACTCTAGTGCATAGCATACCACAGGTTCTCAAATTCTTTATTTTTTCTGAATATTTATTTATTTGTCAGAGAGAGAAAGAGAGAGAGTACAAGCAGGGGGAATGGCAGGCAGGAGAAGCAGGCTCCCGGCTGAGTAAGGAGCCCGATGTGGGACTGGATGTGGGACTCGATCCTAGGACCCTGAGATCATGACCTGAGCCAAAAGGCAGCCACGGTATCGACTGAGTCACCCAGGTGTCCCTCAAAATTCTTTTAAATGAATGAAGATGTTTCACTTTGCCAATGAAAACAAAATGTTAAATTTTAGAAAAATAGCTTTGTTCATTTTTCTTTCTATACTTTCGTTTTGCACACAAAGGTTTATTCACTACATCTTGTCAGGAGATTTAAAAGATAACTCTTGTATTGTTACAACTAAATATTTGGAGTAAAGAAATCCTGCCCCTCTCCCACCAAAAGGTTTCTAGCAAAAAAGTTCTATACTAAGAGAGTGACATTTATATGTGCAAAACAATTCTATTTTCTTTTTTATTTTTTTTTATTTTTTTTAAAGATTTTATTTATTTATTTGACAGAGAGAGATCACAAGCAGGCAGAGAGGCAGGTAGAGAGAGAGGAGGAAGCAGGCTCCCTGCTGAGCAGAGAGCCCAATGCGGGGCTCTATCCCAGGACCCTGAGATCATGACCTGAGCCGAAGGCAGCGGCTTAACCCACTGAGCCACCCAGGCGCCCCTCTATTTTCTTTTTTAAAGATTTTATTTATTTATTTGACAGAGAGAGAGTGAGAGAGGCACCACAAGCAAGAGAAACAGGAGAGGGAGAAGCAGGTTTCCCACTGAGCAAGGGAGCCCGGTGCGGCGCTGGATCCCAGGAGTCTGGGATCATGATCTGAGCTGAAGGCAGATGAATGACTGAACCACCCAGACACCCCTTTAATTTTAAGATTTTCTAGTTTTAAGTAATCTCCACACCCAACATGGGACTTAAAGCTACAACCCCAAGAAGAGTCCCATGCTCCACCAACTGAGCCAGGCAGGTGCCCCAGCAATTCCCTCTTTCAATTAGTATGTTGGGCTATATATTGTCCTCTGAGTCTTATGAATGGTTGCAAAACAGTTATTTTCACATGTATATAAGAGCTCATGTACAGTAGTAAGATAACAGGATGGGACAAAGAAAGAATGCTGTCATGTTTTCTTAAAATAGCCTAAGAAGGCAATTTTTAAAAATAAAAATAGGAAAGAGTGAAAAGATTCTTATTTACTGTTGGGAGCTCTCTTTCTGAAAGATCTGTGATGGTATTTAATTTTAGAAATGCACTTAACACATCTTTGATTTCCATTTAATGTAACTTTCTATACTTTTTTTCTAATTGTGATCTTAGGCCCATCAGCTGGGGTCTCTTGTGGCCTGACCTTCAGCAGGGTACACATTCAAATGACCAACTCTGTCCTGGTTTACAAAGTAGTCAATGGAGAACAGAACAGCAGAGAAGTTACAGAACTTCCCCCTTCCAACACAGAAAGAGTGGAAACAAATCAGATTGGCACTAATTTCTCCTTTAAAACAGGCTACTCTATTTTAAAGGTGTGCTGAATATACACCAGCTACTTTGTTTCAAGGAAATTCACTTCACTTGCGAAGAAATGGAAACTGTAGGTGCTTTGATAAAAGTATTGAAAAGTTGACCCAGTTTCCATAACAATGTCTTATGTCTTCAACCATCAGAATATATTTTGGTTCCTTAAAATATAAGCTCCCTGAAACAAAAATCTTTTCATGCCACAAAGCAATCTCTCAATGTGCTACTGCATTCCAATAGAGAACAACACGGGAAGCACACACACAAAACTGGTAATTTACTCTTGGAAAAGTACAATTCTTTTGCTCCACTGTCAAGTGACCCAAAATGAGTAATTAATTAGTAAATGTGGATGAGATATGAGAATCAAAAAGATAACTAATATGAATTACTAGATCTTCTTGAATTACAATTTATCTTAAATCTGTATCTAACTGAAATAAACCAGAAGCAGCATCCTAATACTTGTACCTTTAGCACGAAAGTACAATTTATTCTACGGTAAGAATCAGAAACTTCTTCCATATTAAGTGTTAGCAAGGCAAAACAATACCCATGGAGACTACGAACCTCAGGAGAAAAGACAGAGGACACCAGAGATCAGGAAAACAAACAAAAAGGAGAAAATGTAGAAGAATCAGTAGACGAAAATGTGGGTTAAAAAAATGTAAAGAGCTGGGTGGGGAGTTATGATAGGAAGCTATGGAGTATCAACAGAAATTAGTTTAAATACTTTTCAGAACACCGGTTTCATGGGTTAGTTAGTTTGACGAGAAGGAAGACCTTCACCTAGAAGAAACCTAGAAGTTTCCAGGCAAGGCTGCATCTAACACATATACATTTCCCACAGGCCACAGTTTGCCTTTTCCACATACAAGCCAGACCTCTTTCTTAGAAGCACACTTCTCACAGGAAGCACTGATGAACTCAAAATTTCTACATGCCCCAGTTTTACAAATGTCCATAAATAAGGATTGAAAATAGAGAATGATGTTTCCTGAACATAAAAGAGGGAAGTTTATTTCAAGAAAGGGGATAGTAAAAGCCTGCCTTCATTTTTATGTAGTTTCCTGTATAACCATTCATAGCTGGATATTATTCTACAAAATCCTGATTGGAAAACACTTCAAGGTAAAGAATCTGATCCAATGTCAAAAATAATAAGCCCAAACAAACCTTTTCCAGTCCCTTCTCTGCAAAATTAAATAAAGTTTACCCTTGGATGCTAGAGTTCTATCTCTTGTAGATGGAAAAGATGGGAGAGGGACACCTGGGTTGGTCAGTGTTAAGTGTCTGCCTTTGGCTCAGGTCATGATCTCAGGGTCCTGGGATGGAGCCCCACCTCAGGCTCCTTGTTCAGTGGGGAACCTGCTTCTCCCTCTGCCTCTGCTCCCTCTGCCTCTGCTCCTTCTCGCCACAACCTGTGCACATGCACTCGAAAATAAATAAATAAAATCTTAAAAAAAAAAAAAAAAGGTAGAAACCTGTACGGCTGTTTGTCCCTAAAGTCTCCAAGTCTCTGAAGAAATTACCATTAAGATATTCAAGCTCTGCGAGGCACCTGGGTGGCTCAGTGGGTTAAAGCCTCTGCCTTCAGCTCAGGTCAGGATCTCAGGGTCCTGGGATCGAGCCCCACATGGGGCTCTCCGCTCAGCAGGGAGCCTGCTTCCTCCTCTCTCTCTGCCTGTCGCTCTGCCTACTCGTGATCTCTGTCTGTCAAGTAAATAAATAAAATATTTAAAAAACAAAAAAAGATATTCAAGCTCTGCAATCTGTTTCTCTTCTCCCAATAATGCTCACTTTACTTTATTAAAAGTTATCCATCTCTATATTTTGGACAACCCTGCCCAAATAACTCCCCAGACTTGCCTATTATTAGACACTTTTTCCCCTGTTTAAAAAAAGTTAGCTTGGGGTGCCTGGCTGGCTCAGTTTGTAGAGCATGCAAGATATCCTGGGGCTGTTAAGTTCAAGACCCACGGTGGGCATAAAGATTACTTAAAAATAAAATCTTAGAGGCGCCTGAGTGGTGCTGTCAGTTAAGCAACATACTCTTGGTTTCGGCTCAGGTTGTGATCTCAGGAATCTGAGATGGAGCCCGGCATCGGGATCCCCACTCAACTGCTTAAGACATCCTCTCCCACCACCCCTCCCCGCTGTGTGCATGCTCCCTCTCTCAAGTACATAAATGAATCCCTAAAAATTAATAAATAAAATCTTAAATTAAAAAAAAAGCTTACTCATGGGAATAAATAAAACAAATAAATGGGAAGCCCATTTATTCCCTAATACAAACATCTATACCAGAGAACATCAGGTTTTAAGAGACCTTAAAGGGTCTTTAGTCCAACAGACAAAAGATACTTGAATTCATTTAAAGCACCCATTCTAACAGCAAAAACTTATAAGACATTACATATATACAAAAACTTATAAGACATTACATATACATACATATATTAAATCACTTAAGCATCATGACAATTCTATGAGATGGATAATAATTGTCCTCATTTTACCATCAGAGATCAAGGCTTAGAGCAGTTAAACAATCTGCCCAAGGCTACGCACTAGTAGGTGGGTGAGCAAGAGTGGATCCTAGTAGACTAGCTCAGGGATCCATGCTGGTAACCACTATGCTACCGTGCCTTGCCTCTCCAGGTCTGTGGAACTCTTAGACTGGAAATTCTGTTCCATCAGCATACTGATAAAAAAAATACAGAATAATAAAGCATTTGAAGCAAAAGGTCAACCATGGGTGTCTAAGTGACTAAAGGATACATAGCAGTTCTTGTGCTATTCCTGAAACTTTCCTCTAAGTCTGAAATTTTTTTCAAAATCAAAAGTTTGAAGTTGCTTTTATCATACAACAGGTTATCTTTTCTAAAAGTGATGACCAAATTACCTTTTGGCCAGAAAAGAAGGCTTTAAGAAAATGATACTTTTAACGTCCCCACTAAATGCCTCATCTAAATTGCCCACACCACTCCAGTCATACTGAAGGACTCACTGGAGAGGAAATGGCCCTAAAAATGGGGAACACTGTCCCTGAACCACAACAGTAAATGTGGGCTCTATTCTCAATGCTTAATATTTAATAACCAATGACATGTAATCCCAAATATGGGGCGGGGGAGCACATTTACTTCCCAAAATACATTATACAATATAACCAAATACCAATCTATCCATACACTTATTTCCCCCTTGCTAGTTCTAACCAGAATAGCACTTCTTCCCTCCTTACTATGTTGCTGCCAGGCTGTATCAGTGCTCTCTATTGGAAACCTTGCAGACTGCTGCATTTAGGGAGAGCGATCCCTATTTCAGCTTTATAATCCTGGCATTTGAATCCTTGTGCAATGAAAGAGAACATGAAATCATATACTGATAACCTATGCATCATTATTTTAGGCAAGCTCCTTGTTACTATCACTCTAAATTACCCATGAAAATTAATTTGGGTTCTCAAATTCATAAACTTCCCAATACATTTTGTGAACAAAATTTCCTGAAGTTTCATGGCAGAAGCACTAATTTAAAAAATATAATGATATCCAAACATACTTCCTTTAGAACATTGACAGTCAAAACTATCATCCCAAACTTTTTATGGTTTTATTAATTAGTATAAAAACCACTCACTTCCAACATGTCTGAAAGCAATACTTTCCTTTTGCTGCCCTAGTAAGTTCCAGGTAAGCAGTGCCTCTCCCCTAGGCAATGGTTGTATTTAAGGTTTCAGTGGTTGAAGTTTACAGCTGCCTAAATTATGAAATATTAGGACCCTTACTTTTTATACTATTCTTTGGACATCCTGCCCAGAAAAGAAACAGAATCTTGTTTTTAATTAAAAATTTAAAACTTTGATTATCTCCAGAAACCTTACTTTAAAACGAGAGGAAATGTGTAAAAGGTCGAAACTACGAACAGGAAAAAAAAAAGAAGTTTCTAAATCACAATGTGATTTCATTTATCTAAGCTGTATTGCTTCCTATCTCAACTTCCTTTCAGCCTTCCCCACAAAAGTCCCTCAGTGATTCCTATCAAGTGCTTTATTTAACTAAGGCTTACTGACACCTTGGTATACACCAGACACTGAGATAGGTGCTAAAAGGACACAGAAGTAACACAGCATCTACACTCAAGCAGCTCACAGTCTAGAGGGAAAGACAAAAATAAGTAGACAATTTTAACACAGTGTGATAAACATTATTTGAGCTACTGTTACAAGCCTCTCCCTGCAAGCTGGCAAGATCATTCCAAAATTGTCTGGAAGAAGAAATTTCACTGATAATCAAAGTTGGAGGCATTTCCGGTAAGTTTAAGAAGTCAGGATGACTTCGTCAGCAACGATGAGCACATGGGAAGATCCCTGTTTTAAAGTGAGATAATACCCATTCTAACATATTCAGCTCTCTGTGGGATTTATGGAAAATGGATTTTTTACATATATTATCCCAACATGCAGGGGGTTGGAAATCTAAGTGGGGACTTGCCCTCTGCAAAATTAAACACTTCTGCCTCTAGCAAGGGCTCATTTTAGTTCTGGTTCTTGTTTCTGTTCTCTTTGGAGAATGGAAGTACATTAGTGGCTAAGTCCATGGACTTTGCAGTCAGACCAGGATTTAATCTGGCCTTGGCCATTTACATGCAGTGAGATTTTCAGCAAACCTCAGCTTCTCTGAGGCTCACATTCCTTAAAATAGTGTTGTGGGAAATTAAGTAAATAGTTTATGCAAAATGCTTACCATGCAGTAAAAAAACAAGGGGGTGGGGAGAAAGGGCTGGAAGTAACAGGGGACCATCAGATACTAAAATAGAAAGCAATAAATTATACAGAGCTAATCATTTTGTTATTCCAACTGTATAGTGATCTATGCTTAATTTATCTGCATCCGTCCTGTCTCACCCATCCCTAGAGAGCAACCATAAACCTAAGGCTGAATTGCAATTACTCGGAGCTCTTTTTTTGTTTTTTAAATCTCAAATAGTCCCAATTTTTACACTCAGAGAACATAGCCTTGCCCCTGTGACTCTCCATAATTTGGAACCCTAAGAAAGGTGCTAGAACTCTAACCACCCAAAGAGACACCCACCTGGAATACACAGACCGTACCTTAGTCGTGTAACAAAGAAACCAACAGTATATAGGAGCCGAACCAAAAAAAAAAAAGGAAAATCTGCACAACTCATACTTACTTGTCATTTTTTACCCAAAAACCAAAATGAGGAGCAAAACAGAAAATAAAAGATTTACTTATTTGGACCCCTTGTATTTCCTGAAAGAACTAGTAGAGGTGAGGTAAAAGACAAATCTTCCATCTTATCAACCAAAATGCTCTATAGTACACACCAATCAAAACAAAGCCTCAGTCGTGGAAATAGTCCTGGATGCTAGTTACTAGGATGCTCACTGTAGCTACACAAAGCCCAGTATTTAAAGCTGGAACCAAATCACCACCACTCAGTCATCCAGAACCTATTTTCAAACTGCCTTTGTACTCCTTCTTCAGATTCCCTCATCCCTCCCCCTAAAGGTTGAGTGGGAAACCGACACTCTGGCAGCAACATGACCAACCCTCCAAAGATCCACCAAGAAACCTCCCCTCGGCTGGAGTCAAAGCAGAGAAATGTTTGAAAAAAAATTCAGAAAATATTAAATGAGAACTACAGCCCAACAGACTGTACACATTCTTTTTCCTTTCTTTTTAACTGCACTTACTATAATTATGAGATTCAGACATCAAGATTTTACTGTAGCCCTCGCATAGATTATATTAAAAGAAGGAACAAAGTTGTTTCCTCTGAAGCCACAACCTCACAAGGATGAAATCATCTTTCAAGAAATACTCTCATTCTGGTAAAGAAATTCAAGGAAGAGTTGTGGTCTAAAAAGAATGGGGGGGAGGGCACAAAACCAGAGGATTTTTTAAAGATACATCCCAGTTTAAAGCTAAAGAGCTGCTTATCTATTAAGGCCCATCTTGTTACAATCAGGGCAGTATCTATTCCAGCTATAATTTTCAGACCGATTCGCATTTTCAAAGACAGAAGGGAACACTCAGTTTTCAGCTGCTGATGAGTTGGCTATATAATTATCTACAAACAGTATTTTTCCAAGAATGTACTTGCAAAAACAAAATCAAAACAAATCTTAAGATTAAATATATGAAAGCAGTCATGGGCCTTCAGCTCTTAGAGATTTCTGATTCCACGGCAAGTATATCAAACAAAAAAACTCAGCTCCAAAAAACAACTTTCAGTTGGCTTAAAAATAAGAATTTCTGTTGTGCTTTCTTAAATGCATTCTAAACACTAAAGTTTGCATTGAGTGTTTTCTCTTAGCCTCATCTTATTAAATCCACGGCCCTTTCAAGGGGCACAAAGCTAAAAATATTTCCAGGTGTGCTGCCACTTTATTCAGGTGAACTGAAAAAGCATGATTAGAATTTCCTTATCCCTCGAAGTATTTAACCAAACGTTATGGTACTTGCAAACTGAACCTACACCTCCACAAATCTCTGCCGTCAAAGGTAGTCTTAGGAAGAAAAGAATGGCAGTTTCTTTAACATGGATCCATTTGTTTTCTTTTATAAAGCAAAGCAGGGAGGCTAGGTCTAGCCGGAGAATGAGGCTCCCACCCACCGCACCTGGAAAAGTAAAAGAGGGATCCACCCAGGAACAGCAGAGCTGAAACTGATCTGGGCCGTTCAAACTCTCTGGAGGAAAAAAAACACCACCATTTAAAGCTGCAAAAAGCTCTCTACAACTTTCCACTTCCACAAATCTAATGATAACGGGGGGGAAAAAAAGTTTTGAAACATATGAAGAACCATCTGTATTAACTAGCTTCCGACCCGGACAAATTCCTTTCCCAACCCACACGCAACATGCCAAAATACCGAACTTTCGGTTTGGGCTCTGAAAATAGAAATCTGTTAGCTTAAAACCAGAAAAAATATAAAATCAGAGAACACACCAAAATGTAAATTTACATGTAAATGTAAATTCGCTCTCACCCCTCTGAATCTATTAATCTCTATATTAGAGAGACCTAGAAGTTTGTTTCTGGGTCTTGAATATTTTACTTTCTAATATAATACCCAAATTTCCCAAAGTAAGTAGAAAGAAAAAATAATAATTGCTTAAAAGTCACCCGTCAGCAGAGCAGATTCTCTCGTTTTTTAACTTCCCTCTGGTTACCGTAAGACAAAAATTCGACTTGGCTTCTCCTCCTTTACCCGTCTGTACACACATTTTTTAAAAAGGCACACACCTCAAATGTGGACTTCTAAAAACCAGTCCTTTAAGAAAGAAACCCAAGGCTTCGTCAGTGTGCTGAGAAAGACAAATCCAGCAAGGTACTTGATTTTTCACCACCTCTTCCTCCTTTCAGGATCTTTCCTGCTCTTCTTTCTCTCTCTCTCTCCCTCTCTCTCAGTTTCTCTCTCTCTCTTTTTTTTCTCTCAGATCCAACACCTAAAATGGAAGTTGCACCCAGCCAAAGGCTAGGGAGCCTGGGTGGTGACAAACTGATCTGGCAGCCCTACCCCCTCGCTTTCCTAAGTGATGTCAGCCCCTGAGAACTTCCAATAGGAACCAGGCATAAATCAGGGAGGTGATTTTATCCAATAGGAAACTTTATTATAGGAAATTAAAAAAATAAAAAGGAGAGCGAGAGGAGGAGAGAAAGAGACAGAGGGAAGTTTTATATATATATTTATATTTAAAGTGGAGACTACACAATCTCTGAGGAATTGCTGCAGAGCTCCGGGGTGGGGGGAGGGACTAGGGCTTTTCAGGATGGCACGCCTAAGCTTCAGTTCTCTTCTGTTGTGGGGTTCTTGCTCTCTTTCCCTTCGTTTCCAGGTAGGGAAATAGAAGAAGAGCTGATTTTATTTGCCTGCTGCTATTTGGTTTGTTGCTTTCAACAACAAGGCATTTTCCAAAGGCATTTTCCCAAAAGAAGACAGGAAGGGAAGGAGAGAAAAATCCTAGAAATAGAAATATTATGTATTGATTAGGATGGTAGGGAATATCTGAGGTAAATTCTCAGTTTCATCGTTTTCATTTAACTGCATAAGAGCTAATGAGAAAAAAATAAATGCCTGGACTTGTTAACAGTTTTTAGAGTCTGTATGTATATTTCAACTAGAAGGAAGCTGAATCCACTAGGCTGTTGAGGAAAATCCCTGTCTTCCCACTTGTCCCCAAATCAAAATAATGAGGGTTTGAGGGGGGAGAATAAGTGGAATTCAATAAGCAAGCAATATATTTAGAGGCATTCACAGTATGTGTAAGAAAAAACAAGTCTCCTGTTAAGAAAATACAGTTTCTTTGTATATTGGAGCTTAAGATGCTAGAGTTCCTACATTCTCTTTTTACATTTAACCCAAGTAGAGGATTATATGAGTATTCTTTTCCTGAGTTAAGAATTATCCTTAATATGTTCTTACACTGTTACGCCATGAAAGACAGAGACTGGATTTTTTTTTTAAACAGGCTTGACAAAGACTAGTATTTTATGGTCATTTGGTGGTTACTAAACAAAGATGATAATGATGTATTTAAAATTTCCTTTTTCTTTCTTACTGAAAAGCCTAAATTCTATCCTGTTACACTGCTGCCAAATGAATCTTCATAAAGTTTTCATAATCCAGAGTAATGGTTAAGAGCATAAATTCTGCACTCAAACTGCCTTGGCTACAAACCTTCTTCCTCTGCAAAGACACTTAAGTAAATGTATTACTATGTGACTTTGGACAAATTATATAACCTCTCTGAGTCTCTGTTTCCTTAACTGTAAAATGGGGATAATAACTATATCTCTCTCACAGGACTGCTGTGAGAATTAAAACACACATAAAGTTCTCAAAACATACTGCATTTGGTTATAAACTAAGAATAAGTTATTATCACCAGTATCAACCTTGTCCCCAAACCTTCAGTGGCTCACCAATGCCCCATAATAGCAAACAATAACAGAGCATCGATCATGTGAAAGGCACTTTGTACTCATTATCTCTAAGTTCTAAAACAACACCATGGAGATAATACTACCATCATTTCACAAATGAGGAAATCAAAGTTCAACAAGGTGAAGAAACTTGCCTGAGATCATCCAGCTAAGAAGTGAACCCCTCATCCATCTGACTCCAAAGCCCATGCTCTATCCATCACTTTACACTGTGGTCAGGATAAAGGCCAAGTTCCTCATCTGCTTTCAAGGTGTTACATTTATTCACTCAATACACTAAAGTCACACTTATTAACTATAATCTGACCTTTCCTTATCTATCTAAACCGGAATTCCACTTCTCCTCTGTTATGTGCCTTTCCAATTAAGCTGAACCAGGCATTATCCACCCCCTCATATTCTGTCTGCAGTCTCACAGACCCTCATATTTGATCTCAAGCGGCAAAAAAAAGGACTTCTCTCAAAAAGGCATCACAGCACTTGTTTGGTGGGCTTTAAACAAACCAGACCGGAAAAATAAATACATTTAACAGAGAAATAACAACCTCTCACTCTCGTTATCTAGGAATCTTCTGCTACTATCTTCTCATGTCTTACTTTTTTTAAGATTTTATTTATTTGAGAAAGAGAGAGAGAGAGAGTGCGCCTGAGCCGGGGTAAGGGACAGAGGGAGAGAGTGAAGCAGACTCCCCGCTGAACAGGAAGCCCAAGGCCGGGTTCAATCCCAGAACCTGAGATCATGACCTGATCTGAAGGCAGACACTTAACCAACTGAGCCACCCAGCATCCCTCTTACCACATCTTCGACCTCTACTCTCCATTTAGTATTCCTGATTCTCCATAGCAAATTAAGAAGCCAAAGATGATTGCCAAAAGAAAACCACCAGCACAGAAATGTTTGGGGGAAAAAAACCATTTGTTGATTCATTGGTTCCTAGATCAGAGCCATATTCTAGAATATTCTATGATCTTCTAGAGATTGATTGATCTTGTTTTCCTCACATCAGCACTAAAAACTTGCAAGTATTTTGCCTTCCTTTTGTGTGTGCTTTCCTGTCTCCTCACCAGAAGATAAGCTCTATGAAGATATGAAAGGGTCTCTCTAGTTCAAGATATATCCCCAGAGCTCAGCGTAAAATCTCACATTTAGCAACAGATGAATGAGTAAATGAAGTCGCTTGGCTTACCAGTTATGTAATCCTGGGTAAGGCATTTTATATTAATGAATTTTTGATTTTGATTTTGATTTTGAATTTTGATTTTGATAATAATTTTGATAATATTTGAAATACAAATCAAAAAAGATAACTCAGGGGGCGGCCTGGCTGGCTCCGATGGTATAGCATGTGTCTCTTAATCTTGGGTCATGATTTCAGGCCCCACATTGGGTATAGAGCCTATTTAAAAAAAAAAAAAAAAAGATAACTCGGTGGTGAAAAACTTGTTAAAAGTTAAATCTATCTGGAACAGCTGTCTCCAAATAAAGCATCACAAGGATTAATACTCAGTGGAAAAACTGTTTACACTCAGGTGACCCAAAGTAAAAAGACGAGTTCCACTTGGGTTATTTTGAGCACCACCTATGAGCCAGGTACTCTTCTAGATAATGAGTAGACAAGTACCCTGCTCTCAGAAAGCTTACATTCTAGTGGAGGGAGAAGGAAGATTTAAAAAATAAGATGTCAGATGGAACACTAAGCCGAAATTTAAAAGAGACGGATAAGAATGACTTGTGGCTTATGCAACATTGGATGTCAAGGACAAACTCTCCAGAGAATTTGGCATTTAAGTTGAAATCTGAATGGGAAGAAGCAGCCAACTATGAGAACATATGAACAACAGTAACTACTAATGCCAAAGCCCCCAAGAATGAAGCTGAAACCTGGTGGATCCAGCAGAGTGTCAAAATGAGGAGGGAGTGATAGAAATATGAAGGATTTTACAGGTTCGAGGAAGTTTTGATTAACTTACTCTCAGTAGAGGGAAGCCTGTGAATGTTTTCAACAGTAGAATGACATGATCTCAGATTTTGAAAAGATCTGCTGGCTTATGTGACAAATGGAATAAAGAGGGCAAGGGTGAAAGCAAGGAAATTAGTTTGAAGGTCAAGCTGCTGTAATACCGAGCTGACTAAAATGGTAGCAGTAAAAATAGAGAGAAGTCAATGGATTGAGGATATGTGTAGACATACATGGTTGGTTTTTATTTCAGGTTTTTTTTTTCCTTTGTTTTCTTTCTTTCATTTTGTTTTTGTTTTTAATGCATTGAATATTACATTCAGTGCTCGATTTTATAACTCTCAAAGTGTAATTTTCCCTCCCACCATAGTCATCTCCACTTAACAAACAGAGAAGAATAGGAATCTATAGTAAAAGATTAGGGAAGAGCTGGGAAATAATTTTATATTCAAAATAGAAATATTAAAAATAAGTTAGTTAAATAAAAATTTTTTAAAATATTAAAATTATTATGTAGGGCTGAATGCTGTGCTGTCTCTACCTCTAGAATAGCTAAAACCATAAATGCCAAGGAGAAGAAACAACAACAAAAAATCAACTCCAAAAAGCACTGGCTAGACATACAAAGGAAGACAAAATATTTTTACTCGTTTCTACCCTCTGGTGGCTACACATTACCATGGAATGTTTGTCATTTTTAAAGCTCTGGGTAGGATGGCTGTTCACCATTCCCTTTAGAAATTCTACTGTCACAAGATATATTTAAATGGTGTTGGATTAAAAAAAAGAAGAAATGAAAAAGTGAGTCCTCTCTATTTCTTGAAAATTAACCTAATCATAATAACAAATTCATGAGGGGATATAATATTTCTATTTTTCTTTCTTTCTTTTTTTTTTTTTTTAAAGATTTCGTTTATTTATTTGACAGAGAGAGACACAGTGAGAGAAGGAACACAAGCAGGGGGAGTGGGAGAGGGAGAAGCAGTCTTCCTGCTGAGCAGGGAGCCCTCTGCAGGGCTCCCAACACCCTGGGATCATGACCTGAGCCAAAGGCAGATGCTTAGCGAATGAGCCACCTGGGCTCCCCAATATTTCTGTTTTTCTTATAAGTCCACAGGATCACTTCTACTAGTACTTCACCTGCTCACTCAAGTCTTTTTTTTTTTTTTAAGATTTTATTTATTTGACAGACAGAGATCATAAGTAGGCAGAGAGGCAGGCAGAGAGAGAGGAGGAAGCAGGCTCCCCGCCGAGCAGAGAGCCCGACACGGGGCTCGATCCCAGAACCCTGGGATCCTGACCCAAGCCGAAGGCAGAGGCTTTAACCCACTGAGCCACCCAGATGGCCCTCAAGTCTTGATTCCACAGCAAGATGTCATAAACAAACACTGTTCTGCCTTGTCTTTTTTTTTTTTTTTTTTTTTTTTGCTTACTTGCTTGCGTGTGTCCTCCTTCTGCTAAGTTTTATATCCTTTCACCAGTTGCTTCCTCTTCAAAATATAACTGCAACCAAAAATATGTTCTGTTCCTTGAACTTTTTTCCACCTTGAGAGCAGGCCTCAAACTAGGAAAATATTACCTGACTTGGAAATGCACCCCACCCCCCATATTTCAATCAACTTTCCCAAATCCCTTAAAAATATTTAATTATATATAATTGATAATTATGGTATAATTGACATACTCAACTCCTTTTTGAAAAGGTGTTAGGTATCAATAGAAACGTGTTTGAGCGCACGGTACTACTCACCTCTCCACACTCTTGTCTGTTCCTTTGCAGGGCATCTCCGCGATCTGCCTCCAGCTGGCCTCAGTGAACCCTGCTCTGGTTTTCACCACACTCTGTCACCAGTGGCTTTGGATTCAGCCATCTTCTTCTAGAGCTGGACTTCGCAGAGCATCTAAATGATAGCAGGCCCCAGGACCTAACACACACACGGGTAAGAACCGCTGTTCAGATTTATAATGAGCGTTCTCTCTAAATGTTGAATCTTGAAATCATTGAATTTTTTAAAATTTATTTGAGAGAGAGAGTAAGAGAGAGAGAGAGCATGAAAAGAGAGAGGTCAGGGGGGCCTGCGTGGCTCAGTGGGTTAAAGCCTCTGCCTTCGGCTCAGGTCATGATCCTAAGGTTCTGGGATGGAGCCCCGCATCGGGCTTTCTGCTCAGCGGGGAGCCTGCTTCCCCCCCCCCCCCCCCCCCCCCCCCCCCTTTTTACCTATTTGTGACCTCTTGTCACTAAAAAAAATAAAAAAAAAAAAAAATCTTTAAAAAAAAAAAAGGAAAGAAAAGAGAGAGGTCAGCGGGAGAAGCAGACGCTCTACTGAGCAGGGAGCCCAATGTGGGACTCGATGATCCCAGGACTCCAAGATCATGACCTGAGCCGAAGGCATTCGCTGAACCAGCTGAGCCACCCAGGCACCGGAAATCATTTAAAAAAAAATTTTTTTTTTAATTTCACCCCTGAACACAACTGTTTTCAGTCAGGAAATGCACTAAGTCACCCCTGGAAGGACACCGGAGGCCACTCCACACGGGAGGTTCAGCAACCCCCTTGGTCGCACCGGTTCTCCGAGATTTCGCGCGGAGTGGAATCTGTGAAAAGCCTGAATTCAGGCACTCCAGCCTAAAGACCTCATTCCTGGAAATCCCTGCACTAAGAGAGCAGAGAGAGCCGATCAAGGTGCGAGGAGAGCCCTCCACCGGCTTTTTCCTCCGCGAAGCCTGGTGCCATCTCACAGGGCCAGGGCCGTTTATCCACAGCCTCTTCAGGGGGAAGACAGAAGTGTCCTGGAACCGCCTTGGAGCCTGCCCTACTGGGGCATCCTGACTCTCTTGTCACTGAGATTTCATCGAGCTGAGGGAGAAGACGGCCTCTATAAGGATCCCTCCAGAGCAGGCTCTTCCCACCTACCTCTCGCCGCCCGACCATCTTACCTTGGCTCAGCCCTCAAGTCCCTCGAGACTTAGCCTCCCGCCCAAAGTGCTCCTCTCCCTGTGATTGGTCATCCGAGGAGCCTTCGGCCAATGGGGATGACGTATTCAGGCAGACGTCAGACCGAGGGCTAGGGGAGGAGGAAGGACGTCGGGCCCACAACGCGCCCTGCGCAAGGACGGCGGCGCGAGGTGTGTGGCGCTGGCCGCGTGGCCTCAGGCCCTCGCTGTCACCACGCCCCGGTGCAGGAGGGTGGGGGGGCCCGCAGCGGTACGAAGGCAACAGGGGGTGGCTGCAAAGCCCGTGCGGCTGGGCGTGGTGGTGACGGTGAGCCCTGAATTCGGGCCTCGGGGAACCCCACGCTCCATTCCCAGAAATCTTCGCGCGGAGAGTTCTCTCTTCAAAGGAGTTGGGCCAGGGCGGCCAGAGCGTGCGGGACGCCCAGCATTGCAGGGCCTTCCCTGAAGCCCAGCTTTCTCCGCCAACCCCGATTCCTCCGTTCTGGACAGGGAGAGGAACCCTCAGGTCACTGGCCCACCTGAGCTGCTTTGTTAAACCTTCCCGCGCAAGGCTGGACTTTGGGAGGAAGCAAGGCAGGCTGGCCAGAGGACCCAAGCACAAAGACGTCGGCGAGCGCAACTCCGACTGCAGAGCTCTTCCAGGTTGGGTCTGGGAGCAAGGCCGGGTGCTGGTGGGTTGGGAAGCCTACCCAGAGCCTCTGTTTGGGACCTTGCAAGAGCAGCCACCCTCCGCCCCCACTTCTCTGGCTGAAATGGAAATTGAGCCTACCCCTTCTTAATTAACCCTTCCACTCTTTTCTTTCCTAATAGTTTGACGGGAACTGTTCAGATCCTCGGTGCCACCTGACAGAAAACTGCATACCAAGGAAGGAACACCAGCTGTTCCTTCCTGTGCAGTGAGTGTGGGGGTTTCAGTGCAAAAAAGCTGGAAATGGAGTAAGCCTGAATTCAGGATATCCAGCTTGTATCAGGAAGGGTAGAATGCTTAATTACGCCTTCTCCGTTGTTAGCCCGTCGATTAACCAGACTGACAAACCTAAAGGCTAGAATCTTTGCCAATTCCCAGGCCGTATTAGGCTCGCTTTGGTCAAGAACGTCTGAAGCAAGGGTGGCAGTGTCCTTATTTCTGTGAGAGATTTTTCCCACCAAGTTCAGCACCTGCTTTTCTTTACTGTGCACCCTCTGCTGGTTAGCGTGATAGAGCGAGCTCAAAGAAAAGAAGGTGTGTACAACTTCCTAGAGAATTGTCTATTCAATGTTGTTTCTTTAGAAGTGTTAAATTGAGGTTTATACCTATGGAACTCAGAAGTGTGTTGCTCAGGAAGAATACGAGTTTTCAGCACCCTAGGCGTTGAGTCTCAGTGGTAATGTGAATGAAGAAGGTTTGAGGACAACAATAGCTACCATTTTAGAAGTGATAGTTGTTATGTGTCAGACACTCGCGGTGCTAAGCAATTTTACCCGCATTGACTCATTTAATCTTTAAAACAGCTCCACCGGGTAAGTACTGTTATCATTATCACTTCCTAGATGAGAAAAGTGAGACTCAGAAAAGTTAGGTCATTTGCTTGAGATTATACAGCTAAGCTAATAAATAACAGAGCTGAGATTCAAATCTACCCTTGCTTCTAAGCTCCCACATGTAACCACTATGATATTCTTAAGAGACCCTTGGCACAATTTCTGGGCTTATGGTAACTCAGCCCGTGGCTATTATCTCCCACTTTTAAGATTTTCCTACCATTTCAAAAATGAAAAACAAATTAGGTACAGGCATTCTTCTGAAATACACTTTCTCATCTACAGGAATCTGATCTGTGAAAACCTAGAAAGTTTGTTAAGAGACCAACATGTGCTCTCCTGCCAGTTCCAAAATCCTATACAGGAATCCCCGGTTTCTCCGGTTAGCTTTTCTGCAGCTTCATCACCAGCAACAGACTGGTGTGTTCTGTGATGTCCTTCTGCAGGCAGAAGGTAAGACACTAGTGCGGACTCAATTAAAAAGTCACTATAGAGGGACGCCTGGGTGGCTCAGTTGGTTGAGCAGCTGCCTTCGGCTCAGGTCATGATCCCAGCATCCTGGGATCGAGTCCCACATCGGGCTCCTTGCTCGGCGGAGAGCCTGCTTCTCCCTCTGCCTCTGCCTGCCATTCTGTCTGCCTGTGCTCGCTCTCTCTCCCTCTCTCTCTGACAAATAAATAAAATCTTTAAAAAAAAATGAAAAGTCACTATAGAATACTCACTATAGGGCGCCTGGGTGGCTCAGTTGGTTAAGCAGCTGTCTTTGGCTCAGGTCAGGATCCTGCAGTCCTGGGATCGAGTCCCACATCGGGCTCCCAGCTCCATGGGGAGTCTGCTTCTCTCTCTGACCTTCTCACCTCTCATGCTCTCTCTCACTGTCTCTCTCTCAAATAAATAAATACAACCTTTTTAAAAAAAAAAAAGAATACTCACTATAGAATGATAAAATGAGTTCAGGGCCAGGGAATAGAGCACAAAACCAAGAAAATGTGCCATCACCCTTGAGCACTATAAGTTATTTGGTAAAGAGCTGTTTGTTTCTAGGACAGTTACTGTTTCTGAGAGTGAAAATGAGACTGTGCTTTTTTTCTCTTAAAAAATGTAAGTAGAGGGTGCCTGGGTGGCTCAGTGGGTTAAGCCTCTGCCTTCGGCTCAGGTCGTGATCCCAGGGTCCTGGGATCGGGCCCCGCATCGGGCTCTATGCTCAGCGGGGAGCCTGCTTCCCCCCCTCTCTCTCTGCCTGCCTCTCTGCCTACTTGTGATCTGTCAAATAAATAGATAAAATCTTAAAAAAAAAAATGTAAGTAGAGGGGCACCTGGGTGGCTCAGTTGGGTAAGCATCTGCCTTTGGCTCAGGTCATGATCTCTGAGTCCTGGTATTGAGCCCTGTGTCCCACTCTTCCCTGCTCAGCAGGGAGTCTGTTTCTCCCTTTCTCCCTCCCTCACCCCTAGGTTCTTTCTCAGGTGAATAAATAAAATCATTATTTTTAAAATTTTTTAAAGATTTTATTTATTTATTTGACAGAGAGAGAGAGCACAAGTAGGCAGAGACGCAGGCAGAGAGAGAGGGGGAAGCAGGCTCCCTGCTGAGCAGAGAGCCTGATGTGGGGCTCAATCCCAGGACCCCGAGATCATGACCTGAGCTGAAGGCAGAGGTTTAACCCACTGAGTCACCCGGGCGCCCCAGTAAATAAAATCTTTAAAAAAAAAAAAAAAAAAGAAAGAAAGTAATGAAGTAATGTAAAGTTTATTAAGTGTAGAAATTCTGTGAAAGGTGGATAATTAAAATGTAACAGGGTGATTGTGAAGATGGAGCTAACATACACACAGGACTTAGAACAATTTTTTTTTTAATAATTTTGATTTTATTTATTTATTTAACAGAGAGAGAGAGAGATCACAAGTAGGCAGAGAGGCAGGCAGAGAGAGAGAGGGAAGCAGGCTCCCCGCTGAGCAGAGAGCCCGATGTGGGGCTCGATCCCAGGACCCTGGAATCATGACCTGAGCCGAAGGCAAAGGCTTAACCCACTGAGCCAGCCAGGCGCCCCTAGAACAATGCTTTTAATGTACTAAGCACAATATAAATGTTAGACAATACTGTTGCATATATTCTCATTTTCTTGCCAAGCTTTTGCTTAATTTTTCTCATCTTCAAATTAAAGGCTTTTGTTGTTTGTTGTTAGACTTAAAAATATATAGTTTATTTCCACCCCTTTCCTTTATACATGGAATGTTCAGTCAGTAGGAAGTAGAGCCTGGTATCATGTATTTTTTTTTTTTAAGATTTTACTTATTTGTTTGATAGATCACAAGTAGGCAGAGAGGCAGGCAGAGAGAGAGGGGGAAGCAGGCTCCCTGCTGAGCAGAGAGCCCGATGCGGGGCTCAATCCCAGGACCCTGGGATCATGACCTGAGCTGAAGGCAGAGGCTTTAACCAACTGAGGCACCCAGGCGCCCCGATCATGTATTTTTGTTGGTTTTTTAAGTAGGCTCCATGCCCAGCGTGGAGCCCAGTGGGGGGCTTGAACTCATGACCCTAAGATTAAGACCTGAGCTGAGATCAAGAGTCAGACCCCTAACCAACTGAGCCACCCAGGCGCCCTGAGCCTGGTATCCTATAAAAAGCCCAAGACTAGGAGTCAGAATCTTAGCTTTGTTACTTAGAAATTAAGTGACAAATGCCCAAGTCTCACTTCATCTCTCTGGAGCTCAGTTTCTTCATTTATAAAAGGGATTATGACAACCAACATCGTGTAGCACTCTGTACTTTGCAGAGTACATTACAATATCGTCTAGTGTCTCATTTGATTCTTACAACAGTCTTGTGAGATAATGTGATATAGTTCCAGTTCTACAGATGAATGAATTGAGGCTTAGGGAGTTAATCGTCTTACCTGTTCATTCTCTTAGTAAGTACAGAGTTGGGATTCATTCCTTAATTCAAAATTTTTAAAAAAAGCAGGGCGCCTGGGTGGCTCAGTGGTTTGGGCCGCTGCCTTCAGCTCGGGTCATGATCTCGGGGTCCTGGGATCGAGTCCCACGTTGGGCTCTCTGCTCAGCGGGGAGCCTGCTTCCCTCCCTCTCTCTGCCTGCCTCTCTGTCTACTTGTGATCTCTCTCTGTCAAATAAATAAATAAAATCTTAAAAAAAAAAAAAAGCAATTGCCTGTTGTATGTTAGAACAGTGTACAAGCATAGGCATATATACCGTATGAAGATAAAATCCCTTCTTATACGGAAATCACGTAAAGGGGAGAGAAACCTGAGATAACAGTGGATCCAAGTAACTGCAATATAATAAATAACCCTGGAGTAAGCAAAGGCTGAGACAGGAGCACAAGAGAGGGGCACCTTCCCAGACATGAGGAGCTTGGGGGACACGGGTTAGGGTGATTTTCTTGGAAAAAATAACCTTTTAGTGGAGATCTGGAGGACAAACAGGAGTAGAAGGAAGTGGGGAAAGATTTGCCCAGGCAGAGAGAACAACATGTACAGAGACGTAGATGCAACCAGGGATCTGTGAGTGCTTCACTATGGCTAGAGGGCAGACTCCGGAAGTGTATTGATGAGAGATACGGGGAGAGAAATTAGCAGCAACGTGTGAATTCTGAAGTGTGCAAAGAAGTAGGTCTTATCCTCAGAACATTGGGAAATGTATTTATTTTGTTTAGGATTTATTTATTTTAGGGCGCCTAGGTCACTCAGTGGGTTAAGCCTCTGCCTTCTGCTCGGGTCATGATCTCGTGGTCCTGGGATGGAGCCCCGCATCTGGCTCTCTGCTCGGCAGGGAGCCTGCTTCCTCCTCTCTCTCTGCCTGCCTCTCTGCCTGCTTGTGATCTCTCTCTGTCAAATAAATAAATAAAATCTTTAAAAAAAAAGATTTATTTTAGAAAGAGAGTGTGTGCAAGCGGGGAGAGGCAGAGGAGAGGGGGGAATCTCAAGCAGACTCCCTGCTGAGTGTGGAGCCTGCCGCAGGGCTCAATCCCATTACTCCGAGATCATGACCCAGAATGAGTCAGACACTCAACTGACTGAGCCACCCAGGGGCCCCAGGAAATGCATTTAAAGGTATTAAGAGGAAGGTCATGATCAGATGCCTACATTAAAAATAGCACTTAGGCTGCATGAGAATTATTGGATTGTTGTTAAGCCCAGATAGGAGGTCATTTTGGAATCCAGAGAGGGAATGGTGGCCTAAAACTAGACATTGAGAATAGAGAAAAATGTATGGTTTATAAACAAAAAGAATTTACAAAACTTGGAGTAGTTAAGGGCTTAGGCTCATAACAAAACTCCCTGGGTTCAAATCCTCTTCCTGTGACTTGCTAACCGTGTAATTGTGGTGGGTATGTTACTTAGCTATGCCACGGTTTACTCATCTGTAATAGCAGCTACTTCACAGGATTGCAGTGAAGAGCAAATGAATGAATACTGGTAAAACCCTGACTTAGTATATTATAAGGCATGCAATAAGGATTCAAGAAATAGTATCTTTTTTTTTTTTTTTTTTTTTTTTTAAGATTAATGTTTGAGGGGCACCTGGCTGGTTCAGTCAGTGGAGCCTGTGGCTGTTGATCTCAGGGTTTTGAATTTGAGCCCCATGTTGGGTGTAGAGGTTACCTAAAAATTTTTAGCTTTTCCATCCTCCTTGCCACTTGCTGTGCTGGCTGCGCACTCCCCAGTCTCTTCGTAGCCATGCCTTGCAAAATCAAGGAAATCAAGGACTTTTTGCTCACAGCCAGGTGAGGGATGCCAAATCCATCAAGATCAAGAAAAGTAAGGATAATGTGAAGTTTAAAGTTCGGTGCAGAAGGTACCTTTACACCTTGGTCATCATAGACAAGAAGGCAGAGAAAACTGAAGCAGTCCCTCCCCCTGGGTTTGGCAGTGAAGGAGCTGAAGTGAACCTGGCCCACTGATTTGAACTATATTAAAGTTTTAAAAATTAGAAAAAAATCTTTAAAAATAAATAGATAAGGGGTACCTAGGTGGCTCAGTGGGTTAAGTCTCTGCCTTCAGCTCAGGTCATGATCTCAGGGTCCTGGGATCAAGCCCCGCATCAGGCTCTCTGCTCGGTGGGGAGATTACTTTCCCCTCTCTCTCTGCCTGCTGCTCTGCCTGCTTGTGATCTCTCTCTCTGTCAAATAAATAAAATCTTTAAAAATAAATAAATAGATAAAAATCACTGTTTGATTAGATACAGTGGCTAAAGGAGAACAATCAAAGATGACTGTAGTTTCCAGGCTTGGGCAGCTGGATATAAGAAATGGGAGGTTCTGGGGTTAGGGAACGGAGTTCATTTTCTAGAAAGGTTGATACAGGCTATGGCATGTTTAGTGGCTCAGGAAAAAGGTATTTGGGCAGAAGTAGGACCTGGGAGTCAGCAGTGAGCCTTTGGAAATTGAAGCCATGAGAGAGACTGAGATTGCCAGGGAAGGCCCCATAAGGAAGGTGGCTGAGGACAGACCACTGCCTGGTGGGTAGTGCCTAAGAGGGTCAGGAGAGAATTGAACCCTGATTGTCTACATCCAGAGCTCACATTCTATTACAAACAGCTTCTGTAAAATTTTTAAAACTCTCCTGTGAGTCTAAAAAAAATCTGAACTCCTCCTTTTTGTCAAGCAGCGGGTTATACCTCTGTGAGCAGATAGTCTCAGTCATAGAGCTTCACTTCAGTGAAGGAGGTGGACACTTAAAATATGGATATCTAAGTGCTCTGACAGCTAGAGTACCTCCCCGTGCCCAGGAGCACCTAACCTAGACTTGACGTGGGATGGGGAAAGGCTTTCTGAAGAAGTAATGACCAAATTAGATTTTCAGGGTTTTGTTTTTAAGATTTTATTTAGAGAGAGAGAGCGGGAGTAGTGGTTGGTCGGGGGTGGGGGGCGTGCAAAAGGAGAGGAAGCAGATTCCCCACTGAGCAGGGAGCCTCACAATCCCAGAACTCTGAGATCATGACCGAAGTCCAAGGCAGACAGTCAACCAAGCCACCCAGCAGCCCCTAAACTAGATTTTGAAAGATAAAATGTGTTAGTTAGGTAGTGACAGAAGGTTCCAGGCGGACAGAAGGAACAGATTTCTCCTATTTGAACTTCCATGGAGGAAAACTGAGAGAAAGAGCAGCACATTTGGGTAGTAAAGACTGCTCAGCCCATGAACATGCCAGTTTGCTTAAGATAAAGTGTTTGGATTTCCTTCCAGGTGAGGCAGTCCCAGCTCATTGCTGCATCTTGTCAGCCTGCAGCCCCTTCTTCACAGAGCGCCTGGAGCGGGAGAGGCCAGCTCAGGGTCGGAAGGTGGTGCTGGAGCTGGGGGGCTTGAAGATCAGGACACTCAGGAAGCTGGTGGACTTCTTATATACCTCAGAGATGGAAGTATCTCGAGAAGAAGCGCAGGATGTGCTTTCTGCTGCCCGTCAGCTCCGTGTATCTGAGCTAGAATCCCTTCAGCTAGAGGGTGGGAAGTTGGTGAAGGCTCCCCAGGGCCGAAGACTGAACAGGGAGTGCTTACAGCCTCCAGCGGCTGCACCAATCTCTGCCAGGGTGGTGGCATCCAGCCGCCGCCCTCGGACTCCACTGCCTGTGACCCAGACTCCTTGCCCTCTTGGGCCAGTGAGATTGAAGTCTTCAGGGAAGGAGGAGGGGCCCCTAGAGAAAAGCAACCGACAGAATGCAGAGAACTTGTCTGGCAGCCTGCTCAAGAAGAAGGTCAGAGCTTGCCCAACTCCACAAGAAAAAAGCTCTTCACCATCAAGCCACAGTCAGGGACCAAGAGAGAACAAGAGTGACCCTGCCATTGTTCCTACAGCACTTTCTCCACCCAGTATGTACCCTTCTGTGGATGAGCGGCTATTGCCCAGAAAGATCAGACTGAGTCGCTCAAAGCCGTCTCCTAGTATCTGTACATCCAAGCCTTCTAGCATGGTAAGCAGACCCACCTCAGTACCCACAGCCCCTGGCCGGCGCCTTTGGCGGCAGAAGAGTATAAATAAAGTACCAGAAGACAAGGAGAAACCAGGGAGAGCTAGTCCTCTACAGAGCATCCCAAGCCCATCTGGCCTTGGGAAGACAGGTGGGAGCAAGAAGCGGAGCCCTGAAGTCAGGGCACCGAACCCAGACTCTGTAGAAGAGGGGCAAGTTGGAAGAGTGAAACTTCGGAAGATTGTCAATGGAACATGCTGGGAGGTGGTACAAGAGCCTCCCCTCAAAAACTCTCAAGACAGCCCTCAGATCCCAGAAGCTCAACACTCAGAAGGGACTGCAAGTACTCAGCCATCCTCACATAAAGAGCAGGGACTGTCATCTGCTCAGGTAGAACTATGTCAGGATTCCCCCTTGTGCTCTAGACTCCAAGACATTCTGCTTTCTGCTAGCCGCTCCCCAGACCACCCAGTGGTGAAGTCTGAGTTCGGGTCCAGTCCAGAACTGATAGGGAAGGAACCTGGGTTGGATATAGACTGCAGAGAGCCTTATGCATTTGACACAGCCCTGCTGGGGCAGCCCTGCGAAGCCGAGGAGTACCGCATCACGACTGCTGCTGCCACCAGCGAGCTGGAGGAGATCCTGGACTTCATGCTGTGTGGCTCAGACATTGAGCCCCCCATAGGGTCTCTGCAAAGTCCTGGAGCAGAGGGCTGCAGGACCCCTAGCTATCACCTGACAGAAACAGGAAAGAACTGGATTGAAGGGGAAGAATGGTGTTTGCCAGACTTGGAACTCTGGCCCAGGGAGCTCACAGGACTGGAAAAGGAACCTGTTGGTGAGAACAAAGAGCCAATTGAGTCCCTTAGCCCCCTTGTCATACCCTCTGAGGTGAGTGAAGGGGAGGTACTTTCAGTAGGTTCCTGGACTCCAGATCTGGAAATTACCAGTTCCCAACCATTGGATGGTCGGAGAGATAAGCTTCATATTGACTCTCTTGACCCCCAAAGGTCCTATGAGGACCTCTCACCTCCCTGTTCAAACTGGATGGACACTGGGCCAGAAGTGTCCCTAAGTATGGATGAGGTGTTGTATTCTGCTCCAGAGGCGAGCAAGGAGGTACCTGACAACTCTGAGTTGTTGGACCCGCTTCCTGCCAGCTCCGAAGAGGAAGAGATTGATGTGGTGGACTGGACATCAGAGGGGAGGCTGGTGCCCACTGGTATTCCCTCTGTGTGGCCCGACCCTTCCTCAGAGTCAGACACAGAAGTGGACATACTAACGTAGAACAAGAAGTAGGTTAGGGGCAATGGGAGGGTGGGAAATGTTGGCTAGCGAAAGGTCTATTGACAGAGGCTAGCATAGGCCCTGTCCTCTTAGCACAAGAGGCAGGTGTACTCTTAGCTCTCTTAAGGTCCCCTCTTCTCCTCCCCAGGCTTTGGGAGCCAGGCAAAAATAGTACCATAGGTACAAAATTATGAACTTGAACCATCTTATTTCATTGTAATCTATTTTCCAGTTAGTGATAAACAAGTGAAACTATAAACTGTGTGGTCCCCAACTCTACTGGATCATAAGTAACAACCAGCACCACGTCTCCTAAGTTATGAGGCATCTAGTCACTGCTAATTCAATAATAAATGAGAAAGAATACCCTCTACAAAACATAATGTATTTTAGAAGGTGTGAAACAGTGCTGGGGTGTAACAAGTGGGTACGACTAATAGGACATTTTCCCATACCTAACATGTGTGGCTTATTTAGTCCAGTATGGGAGGTCTAGCCAGACCTTTGCAGGGGCCAAAAAGACATAACTTCCATCATCACTTCCAAGAAGTGAGTTGAAAAAGATAGATGCTTTTTTAAAAAAATAAATTATTTGCTTTTTTTCCCCCCACAGTTTTTGCAAGTATTTCACATGATCTACCAGAGAACCTAGGAGCTCCAGGTTAATTTGTGACCTCAGAATATGAAAAAAATACAAAGGGAGCCAATCCCACAAATAGCTGGTTTTGTCCATTTTTTAATCGTAAGATTAAGTTTTACTTTATTATTCAAACACTTTATTTCAACTTTTATTGAACCAAATCCAACAACTGTTCAATGCCTTACTAGCAGATTGCCTCACAAGTGAACCATCCTTTCTGGAGGGGAAGAAACCACGACTTCAGGTACATGACTAAAGTTTGGCCATGTTCCATCATAAATGCTCCAACATCACCAGAGACAGGAAGCTGTAAACATGACAAGGGGAAAAAAAAGGTTAGAGAAAGGGTCCAGGCAATCCAAAAGCCTGAGGAAGCTGTACCACCCACCCCAGAACCCACAAACCAAGGAGAATTCAAGAATTGCATCCTCCCCCATTTTACTCAGCATATCAAGTGCCTGACAACATGTCCAAGGACTAGAGATAAAGACCAGTCAAATCCTTGGGGCCATGAGGGATACTACTGCAGTTTTCACATGGGATTAATAGAAAACATACTAGAAACGAAACAAAAAACACAGAAAGGTAGGGTAGGGATAAGCACACATGAGGTTACACAAAAATTCTGGCCAGTACAAAGGGGTAAAATAGCAAAAACAAGTGTCAATAACTTTAACTCCCAAACGAGGAAACCAGTGGGAATTTACACCACCAGCTTTAAGAAACAAAACAACTGCCATCAGGTGTGCAAAATACATCTAACGGAAACAAAAAGGGCCCGTACCCCAACCCAGGGCAATAATCCACATCTTCAAAGGGCGCAAATTGCATTTCTACAGTCATTCACATTACCATCAGCACCCTTTAACTTAGCTCAAAAACATGCAACCAATTAGCAAATGGCACACCAACAGGAAATAATTTTACTGCCGAGTTCTAGTTTTCCTACCCAGGAGCAAAGGGGAAATTCTGAGCAAGAAAAGAAGTTATAGATCGTGTGTGAAATGAGGGCTGCTTCACAAAAACCCCAAATCCACCCAAGCCCCCTTCAAACCTCAGCGTTGAGGACTTCTATCCAAAACACCCTATGAAAGGTGCTTCTTCAGCTCCTTCACCACCTCTTGAGGCTCCGGGAACTTCAGTTTGCGTGGGGGCCCCTTCTTAATCCCAGTCCAGAGCTCCACACCTGGGAAAAGACCAATAAAGCCAAGTCACTTTGGAATGCACCAGCACGTCCCCCAAATGCCGAGGTACCCACGGTCTGAGACCAGCGCCTCCCGCCTGCTCCCGGGCCCCCACTCACTGCTGCCGTCTGGGCGCAGCAGCGTCACCTCGAAGCTGCCCCTCCGGGGCTTGGCAGGGTTCACCTCCACCGGAAGCTCCGGGGTCTCCAGGCGCAGCGCCTGGCTCAGGGCCGCGGCGTTGCGCCCGTAGACGCGTCAGCTCGTGCTAGAGAGAGAGGGGGAAGGTCAGAGCCTGGGGCCTTGGCCTGCGACGCCCTAGTCCGCCTCCCCGGGCCTCTCCAGGCCCCTCACCAATGCTCGATCACGACGGTCGCCTCCGCTGCCTTCGCCGGCCTCTCCTGTTTCGCCGCCGCCGCGACCACCGCCACCTCGGCCTTCCGCTTTCTCCCACGAGAAGCCATGGCGCCCGGAGCCCTGCCGGGAGCCGAGCCGTCCTGGGCGTGAATACGGGTCCGGCCAACACCGCTCCGAGATCCAAGTCACAGGTCCGGAAGCCCGCCGCCGGGACAAAGCATCTCCCTAGCTGCGCAGAGCGTGGCCCGGCGCACACGTGGTCTGGGGGCGGGCTCCCTGGGCACAACCACTCGGACGGGGGGGGCGGCCCTCTCTGGACAGAACCACTCTGCTCGCGGAGGGGCGGGGGGGGCGCTCCCTAGGGCATAACCACTCTGCCCGTGGCGGAGGGGAGCTACAAGAAGCCCCAGACCGAACCACCCGCGCTTGCGGAGGGGCGCGGACTAGGCAGCTCTAAAACAACCCTGGCTTCATACAGGCGTTTCTGCAAGCCTCCATCGGGCTAAATAGCTTGGACCACGACATACAAACCCCACCCCCGCTCCCTGGAAACCGGGACCCAATCCCAAACCAAACCCATAGCCTAACTCGGTGAGGTCAGTACTCTGGGATTCAGGTAACTAAACTCCCTGATCCTGGGGACCATTGCCGGGCAGTTGGAGAAACTCATCAGTTTGGCCTTTGAAGTTGAGGAGGAGATAGGCGCTTCCTCTGCAATGGCCAGGCTTTTCTAATAGGCGAGGAACACACAAAGGCACAAACAAAAGGAAATCCCAGTTTCTTTATTATGGAAAACCATCAACTGGGCGTTGGGAGTAGGGAGTAAGTGAAACCCCATTCCTGCCCAAGGGCTTTCTCTGGGAGGCCCCACCACACAAAGGAATGTCTCAAACCTATATCTCTTCCTCCCAAACTCCAAAAAATAAGGGGATTATGCAATATTATCTTCGATGAGTACCCTCAGTGGTTAAAGGTGCCTCTTTGGGACCAGTGACAAAATTAGCCTTATACTTTTTAATGAAGGCCACAGACCAAGCCAGAACTGCCTAGAGAAGCAAGGGTCCTTGAGGGAAAAGTCCTAGCGCAGACTCCATACACAGGCATCTTCTGCTGGGTTGAATATAATCTAAGCAGACTGTGTAGGTCCACTAAGAGGAGGGATGAACACACAGCATGTTGGAGACATGTGAGTGATGGACAAGAACTGATAACTGACCCAAGCCTGGAGGGAAAGCATTTCCTCATCCATGGCAGATTTCTCCCTTCTTCCAGTGAAAGTTGGTCACAGCAGTGGAGGCCATCCTGGAGGGTGCCTGTCAATTCCCTGGAAGCCTCTTTAAAATCAGAAGCAGCACCCTGCCCCACTCAGGGATAGCCAAAGGAGAAAACATAAATAAAAGGCCCAGGCCTCACACAAGGCTTGTGGTTACAGGAGGGGCTGGGCCTCAGAGGTGAGGAAGCACTGACAAGGCAGGGATTCTATTTGTCCTTCTTGCTTTCCCCATCTGGTACTTCCATGGGGTTTGAGGCCACAGGCCGCTCCTCAGGGGTATTATCTCCACCCTTTGATAGCTTCTTCGCCCGTTGATACAATTCATTCAAGTTGAATTCTCGGATCACGTTCTCCTGCACAAAAGAGGTACATACGCACATCAGGGTTCTGGTGGGACAGTCCTTACTAGGAAGTAAGAAGTATTGAGACACTTAGACATAGACAGTCTAGGAAAAAAGGAAGAAAAGGACAGAAATCTATTCTAACTCTCCTTTTTTGGGTACCTGGAAGAGTCAACCCTGTACAGTTAAGTACCCATTATGCGATCATCCCTGTGCCAAGAATTACAGCTACATTATTTAATATCCTCTACAAAACAACCCTGTGATCCAAGTGTTACTCTCTTCAATTTTCTGATAAGTAACCTCAGGTCTACAGACTATACTGACAAGGGCTCTTGAGACCGAATCTTAACTAATAACTGTTCCCCTGTGCTAGGAGTTCTGACACATGGTAGAAGCACAACAAATTTGCTGAGTGAATTCATGAATGAAAACCCGTAACTAGTCCACACCCTCAAAACTAGTGGGCCAAGCAGCAGAGCCAGGAATCAAACCCAGGTTGGACTCCAAAGCGGACCACTGTTCTACACCCTTCTCCAAACCACTCGCTCACTCTTTCAGATACCTCAGAGAAGGTCCAAGAAACAGCTCGTCCTTTCTTGTCAATCTGTGGCCGCCGCATGACCTCCTTGCCACCTTGGAATAGGATCAGGGTAGGGAGCTGCTTGGTGAGGGGCGACGTGCTCACTTTGTACCTACAGGACCCAGAAAGGGCTCTATAAATGGATCTGTCCACATCACTGCAAGTGATTTACTGCTAGGCCCTCTATCTAGGCCCTTACATACCGTGTACTAACATCAGTATAGCGTCCAACGTCCACCTTCCCAAAATTTAGTCCTGTACAGTTGTACCTAAGAAAAATATATTATTTACATAAGGAAAGAAGAGAGTGGGTCAAGGGAAGTGGAAATACAAATATTTAGGGAGGGAGGAAAACGCCTTTGGTTGCAATGTAAGAAATCAAAGCCAAAAACAATGAGAGGGAAAGCACAGCACCTCTGCTTCCGTCATCCCTCCCCATACAGTACTCACTTGAGGGAGAGGTCAGCATAGATAGGAGCAAACGACTGGCAGTCATTAGACCAATTGGCAAAGAATTCCACAATCCAAGTGACCCTCTTGTCCCGCTCTAGTTCTTCCTGCCACACACAGGAAAGAACCAGTGAGCTGAATCACAAAGGCTTCCAGAAAGGTTCAGACTTGAGCATCTAATTCCTCACCCTGGCTTTCCCTCCCCTCTCTCCCTCACTCCTGAAACAAACCACAGTACCCTTGACTTCCAATCTGAAGCAGTTACTCCTCCTAGTGAGTAAAAAGCACAACTACAAAAACACCCACAAAGGACACAAGAAACAAGGAGAGAGGAAGAGAACTCACATCAATGGTTTTATCACTGAAGTACTTGATGTACTCAGGGCCCATATACAGAGGAGGTTTACACGTCATCAGGAACACTAAACATGGAAAACAGATGTCAGAGGAAACATATAAGGCCTACAGCAGGAGATTTACTTCCAAACTGACTCAAAGATTTTAGGCCCCAAAGAATATGCGTTGTGGACATATGCAGACCACTGACACATTCCCTTCTTCTTAAAGTTTCTGTAGATTCTTATCACCTGAGCCACATACATAATTAATCAGGTAAAAGATATGGAAGAAGGGTATGGAGAGACCGATCTGGGGTTGGAATTTGGTTCCCACAACTGATCTCCTTACCTATGCAGAGTGTGATGTAAAGCAGGCCCATGCGAATATCCAGACGGAAGAAAAGAATTGCATTGGCCACTTTACTAAACATGAAGATGTTGCCTATATGTTGCTCCACAGTGACTGAAACACAAAGAGGTCACAGGTCAGGCTGGGCAGCATGCTCCTATATCCTGTTTGTCACTCTTCCTGTGGTACTTCGAAATGGGAGAGGGGGAAGAGGATAAAAGTCCAAGATCAAATTCAGCCCTGGCATGGAGTGAGGGATTCAGTCACCAGATAATGCCCCTCTCCTAACAAGGATGAAAGCAGCTCCGGAGGACATGTGGCCTGAGCTGGAGAAACTGAGGCGCAGGCTAAACTTACTGGATCTGCGGTTCTTCATCATCACAATGGCACTGAGGAACATTAGGATCTCCACTTCTCTCTGGAACAGAATCAAAGTGACGGGAAGGCCATAAACACAGATGCTTTGGGTGGGGAAGGGAGCCAAATACGGACTAAAAACCAACAGAGACCCAAATTGAAGATGGTACCAGCAAAGAATAACTGGAGTTGGCGAACATGTAGTGGGAACACCACCAGTCCGGTTCTACCCTGCCACAAACTGGCTGGTGCCCTTCGGCAGATCACTTAACCTCTGAGCTTTGGTTTCCTCAGTGGAAGAGTATCTGTCTCAAAATGTTACTGTGAGGAGTAAATGAGATAATGGGTATGAAAGAAATGCATAAAGCCCAAAACCACATAATATTGTAAGACAGTATTACCAACTCAAAATAAAACAAAATAAATAAAACTTTTCCCATCCAATATTCATTGTTTAATCCATGCACCTTTTTTTTTTTTTTTAAAGATTTTATTTATTTATTTGACAGAGATCACAAGTAGGCAGAGAGGCAGGCAGAGAGAGAGGAAGGGAAGCAGGCCTCTGACTGAGCAGAGAGCTTGATGCGGGGCTTGATCCCAGGACCCTGAGATCATGACCTGAGCTGAAGGCAGAGGCTTTAACTCACTGAGCCACCCAGGCACCCCTAATCCATGCACCTTTAATAGGCTTTGAGAGCTGAAGGGGGCCTCTCAGAACTTTAGAAGGCCCTTCTCAGTACCTTGGGCTTTTAGTTCTTTCTCTTTCTAGACTCTAAGGCCTGTGAGACAGGCAATAATCACCTCAAAGAAACAAGGTAATTTCAAAGAGTAAAGACTGTAATGCATAACAAGGACCCTGTGGGAGAAAGCATGGGAAGGGAAGGCAACTACAGTCTAGATGGTCTGAGGCCTACCAGACCTTTCTGTTTACAGTACAGGAACCCAGATCACTATTTCACACAGAACCAATCAACCACAATTTACAGCTAGAAGTCAGGGACTTTAGGTCCTGGGTTTTTAGCATCAGTTTCCAACAAAAAGTAATCAACTGGCTTTAGCAACAGATATATAAAGTGGGGGCTAGGGAATACAACAGATCTTACTAAATATTCCAGAGCAGAAAGCAGCACATTTTCACAAATGAAGTTGGGTTGAGAGCTGGCATTTAACAAATGTGGAAAGATGAACTTAAAAGAAAAAAAAAAAAAAAGGACCTGTAGTCAAGCAGGAGACCAAACATAGGAGTGAAAGGAAAAGTGCCTAAAGACAGTGGGTCAATGGCAAAGACTGGCTACATATACTCCAAACTCAGTTTCCGTTTCCTCCTGCGCATACTGCAGCCGGATTCTCAGTCTACTTGAGCGGAAGGAGCACTGTATGACTAGTATTCCTGCGTGGAATGTGAGTGGAAGCCATGTGCCACGTCTGCGCCAGCCAACAAGCTGGTGTGTGTCCTCGCATTCCAGTTTCCTGTCCTCATCGGCTGGCTGGCTGATGATGGCATGACCCTACGGCCATAGGGGGAGGCAGAAGGAGCCTGGGTTCCAGACAAACGCTATGAAGCAGAGTCCCTTTTGGTTGTTCTGCATGTTTGTTCCTTGTTTTTAAACCTTTTATTATGGAAAATTTCAAACATTCATAAAAATAGGCTACTAGAAGGTAGCAGAATGTGTCCCCCCCAAATATGCCACTTTGGATTATTCTGCATAATAATTTTGAGCCTAAAAGCAATTAAGAAGTAGATACAAGAAAAGCTCCTTGCCCTCTATTTGTCTAAAAGCAAGACATAATTTTTTCTTTTTAGATTTTATTTATTTATTTGAGAGAGAAAGCGTGTGCAAGCTCAAAAGCATGGTAAGAAGGGGAAGGAGAGGAAGAGAATCTCAAGCAGACTGTGCACTGGGCTCAGAGCCCCACACTGGGCTGGATCTCAAAACCCTGAGCCAAAACCAAGAGTCACAAGAATAACTGACTGAGCCACCCAGGTGCCCCGAAGCAAGACATAAGTTTTTTTGTTTGTTTTTGTTTTTTTTTAAAGATTTTATTTATTTATTTGACAGAGAGAGAGACCACAAGTAGGTAGAGAGGCAGGCAGAGAGAGAGAGGGGGAAGCAGGCTCCCCGCTGAGCAGAGAGCCTGATGTGGGGCTCAATCCCAGGACCCTGGGATCATGACCTGAGCTGAAGGCAGAGGCTTTAACCCACTGAGCCACCCAGGCGCCCCAAGACATAAGTTTTTAAAAGTATTCCTCCAACCCTTACCAGGAAGGACAAAAGTTAATCAAGGGAGACAAGTTTAGATCCTATCAGCCTGGAGACAGCACCAGAGGAAACTAACAAAACAAACAAGAGCCTTTATCTACCTTATTTTACCTTCCCGCAGTCTGCCGTTCTTGGAAGCCTAAAACTTCTTTCCTTTGTCCGGTCATTTCTCCAAAAATGTATTGCTCTTTGTTGAGGATATGCTATAAGCCGAGTTCTTTTCTTTTCTTTTTTTTTTTAAGATTTTATTATCTATTTGATAGACAGAGATCACAAGTAGTCAGAGAGGCAGGCAGAGAGAGAGGAGGAAGCAGGCTCCCCACTGACCCTGAGACCGTGACCTGAGCCGAAAGTAGAAGCTTTAACCCACTGAGCCACCCAGGTGCCCCATTAGCCAGAGTTCTAATCCACCTCTGAGTTAATTCATTTTCCCTGGGTATCTCCAGTGCATATATGAGATATACATGTTAAGATACTTGTCTTTTGTTTTTAATCTTTTATTACAGGGGTCTCAGCCAAGACCTCGGAGAG
The DNA here is from genome assembly GCF_002288905.1 of Enhydra lutris kenyoni. NCBI lineage: Eukaryota > Metazoa > Chordata > Mammalia > Carnivora > Mustelidae > Enhydra > Enhydra lutris. The sequence continues at coordinate 12,867,165 of NW_019154106.1, forward strand.
GTGGAGGAAAAATTAATTTTCCTCCCCTACAATACTTTAATCTCTTCTACTCAGATTTAACAGTAACATTTGGCAAAACAGTTCCCTTTCATCTATGCTACCCACTTTTTTTGGAGAAACTTAAAGCAAATTCTAAACTTCAGTGTGTATCTCTTACACATAAGGACTTTCTTTTTTAATAGAAACTTTTTTTTTAAGATTTTATTTATTTATTTGACAGAGAGAGAGAGAGATCACAGGTAGGCAGAGAGGCAGGCAGACAGAGAGGGGGAAGCAGGCTCCCTGCTGAGCAGAAAGCCCAATGCAGGGCTCCATCCCAGGACCCTGAGATCATGACCTAAGCCCAGGCAGAGGCTTAACCCACTGAGCCACGCAGGTGCCCCATGGACTTTTTTTTTAAAGGGGGGGGCAGGGTAGAGAGGGAGAGACATAATCTTAAGCAAACTCCACACCCAGGTTGACCTGAGCAAAATCAGGAGTTGGATACTTAACCAACTAAGCCACCCAGGTGCCCTAAGGACTTTTTTTTTAAAATAAGTCCCCCCCAACCCCAGCCTTTTTAAGTTTATTTGTTTTAGTAATCTCTACGTCCAATGAGAGGCTCAAACTCACAACCCCAAGATAAAGAACTACATGGTCTTCCAACTGAGCCAGCCAGAGCCAGGCACCCTGGGGCTTTTTTTTTTTTTTTAACAAACCAAAATACCATTTCACACTTAACACAATTAATAATTCCTTACTGTCATTTAATACTTGGTCCTTATTCAAATGATACCCATAATTTCAAATTGTCTTTGTGCAGTTTGTACAAATCAGGAACAAGCAAGCCAGATCTATGCAATGCATTTGGCTTATGTGTTTCTTTGATCTTCCTTTATCTCTAAAGAACATCTATTCTTGGGGTGCCTGGGTGGCTCAGTGGGTTAAAGCCTCTGCCTTCCGCTCAGGTCATGATCTCAGGGTCCTGGAATAAAGCCCCACATCAGGTTCTCTGCTCAGCGGGGAGCCTGCTTCCTCCCTTCTCTCTCTCTGCCTGACTCTCTGCCTACTTGTGATCTGTCAATAAATAAATAAAATGTTTAAAAAAAAAATCTATTCTTGGGGCGCCTGGGTGGCTCAGTCGTTAAGCATCTGCCTTCGGCTCAGGTCATGGTCCCAAGGTCCTGGGATCAAGCTCCCTTGCTCAGCAGGGAGCCTACTTCTCCCTCTGCTTGTGCTCTCCGTCAAATAAATAAATAAAATATTAAAAAAAAAAAAGGAGAGAGAGAATATCTATTCTTCATTTTTACAAAATCCAATCTACGTATCTGTTGAAGACATTGAGTCATTTGTACTCCTAACTCTCCCACTTTCTGGATTTGGCTGCTTGCTAACTTAAGGTATGTGTTCTTCTGATGATGGTTTTCGATCACCCATATTTCCTGTAAAGTGGCAATGAAATCTAGAGGCTTGAATACAATGCAATCCAAATCTTTTGCCAGAAATACATCATGGGTGGTGCTAAGACACTCCCTATTGCCTCCCTTCAGAGGACACCCGATCCTTTCATCTGAGGGTTTCAGCATCCACAGATGATCATTCCCTAGGTTTATCATTTCATTAGGGGTTGACATATGCTTTTGTTTTTATTTGGTTGGTTGGGTGTTTGGGTTTTTTTTTTTTGTTTGTTTGCTTGTTTTTGTTTTTAGTAAGCACTATGCCCAATGATGTGGGGCTTGAACACATGACCCTGAGATCAAGGGTTGTATGCTCCACTGACTGAGCTAATCAAGTACCTCTGCTAAATAACTTTTAAAATGTTATCAATCCTTGACACTCCTGGGTGGTTCAGTCGGTTAAGTGTCTGCCTATGGCTCAGGTCATGAACCCAGAGTGCTGGGATCAAGTCCCACATCAGGCTCCTTACTCACTGGGGAGCCTGCTTCTCCCTCTGCCTGCTGCTCCCCATGCTTGTGTTCTCTAATAAATAAAGTCTTAAAAAAATAAATTTTATCAATTCTTCCATGTTTATTAGCTCAAATTTATCTAAAGAAATCAATTATTTGGGGCGCCTGGGTGGCTCGGTCATTAAGCATCTGCCTTGGGCTCCGGTCATGGTCCCAGAATCCTGGGATCCAGTCCTGCACTGGGCTCCTTGCTTGGCAGGAAGCCTACTTCTCCCTCTCCCACTGCTTGTGTTCCCTCTCTTGCTGTCTCTCTCTCTCTGTCAAATAAATAAATTAATTAAATTAAATTAAAAAAAGAAAGAAATCAATCATTTGTCTATTATATCAGATTTTTCTCACAGTAGTCTAATGCTATGTTACAATGTCTATGTCATTCACCTCACCTCATGTCACCTCACTTTATCATCTGATATCATCATCAGAAGGATGAGTGTAGTACAGTAAGATATTTTAAGGGAGGTAGACAGAGAGACCACAATGACATAATTTTCATTATGTTACTTTGTTATAATTGTTCTAATTTACTATCACTTATTGCTGTTAATCTCTTACTGTATCTAAATTATAGATTGATTTATCAGAGATATATATGTATATATGTTTGTATGTGTGTGTGTGTGTATATATATATATATGACAAAATATATATATATAACATATATATATATATATATAAACACACATATATATATAAACATATATAAGGTTTGGTACTATCCAGGGTTTCAGGTAACCACTGGGGGTCTTGCAATGAATACCCACCGCCCCAGCTGCCCCACATAAGGGGGGACCACTATAAAAATAGGAACTTCTGAAGTCACGTGGCTACAATTGAACTAACTTATCAGTAACACTGGGGAAGGGCAGAGGAAGTATGAAAGCATTAACAAGGGATGGAGAATAAAAATAAGGGACTGGGTCCTAGTAAAGGTCAAGATTCACTTTGGGGGCTGGGAAAAAGACAAAAACTCAGGTTGCCCCTCCCCACCCAGAACACAGCTGCAGCTGTAGAGCAGAGAGCACAGAGCTTCAACTCATTTTTCTCTGCTCTTACTCAAGTACAGCAAGCGTCTCGAGAGAGATTTCTTTACAATTTTTTTTCTTTTCTTTCTTTCTTTCCTTTTTTTTTTTTTTTTTTTTTTTTTACAATTTCTTTCCAACAACTCTAACACTCGTGTTCATTTCTGCATCCTCAGGATGCAGCAGAGTGCCCAGCAGATAGTGCATGCTCTCTGGAAATGTTAACTGAAGAGACGGCTGATGGAGTGTGCAGGTACTATGGCCAAAGAGTTGTTTCAGGTCGTATTCACTCACTAGTTGACTCATGAGTGACAAGTTTGGCAACTCGCCTAACCTAACTCATCTAAGCACGCCGAGATCAACTTCTCCATTAATAAAACAGGAGTACTACTACCCTCCTTTATCTCGCTGGCTCAGAAGGCTTTACATGATGGGTAGCCCTGTAACACTACACACGTGTCGAGTTTGGGTACAGCTGTTGACCAGCATGGATGGTGAGATGGAAAGAACCCTGGACTCAAGAATCCTAAGAGCCAGGCTGTTGTGCAAGTTCACCGGCGGTTTTCCCATCTTAATTAAGCATGAAAGGGTTTAGGCTCGATGACGGTCCAGGCCCTACATTCTAACTATCTGTAAGTCCGCTACAGGCTCGGAACCTCAGGTATCCTTAAAAAGGTGAACCTCGGGGCTCCGCATGCAACCTCGGGGAACAGGGACAGTGAAGGTCGCGGGGTCCGCTCACCCAGTCAAAGTCACACGGGTTGCCGTCTTCGCGTTGCGTAGGGAGACTGTTGCAGAGAGGGGGTAGCTTCCTCACGAGTAGGAATGCAACAGAAAGCAGGGCTGACAGAAGATAGTAAGGTCGGGCCAGCCATCGTGAAAGTCGTGGCACCGAATACACCAGAGCAATTAAAGGTGCCAGGACCGCCATCTTCCCGGCCTTTGCGGTGCCCGCCCAGCTTCGGCGTCTGTAGGTCTGGTCCCGCCTCTCCCACCATTGAGACTTCCATTGGTTCTAGTCTCGGATGCTCCGCCTCTGCTCCCGGAACTAGATCTCTGATTGGACATTGCGGAACGTAGGGGGATTTGACACCTTATTGGTCGATCTAGCTGTCGCTTTCTCTAGTTAAGTCATTTTATTGGATACGCGACCGTGGCGATCGAAGACTACAGAGAAACCTTTAGTAAGTTTAGAAAGCACTTCCTGAACGTTCTCATAAAGCGACGGAAGTAGTTGCCAGAAAAAGGTAGGCTGGGTACCCAATGATAAGCGGCTCCTAGAGGAAGAGGGCGGAACATCGTGAAAGGATTGTCCAATGAAAACGACCGACGCCAGACACCGGGACCGCGCCGGGGTGGAGAAGACCATGGAGAATTTCTCGGCACTGTTCGGAGCTCAGGCTGACCCACCACCACCCCCAACCGCACTCGGCTTCGGACCAGGAAAACCTCCACCTCCTCCTCCCCCTCCTCCGGGCGGGGGCCCCGGCACGGCCCCGCCGCCCACCGCGACCGCGGCCCCTCCGGGCGCTGACAAGTCGGCGGCTGGTTGTGGTCCCTTCTACCTTATGCGGGAACTTCCAGGTGAGTACTAGGCCTGGCCGAAGACAGCCAATCAGATCTTAGCGAGGAGGTGATGGGCGTGGCTCTCAGCCCGCCGGGGTAGGTGTGAGGGAGTCTAGGCAACGGGTGTCGGGACCTTGGAGCTCCAAGTCTGAGCGGCTCTGAGGATTCACCGCCAGAGGGACGGCATGAATTTTTGGCCTGGATTGGGAAGGGGAGAGAATGCATTTCCATAACCATGTTTCGCACCGTATTTGGCTCTGTCCCTCATACTGGTTTATTTTCCTAAAAATTTTCCAGAGCTTGAGTTTGGAATTAGGGAGGCCCGATTTAACATCCTTGCAGATCTTAAGGTTTTTCAGATCTGTCACAAACATGCTCTTGGTTTGAGACACGTTGCCCTCCTTCTAAGGGCCTCTGTGTTTCTTCAGCTGTCGGAAGGAAGGGTTAGAATCGAACCCAAAAATTGTTTTGTTGAGTACCTTCTGGGTACCAAGCACTGTGCTCTAAATGCTTAAGATACAGCTGTGGTAGGGCTGACAAGATCTTTACCTGTTTTGGAGTTTACATGTCAGAGGAGGCGGCACAGAGCATACCAGATAACATCAGATAGTGGTTAGTGCTACAAGGAGAAAATGTGATAAAGAAGTGAGGCAGAACTGCTTCAGCTAGAGTGATCAAAGAAGCCATCTCTGAGTAGATAATATTGGAGCGTCAGTGTAAAGAGCCAGTCCTGTGTGAGTGGGAGAGATAAGATGCAAGAAATGAGGTCAGAAGCCGTGGTGTGAGGGAAAAGCTTGGAAAATCTGAGGGTCAGAAGACCATTCGGATTCCAGTGAAGTTTCAAGGGAAAGAGTGGTAGGAGATGAAGGGGGGAGGAGTAGGCAGAGGCCTTTGTAAAGCATTTAGATTTTAAGTTCAGGAGCCATTTTATTATTTATTATTTATTTTTAGTAATCTCTGTACGGTAAATGGGGCTTAAACGCACCATCTGAGATCAAGAGTTGCATGCTGTGCTGCCTGGGCCAGCGAGGCACCCCTCAGGGGGAGCCATTTTAACACAGGAAAGTGACATGATCTGATTCACTTATTTGTAATTATCCAAACAGCTACATTAAGAATGGAAGGTGGGGAAATCAGTCAGAAGTTACTGCTTAGTAGTCCAGGAAAAAGATGATGGTTTGGACTAGGCAGTAGCAGTGGAGGAGAGAAGCGAACTGATGCAGGATAAACGTTAGGGACAGAGCTTACAGTAGTGAAGGACTGAATAAAGAAGTAGAAAGGAACTGAAAATACTTGTAAATTCTTGGATTGAATAGTTGGGTGGATGGTAGTACTGAGACCAAGAAGGAACAAGTTTGAGGAGGTGGAAATCAAGAGTTGTTTTGGACATGTTAAATCTCCGGGTTGGGTTTCAATTCCTCCCAAGTCCTACTGCTACATCAGGAATTGAAGGAAATAATTATGTATACTGATACAGTGCTTTGAAGTTCACAGTGCTTATAGTTGAAAAAAACTGAAGTTATGGTTGATGTCTCCTAGCAGTTTCTCTTTCTGTTCTGATTGTACCTATTTATGTCAAGCAGTTGACAGATACAGAGTATGTCTTGGGCAAATGCTGGTTTTATGTAGGAAGGACGGTGTGTGGTGAGAAGGGGAGAGAACTGTTAAGTCTAGTCCTTGCTTTTTTTTTTTTTTTTTTTTTTAAGACAGTGAGAGAGAGCATGAGCGAGGAGAAGGTCAGAGGGAGAAGCAGACTCCCCATGGAGCTGGGAGCCCGATGCGGGACTCGATCCCGGGACTCCGAGATCATGACCTGAGCCGGAGGCAGTCGTCCAACCGAGCCACCCAGGCGTCCCTAGTCCTTGCTTTTAAGTTTATTTGACTTAGGGATATAAAGTATGTGGTTTAAGGGTAGTAACTGTATTTCTTGATAAGGCTAATCTCATTTCTTCATGGTCATGCCTCATATACAACTGTTAAGAACTACATGATGGAGACCCCTGGCTGGCTCAGTATGTGGAACATGCGACTCTCGATCTTGGGGTTGTGAGTTCCAGCCCTGCATTGGGGGTAAATATTTATACTGGTTTTTTGTTCTTTTGTTTTTTTTTTTTTAAGACTTTATTTATTTGACAGAGATCACAAGTAGGCAGAGAGGCAGGCAGAGAGAGGAGGAAGAAAGCTCCCTGCTGAGCAGAGAGCCCAATTCGGGGCTCGATCCCAGGACCCTGGGATCATGACCTGAGCCGAAGGCAGAGGCTTTAACCCACTGAGCCACCCAGGCGCCCCTAAATGTTTATACTCTCAAAAAGAAAAAAAAAAGGGATCTACATACTGTTTTTTTTTTCAAAATGTGTTCCTTGTTATCCAAGATGACAGAAAAAGTTGTCACTTGAGCCAGACCTTTAAAATTTCAAGTTGAAGAAAATTTGGAAGAATTGTCTTATAATTACATCAGCTTTCCTAAAACAAACTTCCTAAAAGGAAATGAGATGAGAAGTATGTTTCTCAGGAGATAACGGAGACTTATTTAGATGGACTAGAAACGTGACACAGGGGAGTAATGGTAGATCAGCCCCCAAAGCTAAGTTACAGTAAGATGTGTTTTACTGTGAGTGCCAAAGGAATTTGAGCATTTTCCTGAGGATAATGGGAAACGACTGAGATTTTTGAACCGAGGAGTATTGTTTCTAAAGAATCTGCAGAATATGGGTATCATGTACTGAAATAGAGAAGCCATGAGTGAGGTGGGGAAGATTTGGAGGTTAAAAAAAAAATGAATCTGCAAGGAATTGACTAAGAGGAAGTTGGAAATGTGAGACTGCTTCTTAGGAGGGGAGTTTTTAGGAGGCTGGGGAGAGAGGCTTATAAATTATTTTCATGGAATTGATGGTCAAAATAGGAAGTTGGAGGGACTCATCAAGGGTTAGAGAAAAGCAGGAGTGCCTTCTCACCTGAGCCTTGAGGATGACTCCCTAGAAGAGGATAGCTGACAGAGGGGGAAAAAGGCAGGGTGCTAGAATGACAGGAGGCAGTTCCTAGTATGAGGAGCAGTACTGTGGCACTGAGTGTTCTGCTGCTACAGTCGACCATGCTTCGGAAATGTTTGACACAAGAAAGAAAAAAGGGAAGGGTAGGGTAAGGCCTTGGGGTATGGAGAAAAAACACCTTGCTCACTTAACTGAGCACCGACAGTGTACACTGTGTTGGGCAGCGGAGATACATGTATGAAGAAGAAAGACATTGTCTCGGGCCCCCAGGGGACTCAGATCAGAACCTGGGTTTTTCCAGGCGAGTGATTATGAATAAGCACTTTCTTGTCATTATTTGCATTCTTCGAGTTCATCCTAACTGTAGCTGAAATTGTAGGCTAGCTAGCTCCATCCTTGGCCACTAGATCCTTATTGTTAACAAGCTTCTATTTGAAAAAAGCCATGTGGTATTTGTACTGATAGTGCCTGGCATCTATACAGTACTTTATACTTCCCAGCGTTTTCATTTGAACCTTGAAAAAAACTGTGTGCTTAAGATAGCTGTTACCCCACTGCAGAGATAAGAGGAAACTGAGGCATAGAGCACCGCTAGGATTAGACTTCCAGCTGCCCAGATGCTAATGGGACATATCTTTCTTTGAGGCAGAGCATTATACTTGGGCTTATGAGTAATAGAGATGGTGGTAACAAGTTAGTCAGCAGTACCTTAAAAAATCTCATTTCCTATGTAAAGGTAGTAAGTATTTCTTGCTAGTTTAAAAAAAAAAAAGTCCTTGACCAGACACTCAAGCCATTGGGTCATATTTGGCTCTTACATTGCTGGTAGCTGAGCTTTGAGGTAATACCCTGCTGTGTCAGAGAGTATAATTAATCATTAGTATATTATATGAAAAGCACTCGAACAGTGTTCAGCACAGAGTTAGCATCATGTAAGTGATTATTGTGGTGAGTCTAAGTTGGGGAGAGTGTCTGTTTCTTTGGGATGGTTTCCATCTCTGCCGTCTTTCAAAGTTTGCGGATTTTTCTCCTTGTTGCAACTTACCATACTATATGTATTTTTAGTGTTCATTATTTATAATTTTGCTGTTTCTTTAAAAAATAAATTTAAGTCTTTGTAATTCTCACTTAAAAGATTATTTAGTCTAAAATATAGTCCTTCACTTTCCCTCTGGGTGACTTAAAAATTCTCTCCTGTTGGGACTAGTATTTTTTTGTTCTTCTTCTCCCTGTGTCCTCTAGGTAGCACCGAGCTGACAGGCAGCACCAATCTGATCACACACTACAACCTGGAACATTCCTATAATAAATTCTGTGGGAAGAAGGTGAAGGAGAAGCTAAGTAACTTCCTGCCTGACCTGCCAGGGATGATTGATCTGCCTGGTTCCCATGATAACAGCAGCCTCCGCTCCCTCATCGAGAAACCCCCTATTCTTGGTGGTTCTTTTAATCCTATCACAGGGACCATGCTGGCTGGCTTCCGCCTCCACACTGGCCCGGTGAGTCCCCTCTCCGGGAGGAAGAAGGCAAATGGGGAGGCCTGAAAGGCGTGGAGGTGGTTTTTTTGTCCAAGTCTGTTCCTTTATAATGTACTGAGCAAAACAGATGGGAGCAGGGCATTTCCTCCCTCCACTCACCTGGACCTTCCTTTGGTTCCTTCAGTTACCAGAGCAGTGTCGTCTGATGCATATTCAGCCTCCCAAGAAGAAGAATAAGCACAAGCACAAACAGAGCCGTACCCAGGATCCTGTCCCACCAGGTAAGAAGCACTTCTGGTCAAAGCCAGAAACCCTGGATCTGGTTGGACCTTCCCCAGTTAAAAACCCAGTTAGGTTCCTTACAGAGCCCTGGACTCCCAAATTCTCCTTAAACTGGTATAAAGGTAATTAATGTTTCCTGCAGGTAGGTCTCCTGGGTAAGGATAAAGTTGGAATGGTGCTTTAGCAGGGACTCCTGATCCTTTCTGGCCTTTAGAAGAGAAGTTGCCCTTGACTAGGTTTTCCTGTGGTCTTGAGTTCCAAGTAGTAGGGAATTTTGAGCTGTACGGTAAGGAATTTTGATAGGCACATACCGTCTCCTACAGAAACACCATCTGATTCTGATCACAAGAAGAAGAAAAAGAAAAAAGAGGAGGATCCTGAACGGAAGAGGAAGAAGAAAGAGAAGAAGAAAAAGAAGGTAGGATAGGGACCTGCTCCTGCAGGCCATGGAGTCTCCCTGTCTCACCCTGTCGTCGATGGTCCTTTCCCTCAGGTGGGACCCAAGACTGAAAATCCAGGGCATGTTGCAGTTTTTTCCTGTACAGCGCTGATCAAGGCCAAGGCCACTTCCTAGTTGTTCTCTTACCCCTCTTTCCTTGTCTTCCCCAGAACCGACACAGTCCAGACCATCCAGGCGTGGGCAGTTCTCAGGCCAGCAGCAGCAGCAGCCTCCGCTAACAGGACTCTACTGGGATGGCTGTTCCTGCTGGACTGAGCCTGCTGACAAAAGCTGCCCTCCAGCTCGGACACTGCCACGGAAGCATCCCCTGCAACCGGGACAGATGCCAGCTCTGACTGTGCTGGGCTAAGATTAATGCATTATGTGAGAGAAGGGCCATGCTTTTGTAAGGCTCAGCCCAGTTGGCTTTCTCACGGACATCTCTTCCTCTCCCAGGAAGCTTTCCTTTCATCTCTTTTGTGCAATTGGTTTGATTTAGGACATTGATCTGTTAGGGTTTTTCTTTAAAAAAGTTTTTTTGCATTTATCAAACTGGCTGAACTGTGGCTGCCTGTTAAGAGGTAAGTGCCTTTCCATGTGAGAGTCAGGTTTAAGCCAGGGCACTCAAGAGATCTGAGGAGAGTTTGGGTCCTATCATTACATTAATTAGTTGGCAGGAAGACCACCAAAATGAGAGTGGAGAACATGGTACGCGAGTGAGGCAGAGCTTGCTAATACCTGTCCACGGCGGACATATAACACTCTGCCCATCATGGGGAGAGCCAAGCACCTGGATGAGGCCCCACCAGAAGAGCCGATCCAGTTAAGGCTTATCTGTCTTCTAGATCAGTTTTGTGTTAAACAGAATAGCCAACTGAAAAAGCACCCACAATCACCAGTGTATTTCAGCAAGGTTGATTCCTGGTGAAGACTGTGGTTTTTATTTTTATTTATTTATTTTTGCTTAAATCTCCGGCAAGCAAAGGTAAATGCTTTTTTCTTATTGGACTCTCTGACCTGCCTCATTCCTTAGTTAAGATACTGAAACTTAGGCTGATAGAAAAACATTTCTAAGCTTCTAAGATAGCCATAAAAAGGCAGCCTAAACTAGCAGAATATGAGATTCCTTCAGTCTTTACAGCAGGCCAGGTAACTGGAAATGTCCATGAGAAAACCCAAGCTATTGTAATCTGACTTTAAATAAATTTGACAGAACAGCTGAAATCTGTTGCTATGAGCCAAGGTTGTTACTCCATCAGTAGGTGGAAAACCATTCATTCAGCTACAGGTTCAATCTAGCATTTCAGTGCAAGACTGTATATGCTTATGTCATGGACAGTGAAAATAATGGGTTCTGGCCAGTTTCCAGAGATTTTGTGTCTGAGGCAGCCTATTTAAAATTAGGGCATAGCCTTTGCTTTGGACAAACAGAAGAGACACCATGAGCTATCATATTAAAGTGCCAGCCATATCCAGGCAGTCTGCCTCTAACAGGCTTTTATCCCTCCATCATCCACGGTCTCACCTCTGGCTACATCCAAAGAGCTTTACTTCCCAGAGACAAAATTCTGTTAACTGTAGCAGTAAAGAGTTCTCTAAGCCTTGAAAAGACAAAGAGCTTAGGTGGTCACAAAAGGTGTCTTCTAGGAATTTTTGCATTAAATCACCAAAATAAAAACAGGACCTGCTGTTTTAAGTGGTTACTTCCACTACAGTCCTGCCTAAAGGTAGGCCAGAAGCTTCTGAGGTTTTCTTTGAGACTTTCCACCAGAGATCATTCACCTTGCCTTAACCAGACAAAATAACACAAGTCAGGGGGAGCTGGTTAGATCAGGATTTCTTTTTATTCCTTGTTGGTTTAAAATGGCTAATCAGAATAAAAAATAAAAGGGCCTCTGTCTAGAGGCTGGGGTCTCCCCTATTTAGAGGTTAGAACCCAGGTACCCCCACTACCCAGCACCATACTGAGGTGGGCTGAGGGGTAACCCCCAAGGGACAATCGGAGGGGCCTAGGCCTGCCACTCCTTCTCTCTATCCCATTTTTGGCATGTGATGAAAAATATTGCTTTTTGGATTCATCTCTCCCGGCCTTGGATTTAAAAATAATGTTAACCATGTGAGTTGGGGGAAGGCTCTGAGGGGACTAAAGAAGCCCTGCCCTAATCCCTCTCCCCCAAGAAGGGGTGGGGGGGATTATCCAATATTGTTCCTGGAGCTCAGCCAAGCTCTTTTCCTGATCTCCCCACCACCACCAAAGTCATGGGGCTGTGACCCCTTTCCTGGGGAAACTAAGTGCCAATGAACCTAGAAAACTAACTCTCCTCTCCAAGTCCTTCCCTCTTCTGACCAAGACCCCAGACTCGCCTCTCCCAAGGTTTCTTTCCTGATTACTACGCACCAATAGCAGTGGGGTGCGGTTTCCTTAGTTGGTAACTGAGACAAAAGAGAGGGAACCACTGGGAAAAGGAAGACTTCAATGGATGTCCCCACTTCTTTCCTGCTGGTCTGAGGAGTGGGAAGAGTAAGATACCCCTCCTTCTACATATCCCTCCCTCATTTTCCCATCCCAGGATAGATATATAATTTCTTTGATATTTATAATATATATATATATGTATATATATATATATATATATATATATGTACACACACACCTGGTAACGCAGAGAGGAAAAAAATAGAATCCGTAACAATAATAAAAAAAATTATTTCTGGTTTAAAAATGATCTGGTTCCCTCCAGGGCGAGCAATTGCACAAATGTCCACTGAGTCTGGTCCAGGGGTTAAAGAAGGGAAGGTCTTAAAAGGTGAAGGGGGTTGCTACCCCAGTCTCAGGGCCCCAACTCTCCAACTCCCCACCCCACTGCATTTTATAAAACGCTCCTCATCCTCTTGGAATCGGTGGTTTAAAAAAATGTCCATGCAGGGGAGGGGAGCCCCTTGAGGAAAGGAAGGTGGCCACCTGGGGCCCTTTGGTGTAGGCGCAGAGGCGTGGGGGGAAGGGAGTTGCCGAAGGCTCACACAGAAATCTCATAGGTGGTACCACCCACCCCTGACACCTTCTTGACTCCGCCCCTTGTGGGGCTGCTGAGAGGTGGCTGGCCTGGGCCAGGAGAGGCAGAGCCTATACTCTTGGGCTGCCCATTGGATTTGCTGTAGGCGGTCTTGAGCTGTACTTCATCTCTAGGAAGAGAAAAAAAAGAGAGGTGTCAAGAAGCAGGACACAAAACACAGAAAAGGGAGACCGTTTTAAAAGTTACAAGAACTGACATACTTTTCTATATGCTTTCTTACCCAAACATTTCCACCTATTTTATTGTCCTCTTAAAACATACCTGATGCCCTATCTCCTCTCTTTATTCCTTCCCTCCAACAGCAACTATCTTAAATACTTACTCTTAGGCAAATAAATACATTTCGGGAAGACAGGATTAAGAAAAAAGTATTAATCGTTAGGGTCTTAACAGGAATAGCCCATGAAGGCAGCTAGAGCGAGTGAAAGGAGCTATCTACAAGCAGGCACCTCTGAGTCCACTTGCACACAAGTGAAGTCATGACACCTTTGGTAATGCTATGCTAATTTTAAGTCCACTGAAGTTCAGGATGGACTCATACTTACTTGGGTGTCAATAATGGCTGCAAGGCTACTTCCTCTGCCTCAGAGACACCAGCGGGGGCTTTTTGGCTGCTGTAAGACATAGATCGGCCCAGGTATGGGGCAGTGGGGCCTGGTTCAGGGGACCCTAGTCCCCGGCCTCTTAGCCCATCAGGCTTGCCAAAACGGGGGGCAGCTGGGCGTCCCAGCGGAGTCTTGACCAAGGGTGATCTCTTTGAATCATCTGAGGAGGAACTAGTACGAGGGGCATGGCCTGAGCCCGGTGTTGACTGAATGCCTGAGTCCCCCAAGCCTGGTTCTTCCTCACGGCCCGGAAGTGGGGGTGACTGGCGTAGCAGCTTCTCTCGTTCCTGGAGGGAGGCCACAATATGGCGCGACAGATTGTCGTACCGGACTGGTGAGGGCTCTCGGTGTGTTGGGCCGGTTGGCACCAAACGTGGGTGCCTCTCGGCTTCCCGTTGCTGGGCCAGTCGGGCTGACAGGAAGGGAGAGGTGTAGCCTAAAGGTGGGTCTGGCTCAGGCCCTGCCTGCACTGACTCGAAATCAGGGCTGTCTGAAGGAGTGAGCAGGCTGTCATAAGATAGGCTTCCATTGCGTGTCTGGTTGGCCAGGCTCTTATAGGAGGTGGAAGTTGTGCCCTCTGAACGAATGGACTGCAACTGGCCCAGCTCAAAGCCAGTGCCCTGGGCCGACTTGAGGCTGGAGGAACGTGAGCCACTGGATAGTGGATCGAAGTGAAAGCTTTTGCCAAAGGTGGGAGAACGGAAACTCTCTGGTTCCAAGCTGGGCTCCGAGCGGTAGCTGGGATGGCGGCTGCTTTCTGCAATTGAAGTTGGCTCCTTCAAACTGTCCCCACGACTCAACTGAGGGAGAAAACAAAGCATGCTCTTAGTGTTCCTCCTCTTGTGACAGATGCTAGGCCCAGAGCCCAAGTAGTCATGCCCTGTTAATACGCTTCTTACAACTTTTTCTATGCATCCTCTCGTTCAACACCTAGAGCAAACTAGCAAGTTGGAACAAATAATATCTCATTTTAAGATGCAAAAAATGAGGCTTAAAGAGGTTAAATAACTCACCCATGATGGGTTTTGAACTCAGATCTGATGCTGTGATCAGTGCATTTACTAGTATGCTACACTGCCCCCTTTGATGACAGACACACTATCAAGATTCAGTCCCATTAATGTCTTTGGTTTTTTTCCTTCCCTTCTCCAAAATTCTTTTTCCCCGAACAGCTGACACACATCACAACCCTCCTCCTTCCAGAGTGTTCAGTACCTTGGCGCTGGAGGAATGAGGCATGGCAGCCGACGTACTGCTGCTACTGTAGCCCGGCCGGTACTTGTACATGGTAGGTGTGGGAGGGCTGTCCTTGCCCAAGAGGCTGCTATCTGCAGGAAAAAAGGCCCAGGGACAGACTTGACTTTACAAGTGGTTCTCTTAACTTGGTCAGAGGTTATTAAAGGACAGAGGGAGAACCAGGTAGGAACGGATACATCAGCCAACAGAAAAGTCCCAGGAACATGATTTGCCTGCAGTAAAGACTACAGACTCATAATGGCCCAGAACTCAGAGAGAGAATGCACCAAACATGTCTAGGATGTTCTGTGGTCTATCTGGATGCTGACAGTTCCTTACCCACAAAAGTCCAACTTGCTGCCACTAGCTACGTGGAATCCCCTTTCTCCTCTACTAGCTGCCCAAAGTGGCCAAAGGCCCACTTGATGGGTGTTCTCAGTGACAATGCAAGTATTACCTCCCAGGCCTTGCCTGTAAGTCTTCTCCACAGCACATAGTAACCTTCTTACTCTTGCCACTATTCTTACCCTCATTAGTAGCCAGGCTGAGGTGTGTTCGTAGCCCTGTGTAACGGCTCAGGTCCGGTTTAGGAGGAGGTGGGGGTTCAGCATCTGCAGACTGGCTCTCTGTTATCTCCAAGCTTCCCTTAGACTGGATGAATGAGGGAAAATCAGATTTGGAGAGTCGGGTGTAAGGACAACGCATCAATTATGTATCTCTAAACTGGGACTAGAAGACAAGGGACGAGAGCCATTTTGGGGATGACAATGGATAAAGAAAAATTTTCAACAAGGGTTTAATCCTGTCATTTAGGTGTTCATTTCCACCAACTATTTGTTGAGCTCCTACCATCCGCAAGCTGCTACATTAAAGTACTATGAAAACATGGAAACGAAAGGACTCAACTTCTACTGTCAGTGGACTTAAAATCTAATTAAATTTTTTTTCTTTTTAAGTAACTCCACACTCAACATGGGGCTTCAACTCATGACCCCAAGGTCAAGAGTCACATGATATACCAACTCAGACAGCCAGACGCCCCCGTACTTAAGTAATTTTTAATACAAGTTATTAGAAATTGAGAAATACTATAAGGGCAATGTCAACTGAAAGTTTCCATTTCTCTGCCATTAAAGTCCCCAAGTTACCTACTTTACTTCTCTGAATTCCTCACCTTGCTTCTCCTCAGCTCTCCCTGGATGCCATTGTCCATGATCTTCACAGTTATCTGCCCATCTGACACTTCTGGTCGAAGGAAGGGAGGTCTGATGACAATCGTCTTCTCTTTCTTTGGTCTCCCCAAATACCTGAGTGTCAAGAGTAGGGGGCTTTCATTCATTCATTCTAAAATACCTAGTGGTTGCCTATCTTGTATAAAACATTTTTAGAAATAAAGAACGTCTGACCAAGACAGCAAAAAACTCAGCATTGAACTGATTTCTTAGATTCCAGGAAGAACTGCACCAAGACTAGGCCTCTGAGCAAATACCTAGTTCAAGCCACTCTGGAGTAAATCTCACCCTCAACTCTCCAAGGAGAGTAGCCATAATACCCAAAGGCTATCAACTGAATTCGGGGGGTCCACTAAAGGACACCATGGCTCTCCCTTGCAGGTACTTCCCAGTCTAAGAGAAACCTTCCTCAACAGCAGTTTCCCACCCGACTTCCCCTATACTAGAACAAGTCCAAAGACAAACGTTTTGACCAACAGTGAATACTGGGTATACCTGGGTGCTGGGGAACTGCAGAGCACACGGCTGACATTGTTACAGCAGCCATTGGTGAAGGGGTTCACACCTCCTCGGAATTTACCCGTAACCTAGAAGAAGGAAAGATGGGCCATTATCACTTAGACAATGGACCTTGACCTCCAAAGGCCAAAACACAAATCGATAACCAACTATTGTGCACCCTCTACTCAGAAGATACAAAAATGAGTAAAACACAACCCTATCATCAAGAAACTTATAGTCATAAAAGTTAAGAATGGGAACTCTGGTGGTGCCTGGGTGGCTCAGGCATCAAGCATCTACCTTTGGGATGGAGGCCTATATCTGGCTCCCTGCTCAGCAGGGAGCCTGCTTCTCCCTCTCCAGCTCCCCCCATACTTGTGTTCCCTCTCTCACTATCTCTACCTGTCATAAATAAATAAAAATCTTAAAAAGAACGGGAACTCTAGAGTCAGTTTGAATCCTAGGGCTACCTCACCCAGATAGTGTAGCTATCTGACCCCATACATCAGTGTTCTTATGTGAAATGATACACAGCTCTCTCAAGATTGAAAACTAAGATAATATACATAAAAGGAAGCAGGTAAAGTCAGCTTTATTATAAGCACAAGAATAAGCATTTCCCTTTAAGTAGTACCATGAGCTTCCTAAGAGCTGGCCTAAGTCTACTACTGTTTCTTTAAGCTCAGAGCTTAAATTGTCCGATATACAGTGTACATTCTGCAAATGTCTGTCAACTAAAAAATGCTTCTGGGACACCTAGGTGGCTCAGTTGGTTAAGCATTTGCCTTCAACTCAGATCATGGTCCTAAGGTCCTGGGCTCGAGCAGTGCATCGGTGGGGAGCCTGCTTATCCCTCTCCCTCTGCTTCCCATTACCCCCTGCTTATATACTCACTCACTCACTCTGTCAAATAAATAAAATCTTAAAAAAAAAAAAGAAAGAAAGAAAATGGTTCTGTTCTCATGCTTTCATGAGGAGCACGGACACTTCATCATAAAAAGTATTCATCAGGGGCGCCTGGGTGGCTCAGTGGGTTAAGCCTCTGCCTTCAGCTCAGGTCATGATCTCAGGGTCCTGGGACCGAGCCCCACATCGGGCTCTCTGCTCAGCGGGGAGCCTGCTTCCCCCTCTCTCTCTGCCTGCTGCTCTCTCTGCCTACTTGTGACCTCTCTCTCTGTTAAATAAATAAAATTCAAAAACAAAAAAAAACCCCACCAGATTCTTTAAAAAAAAAAAAGAAAAAAAAAGTATTCATCAGGCATCCATCTCTGGAAGCACTCCACAATACTTTTATTAGAGGGCAAAGATTTGCAGGCCCAGCTCTACAATGCGTCTCCCATCACTTCACCCCATACCTGTTCATTGGTTGTGCGTCCCCTAGCCACCAGCACCACATGAAATCCTGTGAGGCCAGCTACAGGGATGAAGAATAAGCCAGCCACACACATCACTGTCATTCTAAAGCCAAAGAATCAAGGAGAACAGAGTAACATGATCTCACCATCCCCAGCCCCTACCAAGAGCCACCTTCCCTTTGACCCTTGCTACCACAGTGCTCAACTTTCCTCCTCCTCCCCGCTCCCAAGCCCACAACCCACAGAAGGATACGTGACAGCTGTGCGGACCCCTGAGAGTTCCTCCATGTGGTAGAGGACATAAAGGAGGCCAAAGCCAAACACACCCATGATGTGCGCTGTCAAGGAGAGGAGGAAAAGGAAGAAATAGCGGTAGTTCCGGCGACCAATACAGTTGTTCACCCAGGGGCAGTGATGGTCAAACTCCTAGAGGCAAAAGGAGAAACACTGAGAAGCATCCTTGGACCAAAGCCCTAGATCACTTCTGTTAAGAAAGAGACCAAACTGGGACACCCAGGTGGCTCAGTCATTGAGCACTGGCCTTCGGCTCAGGTCATGATCCCAGGGTCTTGGGATCAAGCCCTGCATCGGGCTCCCTGCTCAGCGGGAAGCCTGCTTCTCCCTCTCCCACTCCCTCTGCTTGCGTTCCCTCTCTCGCTGTCTGTCAAATAAATAAATAAAATCTTAAAAAAAAAAAAAATGGACCAAACATCAGAACTGAAGCACTGCTTTCATTATCAGGCGATTGTGTTCACCGTTTAGTTGCTAAATTAACAAGCTCAGGCACTTTATCTTGCTCTATCAATCTGTAAGGAAGACCTTCCAGAGGCTGATCGAAGGCCAAGGCCCCCTCTCAGAGTTTATCCAAGGTGACCAAGGAACTCTGAAGAGATGAACATCAGAGGCTTTACAAAAACATCAAGATTCATTAGAAAAAAAGCCCTGACAGGCAAGTGCTTATAGTGAAGTAAAAACTGATTGGGGAAAAAAGGGTTAAAAATAAGAGACAGGGGATGCAGAAGGACACGCAGGAAGAGAATATAGCTGTAAGATCTGAGTGCAACAGACAGCATGCAGTGGATGCAGCAGATACACAAACCCAGGACAAATGACCAAAAAGATGAGTCAGAAAGGCTACAGGTGGGAAAGCCTATTCCCACTTGGGGTCCCTCCTATAAGAGAAGAATATGCTCTACCTCTCATTCGTACATCACTGATAACATTTTTTTTTTCCATTTCCAATTTCACCTAAATTATAGACACTAAAATGTACACATATATACATAAGAATAAGTGTTCGCTATTTATAGCTGTTAGATAATATAAAACTTTTAAATTAAAAAGATAAAACTTGGGGCGCTTGGGTGGCTCAGTGGGTTAAAGCCTCTGCCTTCGGCTCAGGTCATGATCCCAGCATCCTGGGATGGAGCCCCGCATCAGGCTCTCTGCTCAGCGGGGAGTCTGCTTCCTCCTCTCTCTCTGCCTGCCTTTCTGCCTACTTGTGATCTCTATCTGTCAAATAAATAAATTTAAAAAAAAAAAGATAAAACTTTTAAATTAAGTTTTAAATTTTAATTCTGGGATACTTAACATACAGTATTGTATTAGTTTTAGGTATACAATACAGTGACTCAACAATTCTATATACTACTTAGTGCTAATCTTGGTAAGTGCACTTTTTAATCCCCATCACCTATTTCACTCGTCCCCCTACCCTCCTCCCCTCTGGTAACCATCAGTTTGTCCTCTATAGTTACGAGTCTGTTTCTTGGTTTGTGTGTGTGTCTCTCTCTCTTTTTTTCCCTTTGCTCATTTGTTTTGTTTCTTAAATTCCACATATAAGTGAAATCATATCTGTGTTTCTCTGACTTATTTCACTTAGCATTCCACTCTCTAGCTCCATCCAGGTCGCTGAAATTGGCAAGGATGAATAACATCTCATTGTGTATATGTCCTACTTCTATATCCATTCATCTAATTGAGAACACTTTTTGACAGAGCTAGAATACAGCCCAGGTAGTCAGCCAGGGCTAGATCGCACCCAAGAACCAGAACGCAGAGGATTCAATTCTTATTCAACAGACAGGGAAGAAGAGAACTTAGATTCAGCACCCAGGCCCACCCCCATCAGGCTTCCTACCTCCACACAATTGTCACAGACACTGCAGTGGGAACATCGAGGAGGACGGTAGAAACGGCAGGTGGCACACCACTTCATGCGCACCTGGATGCCCTTAATCTCCACTGTTTTGTAAAGGGGAGCTCGGAAGTCGTCTTCCTTGTCTTCATCCTCCTCAGCTGCAGAGAGGAAAAATCAGTTAAAAAACAACTATGCCAGAACTGCACTAGGGGGGCGCCTGGGTGGCTCAGTCGTTAAGCGTCTGGTTAAGCGTCTGCCTTCGGCTCGAGTCATGATCCCGGGGTCCTGGGATGGAGCCCCACATCGGGCTCCCTGCTCAGCGGGAAGCCTGCTTCTCCCTCTCCCACTCCCCCTGCTTATGTTCCCTCTCTCGCTGTCAAATAAATAAATAAAATCTTTAAAATTAAACAAAAAAAAAAACTGCACTAGGCATGAAGGATCCAGTGATATTTAAAATATGGCCTCTGCCTTTGAGGAATTCAGTCTACTGGGAAGAGAGAACAGGAACTAATAACTAATACTGTGAGATCAGCCCTACAATACAACACTACCAAACACACTGGAAATAAGGTTCAAGACAGTATGACTCAGAGGTAGCTCTGCTACGGGAATGCGGACACTTGGTTTACATACTACGAATATATCTGTAATGAAATAATTTACATATCAAAGCACATATGTAATGAGTCTGCATAATAGTTCGATGTCTACAAGTACATGAAAACTACAGCAATCCAAGAGAGGAATTAACAGCAACCCTTTTTATCCATGCACAAACCCCTTCCCCAAAAGATCTTCCCTAACTCTATTAATTCCTTATATATTTCAGTATTATTTGCTGGCTCAAGATAGTCTCTCCTTACCTGAATGCCCTTTCTTTCTTTTTTTTTGAAGATTTTATTTATTTATTTGACAGAGAGAGATCACAAGTAGGCAGAGAGGCAGGCAGAGAGAGGGGGAACAGGCTCCCCGCTAAGCAGAGAGCCCAATGCGGGGCTAGATCCCAGGACCCTGAGATCATGACCTGAGCTAAAGGCAGAGGCTTAACCCTCTGAGCCACCTAGGTGCCCCACTGAATGTCCTTTCAATTTCAATGATCAGAAACTCGTGGTCCTACTTCATAACTTAAAGGGCACTATTTGCCTTCTCATCTACAGTGTACAATTTTTATTTTTTATTATTAATCTAGAAAAAATACATGTGGGAAGGAAAAATTAAATAAATGAAGGTATAGGGATTAAAAATCAAGTTTCCAACTTTCACTGACTGGGGAAATGCTTTAAAATATAAATAGGTGAAAAAAACGCCAAGGTAAAGAACTGTACAAACAAAAGATCCATTTTGAAAATAGAAAACAAAAATCCACATTCGTAGGAGTGCCTGGGTGGCTCAGTCAGTTAAGCCATTTCGTCTCAGGTCAGAATCTCAAGTAGTGAGATCGAGCCCTGAGTAGCTCAGCAGGGAGTCTGCTTGAGATTCTCTCTCACACACCCCGACCGGCTGGCACTCTCTAAAATAAATAAATACATCTTTGAAAAACCAACAATGACATACATTTGATATAGATAAAGTAGTATATGTAAAAAATATATATATATTATACATATAAATCTTTAAACCACTGAAAGGAAACAGGAACAGTAGTTATCTTCTTTTAAAATTTTGTTTATTTATTCAAGAGAGAGAGCATGAGCACAAGCACGAGGAGAGGCAGGGGGAGAAGGAGATGCAGGGCTCAATCCCAGGACCCTAAGATCATGACCTGAGCTGAAACCAAGAATCTGATGGCTCAACCTACTGAGGCACCCAGGAACCTCAATAGTAGTTACCCTTGGCTGTAAAATTACAGGTATTTGTGTTTTTTATGCTTTCTACATCATGAATATTTATTCCTTATTAAAATCTTTACTTTTTAAAAAAGTCTTCTTTTAAAGGAAAAAAGTTAAAAATATGACTTATTTTGAAATTTCTGATCTTTCCACACCGGAAGTGAACACCTTCTCTTCTTAAAGTACTATATGGTTCTTAGGTTACTCTTGTAACTTAGCACAGTATAGCATATTTATTCCTAGAAATGTCTTCCCTATCTTTCTTTATAGACTGATGAACTATTTGAAAGCAAGGACCTTTAAAACAAAACAAAACAAAACTCATCCCAAATGACAAGGATAATGTCTTCCATACAGATCAATAAATATTTTATAGACATTAAAGTCTCATTAAGAAAGCCCTCCTTGGGGCACCTGGGTGGCTCAGTGGGTTAAAGCCTCTGCCTTCAGCTCAGGTCATGGTCTCAGGGTCCTGGGATCGAGCCCCGCATTGGGCTCTCTGCTTCGCAGGGAGCCTGCTTCCTCCTCTCTCTCTGCCTGCCTCTCTGCCTACTTGTGATCCCTCTGTCAAATAAATAAATAAAATCTTTTAATAAATAAATAAATAAATAAATAAGAAAGCCCTCCTTGGGGCGCTTGGGTGGCTCAGCGGATTAAAGCCTCTGCCTTCGGCTCAGGTCATGATTCCAGGGTCCTGGGATCGAGCCCCGTGTCAGACTCCTTGCTCGATGAGGAGTCTGCATTTGCCTCTCCCTCTGCCTGCTGCTCCCCCTGGCTTGTGCTCTCTCACTCTCTGGGTGTCAAATAAATAAATAAAATCTTTTTAAAAAAACAGCCCTCCTGGGGCGCCTGGGTGGCTCAGTGGGTTAAAGCCTCTGCCTTCGGCTCAGGTCATGTTTCCAGGGTCCTGGGATCAAGCCCCACATCAGGCTCTCTGCTCAGCAAGGAGCCTGCTTCCTCCTCTCTCTCTCTCTGCCTGCCTCTCTGCCTACTTGTGATCTCTGTCAAATAAATAAATAAAATCTTTAAAAAAAAAAAATAGCCCCTCCTTGGCGCTAGAGACTCCAAGTTCCTTAGGTTCAACTAATCTTTGAGACAGAAGTCACAAATAAAGCACAGTGATACAGGCTTTGTGAGCACAATGATCTCAGGAAAATCTCATTCTCTCCAAAGCCTTCTTCCCAATTTGAGTCTCATCCATGCACGTTAACTTCACAGGTGAGAGAAACATTAGTTACCAGCAACAACCCTTATCAACCTCTCTCTAAATCTAATGACGGTTCCTGACTCTCACCTCCTCTCCTCTGCCAGAACAGCCTACTTCTTCTCTAAGCTTAACCCTTCCAACATGCATGGGGAGACCACATCCTCCCTCTATAAGGTAATTCTTCTATTATTCCCCCTTCCAGTTCCAACTTCCTTCTCTTCTCCAGTTCCACCTCCTCATTCTATCAGAGTGCTTTAATCTTCTCTATCACAAAAACAAAAATAAACCAAAGCTCTCTCTCTCTCCCCTAAGACATTCCATCTTCTGCCTTCTCTCCTTAACTTCTTGAAAGAGTATACTCAACACTCACAGGCTCTGTTTCCTCACTGCCCATTCACTGCCTTCCAAACCATCAGTTTTGCTAATTTAACTGTATTTTTCCTACATACACACCCAAACACACTATAAGAACTATCCCTACCAAGATCTTAAATTCCTTAGTTACCAAAATGATAGGCAATTCTGAGTTTTCAAACTACCAGATCTAATTTCTGATACTGCCAACCATCATGAACTTCATGAACCTTAATTCCCACTTTGCCCAGTTTCTTCTCCTACTGACCTCTCTTGCCCAATCCCTCTCCAATGGCTCCTCCTTCTCCTCTGCTCATTATTAAAATGCCAGTGCTGGTTAGATCTGACCTTGGTTCATTCCTAATCTTCTTCTACTTTCTCTAGACAATCTTACTCCTGTTGCTACAAACACCACATGGCTAAAGCCTCTGAGATCAAAGTCTCTGAGTCTGACTACTCAATCGGCCAGTGGGCAACTATATCTGAATAAACATACTATCTCGAATTCAACGTGTATAAGAGGCTATCTTCCCTCCAAACATGTTCAACATTCCTGTAACTCCTATCTTGGTTTATAAAAATCAGCATCCAACTTATCTCCCAAGTTAGGAGCCTTGGGACTACCCTAGACAATTCCTTCTCTCTCGCTCTCCTCAATAAATAAATGGTCATGAAGAAATGTGTTGATTCTGCAGGGAAAAATCCCTAAATCCAGCCTTGAATTCAAGTTCTCATGCGGTCTACATTACGGCAATAGCCTCCCAAAAAGTATCTGTATTTCCTTCAGTAATTATTTTTGTAAAAAGAAATCTGAGCCCATGATTCCTCCAATTAAAGACCTCTTGCTGTCCAAATGAAGAAATATAACCTATTTAATTTAGCACACAGTCTTTGACAATTTGGCTTTCATTCACCTCCTACCTCTTCTGGCCCCACTATGTGCTTTATCTTCCACCCCACGGAGCTCGGCATTTGTGGCACATGCTGCTTCCTGGACCTAGAATGTGCTTCCCTGCCATCCTTCACCTGACATCCTTCCTGCCTCCTCTTTGCAGCACTGCCCCCATTTCCTGGGGCAGATGTAAGTGCACCCTCTTCTATGGCCTCAAATAACTTTGTTCATGCCTTCACCACGGTTCACGCCACCTGCTGTAACTGTCGACCCTTCATCCTAGATTATTACTGTGCCTGGGGACTCATATGTTCAAAATGAATCCCTGCTGGGGAGCCTGCTTCCCCCTCTCTCTGCCTGACTCTCTGCCTACTTGTGATCTCTCTCTCTGTCAAATAAATAAATAAAATCTTAAAAAAAAAAAAAATGAATCCCTGCTGAATGAGTAACTGAAAATCAAAAGTTGACCCAAAGTGAATGAACAGGACTAGAAGTTATGGCACCTATTCTGGAAGACTCTGACCCACTTTTCATCATTAGACTATTGACGTATTCCAAAACCCTCAGAGTCCTAAGGCCCAGGACTAAATGCCTATGTCCAGAACCATTATTTTTCAAAGGTAGTTGAGGAGTTTCCAAGAGAGGAGAAGGAGATCTTACCTCGAGGGAAAATCCCTGGGTCCATGAAGGTGGCCATGCTGAAGTTGGCCAGCACAAAGAGAAAAACAATCGCATTGTAGATGGGCACTGCAGGTGACACAGAGAGGCTTAGTCCTGGACAGCTGCACAGATAATAAAGAAAATGAGGGGCTGCCCCTAACACTTGGGACACCAACCATATAAAAACCTGAAAGATTTAGCCCCCATACCTATACATCATGTGTGCTTCACCTCTGCTGTCCCAAATTATCTTCATCCTTCACAACAAGTGGGTCTAGTTTTCCCATAGAAATGCTCATTTTAGATCAAGGTACGAGGCTCAGAATCTCTCCTACCATAACCCCTGTACTAAAGGTCTGTGTTCTTCAGATTCACTCTCCCCCTGGAGATCTTTCCACATTTTGGAATCTGTCCTTATCTCCTTTTAAGCAGGCACAAGAGTGAGGGACTGAGTATGTAACTGACGCCAACTACATTCCCTTTTCTTGCAAAGGCCGAGGCTGCTGGATCTCAGCCATGCCCCACTGACCTGCACACAGGTGCAAAGCATGGGATACCACCTGCCTCTCTGGCTCCCCTTCCCTCTTCCCAGCTGGCTTTCAACCACTCTTAACTGCCTAAAATTTCTTCACTGTACCAGATATTCCTGAGAGTTTTATTCAACTAAAAGCCAGTTCTCAAGGGGGGGGGGGACCACACAGAGATACCTATGGGTATCAGGACATAGAACTAGACTCCTTGAGGTCTATAAATGACATAGAAGAGTAGGGGAGAGAAAAAAAGGAGGGAGCAGACCAAATCAGCCCTGAATCCTATAGGAAAAAAAAACTGGCCAAACATATCCAATATTTCATAGGGTCCAAATCAAGAGATATGCTTTAGATAACTTTTCTTTGACACCCCCCCCCCAAAAAAGAGAAGGGTGCCCTAGTCCATGATTAAACTCCTTTTCTCTCAGGATATGAGTTCATAAGTAGGAATGCTGTAAGAACTCTTCCTTTCTGCTGATTTCCTGCGAGGTGGAAATTTCAGAAGACCATCTGATGTGCTGGTAGCTTTGTCAGTACTATCAAATGCGCGGTCTCCTATCTCAGCTCACGAAGAATTTCCCCTTACAAGACAGCTGCTAAATACCCTAATCTGCTTTGTGGCTGAGAACTTAATCTCCAGAATGAGGACAGCATCTGTCCTTGTCCCCTCTATCTGGACCAGCCAGAAGGAAAGGAAGAGTTCACTGAAAGGAAGAAGGGGCCAGGAGAACAAGACAGCAAAGGAGTCTGGAGAATTAATCCACAGTAGTCCTGGATTTTGTTGAGAGATCTGTCTCCATCAAAACAAGAAGCACAGCCCTGAATGGTGATTCGAGATGTGAGGAATTCATAGGAATTGAGCTCCTTAATCAGAATAAGACACAAAACTGATTGTCACAAAGCATCTCAGAGGTCTTCACCACCTCCATCTATTTATTCAAATTTGCCATTCACTTAAAAAAAAAATTAAGTGCATATTTATCATGTGGTAGGCTTTTTAGATAGTAAATACCAACTCTTTGCTTCTCTGGGTAGGTGAGTACGTAATTGGGAAACGAAATAATGAAGCGAGGTGCAGGCACTGATTTCAAGGGTAAACAGACCCTGAGTCACAGCCCTCGTTTTCCTCTATCCACATCTCCCAGGAAAGCCTCTTCCTCTAGGGGGTTCTCTGGTTCAGAAAATACGTCCCCATACTTTGACAGGGTTTGGGGAGGAATACAAGCAAGATGAGTCCTTACAGAGACCCACCCAAAGGCTGACCTCCCAGGTTCCTTGGGAGGGAGGGACAGAAACTAAAAACCAGTCATCCAGGTCAGAGCTCCTCCCTGGCGCTTAGCTGTCTTGCTCTGACTTCCGCCAGGGGAAGAGGAGAAAGGGTGGTGACTCACTTGACTCCTACAGCCTGGGAAGATAATTAGAAGGGAGGAAGAAGAAATTAAATCCTTAGAACACTGAGGTGCCCATGATTTAAATGTCTCGTTCCTAGAACTGACGACTATAGCTACAGTGGCCTCTCGAGCTTCCAACAGACTAAAGGTTGCTCGATCTCTGAAGGGAGCTAAGGTCAGAATATGAGATGTCAGCCCCTTGCAGGCTCAGATAGCAGTCTTTCTGATGCCATTTTTTCTTCAGTTTTTCCATTTCCAAATGAAGAAAATCACCCAACTTCTTGGGTACGCTGCCACCCACCCATCCCTGGATAATGAACATCACCCCTGCAATCTTCTCCCCACCCCCAAAGATTTCAAAGTGATCTCTACACCCAACGTGGGGCTCGAACGCATGCCCCTGAGATCAAGAGTCGCATGCTCCACCAACTGAGGCAGCCGGGAGCTCCACTCCCGTAACATTCCTGATAGCGACTCATCCCAGCTGAAGCACGTGTAATCCTACAATCTATCCAGTTTCAGTTTCTGTTGCCAAAATAAAGCCTAGAGTAGCTGGCATCTAGAAATGATGTAAATAACTCCACTTCCCAGGCAGCATCTGCCCCTTGATTGAAATCAAGGACCCACTGTGTCCAACCTTCACACTCTAGCTGATGGAACACTCCACCAAGGAGAGGCGAGAAGCAACAGAGCCTGTTTCTGCCACATCCCATATACTACTTGGCTTGGAGAGGCTTGCTGTTGCTATCGTACTTTGCCAAATTCCTAGGTGACCGCTCCAAGTGGCCTGTCTGAATCTGCTGCCTTTGAAGGAAGGAGATGAGGCCTGGGCTGAGGAGGAGTTGTTAGGGCTGGTCTTCAGCCTATGGCAATAATCACAGAGCTCCAAAGCAAAGGGAGTGGCCGGAGCCCAGAAGGCTGGCTGACTCACTGATGAGACTCCCAGACCAATACCAACCCAGGAAGAACAGGTTCTTCTGCACCCTCATCCAGCACTTGTTTTCAGACGGAATGGGTTTCAATACCTACACTCCTGGGGCACCTAGCTGGTCCAGTCAGAAAAGCATGCAACTCTTGATCTCAGGGTTGTGAGTTCAAGCCCTACGGTGGGTGTGGAGATGACTTAAAAAAATAAATAAACTTAAAAAAATACCCACGGTCCTGAAAAATCTGTTTCCTAGCCCTCTCTAACACTTCTATTACAAAAAATGGTTAAGCTGCTGGTAAGAAAAAGTAGGAATCAAGAAGCTTTGGATCTTAATCCCATCTCAATCAATGCTTTGCTATGTAGCCTTAGGTAATCTACAGAAAACTCTCCAATCTTGTTACTTCAGCTACATAATACAGATAGGAGAATGAAGGAGACAGTATCTGAAAAAACCCTAGAAATCTTTTTATTTTTATTTATTTATTTTCCTAGAATTCTTTTTACACCAGCTAGCTTCATACTGAGCATTCACTGCATAGAAGACACGTGTCCCCCCAATACATTAATAACTATCACCATCATCATCAATTATCACTCCAGTTCCACCTTCATCCCTAATTCCACCTTCCCTATGTGAGGTACTAGAAATTCAAGATCACTTAAAACAGAGGCGCTAAGCTCCTAAAGAATAGGTCTAAGCATTCCGCCCATGCCTAGCACATAGTTTGACTCTATGGCTAGTGTTTCTTGTTGATGAGGCAAGGCTGGAATGAACAGCCCACTTCCTGCCCCTGGGGATCCTCAAGACTCCACGGGAAAAAAAATTTTCCCCTCTCAGGTGGGTAAGTTTCTCCCTAAGATACCTGATTGGTTGTGTCTTACGCACACTTTCAAGCAGCTGAGTACAAGATGTAGGACTTGGGCACTTATTCCTGGGTGAAAAAACAACGTGGGAAGTAAAAGGAACATCCACTGCTCAATTAATGCCCTAAATCACGAGGCTGCTCCCACTCAAATCAGGTGCTAGCACTTCTGCAGTCAGGAAAAAAAGGACCAGAGGGAGAGGCACTAAGGTTACCCAACTCTGTGGGTAAAGGGTTGGGAGGGGCCAGAGGCAGAAAGTGAAAAGAAGCTCTTTCACAGACTGGACACTGGAAAGACCATCCTGGATTTCTGGACAACCCTGACTTCTATCCTGCCCGTAGAGGACAGCTTGCAGCAGAGATTTTAGGACTGTGCCCTCCCTACCAACTTCACAACTATACACAATGAGACATTGGTTGACTCAACTAAGAGCTCAAGGAGATTTTAGGGAAGCAGTTCAGTGATTTATTTCAAATGGCACTGCTGGGAGCTCTAAGAAAGACACAGGGGTCCCCAAGGAGGCAAAGAGGAGAGAAACCAAATGCCTGGGGCTCTACATACCAGCCTCAGTTGACCCAGAGCAGCCCTCCTCTCATGTTTTACACACTGGGGTTCCACCTAAGATCTCGCTGGAAAAAGGGTCACTGTGCTTAAATAAACTACTCTCAGTCAACCTCCTCGTTTTACAATGAGCAGACTCACAAAGGTTAACAGACTTTACCAAAATTAGTCTCCTGACCCCCAAACAGTGCTGATTCCTCTTATCTAGCACTGCCCCCTACTCTTGCCAATCACAAAAGGGAACTAAACTAAGACAGATGAGGATCCAAGTCCATTATCTTAAAACACAGGGTGTAGGATCTAATCAGGAGGAAGAAGGTTACTTTAGCAGACACTCTCCTTCCCCAACAGTGGAAATGGAAAATTCAAACAGAATCCCCAATAACTCTCCCACTTAGTTTTGGTACAGGACAAATTCAACGAATGGAAGAGAACAGGGTTCTGGAGGGAAGGCCTCAACTGTTCTACTCAAGCTTCCCCAGGGCAGATCACCTTTTGGCGACCAAACCCAGCTGATAATTTCTGCTCACAGCTTTCCCTACCTGCCAGAGAAACACCAAGGGTAAATTGTTCCTAATGAGTTGAACCCTACATGCCTCCACTAATTATGTCTGCCAACTGAAAAGGACTCTCTCTCCTACTCTCAGTCCTCGAGGTCCCAAAGCTGTTCCCAACTGGGACTTAAAGATTGAGGTAAGAACAGACAGTTACAGCCCGGCGAAGAGAACAGGAGGATGACAAGAGTTACAGATTCAGGGCCCCAAACAGGAGGTGGTTCAAAGACAGCCTCCCTCTAGGGCACTTGACTGGCTCAGGCGGTAGAGCACCTAACTCGAGATCTCGGGGTTGTAAGATCTGGAGCCCCATGTTGAGTGTAGAGATTACTTAAAAATAAAATCTTAAAAAAAAAAAAAAACAAAAAACTAACCAATGAAACAAACAAAAGAGAGGCTTCTTCTCGTCTTTTGAAACCAGAAACTCTTTTTTAGGTTGTATATAGTTTTAAATTGGGGAGGGGGGGGTCCCTCCAAGGAACTGAACCTCAAAAAGGATATAATCTGTGGGGGGAACAGTTTTTGACAACAGTGGCAGCTCAGCCCAGATATATACTTATAGAAGAACTGCTAAGGTCAGATGTAAAGGAAGAGATGAGAATTTCACAGGTACCAAGAGCTAGGTGATAGAAGATAAGGAGGGTGTTTATCTCCATGAGATGGGCAGGGGGGAATCGAGGAGGAAAAGAGCCCAGAAACTGGCTCTGAGGAAACTGCCAGGGGGAACTCTAGCTATGACTTGATTTTCTAACTTCGGATTAGAGGCAGTGTTTCCAAAGTCCATTACTGTTCTCCAAAATTCTTTTTCCTGGGGCTGAGAGACCATGAATAAGGAGGGCCCCTATTTCTCTGGCACCAGGGAATGAGAAAGTAGGTTAAATAGCTTCAACTATCTGTCGAGAAAATGCCTATGTCAGGACAACTCTCTGTGGTGAAACTGGTAGAACCAGCCACGCACTTCGATGGCTTCAGATTAACAAAATAAGAACAACGATTCTGCTTGCTCCTTCTCAAGAACAGATGGGCCGAAAGAGAGACTGCTCAGTCAGGCCCCCTGCATTTCCTAGCTTCCCGAAGGCCTTGCCTTTTGAAGGAAAACAGACCCTCCTCAATCAAGCGGGCCTAAGGGTGTCAACCTGGTGTGGTGCCATACCCTCTACCCTCCTGACACAGCACCACAGCTGCTACAAGGATATGAAGACACCATATAACCATCCCTTGGTTAAAATTCTGATTCTAGGGCCGCCTGGCTGGCTCAATTGCTAGATCATACAACTCTTAACCTTGGAGTCATGAGTTCGAGCCCCACACTGGGTGTAGACATTACTTAAAAAATCTTAAAAAAAAAAAAAAATCTTTAAAAAAAAAAAAAAGTGATTCTATTTACTGGCCATAATAGCAGAAACCAAAACAAGTCTAAAACTGAAGATTCTTAACTCCTTAGTGACAGTCAATACATGAAGAAGGACAGAACACCAAGCATGCTGAATTTAAGCAGAAGAAAAAAATTATGAGGAAAAGTCAGATAAAGAAGAGTACAGAGAAGAGTAGGGCTGCGTTAGACCCTTGAGGGACTCAACAGGCATGCTCAGGCTGGAGAGCTGGCGGCCAAAGAATCCATGACCTCTACCCTCCAGACGAATACATAAAAAGCAGGATGATGCTCATACCTTAGATAAGAGAATCATTTTTTCCCTTGTTTAAAAACTAAACAGAAAAACATCATTACTTTGCTGACTCTATTGGCCAAACAATCCAAATCTTTTAGAATTCCTTTTGATACCCGAAGCTCAATTTAGGGGGGAAGAGAAGTTTCCTCCCCTACTCAGACTTAGTATCAGTTCTTAGATTTCTCCCCATAATAGTAACTGCTCCCCTCCCAGCAACTCCTGCTTCATTCATCCTTCAGTGAGTCCAAACCGTTTTTATTCCCTACCACTTCCATCCATTTCCTTCCTCTTCCCAGCAACCTCCCATTGCTCTAAACAGCACCTCACAATTAGGTCTGAGCCCAAAATCACGGCAGAGTAAACTCCCCAGAAAATCTAGCATGCTCCAATTGTTCCAAGAGCTACAACTAGGACACTAACTCAGTGACTCAACAGTTTAAGGCTCAGAAGCCTGCTACGTGTTAATTCATAAACAGGTAACAGCGAAGAGGCCAGCCAGGTGGTCGGCAGCTAAAATACTGTGCGAAGAGGAAAGATAAATCAGTCTTCTCCAGTGACCAGCAGAGAACAAAGTCTGAATATCCTAAGCAGGAAACCCTTTGGTGCAACCGCTTTTCCAAACAGGACCAGGGAATGCAGGAGTGACTGCCATCCCTTCAGCAGGAAGGGATGCGAAGGCAGCCTACCAGGATTTTTCCTAAATAAAATCTGCCCTTTCCCAGTGGCCTTCGCTGGTCCAGGCTTCAGCCCTTAAGAGTGCAGAGAAAACCATCTGAGCAACAGGAAAAGCCCAGCTGCCTCCTTGGTAGATCTCTTAAATCAATTCTGCAATTCTCCAGTACACTCAGCTCCAGACATGCTGGGGAAAAGCCATTACTATCTGAAAAACCTCTCATCTAGTTCTTTCTCTCACAGAACCAATTGCTTAAGCTGCTTCAAGCCTCTCTGGTGGTTTCCTCCTACCTCCTTCCTAGTTCACGATCATCTCATGATGGAGAGCTGGGTAGGAAAACACAAAGACATCTGTGATTCCCAAGGAAGCGAGGCAGGGAAAAGGAGAGGATTCAACAGAGTAAAATTTTTAACAAGGCTGACAGGGTAAGCTTTTCCTCCTTGTGCTTAACCACATCTCTGAGATGTGTTGTTGCCTCTATCCGACAAGATGCCCAGGCACGTGGCGAGAAACTAGCAAAACTCATGTGACAAAAACACCCCTCACCTCCCCCATGGAGCCCCCCAAATGCCACCACTGGGAGAAAACTCACGTAAAGGCAAAGAAGAGGGTCGTGGCTCCCACTAAGAAGATGGCGGCTGCTGAGACTGGAACATACTTGCTGGGCTTGAATCTCTTTCCAGACTCTGCGGGCATGTTGGAGCTCTGATGGGAGGTCTGCCCTGCCGCATAGCCCAGGCCCACACGGCGGCAGAACAGACAAGAAAACGGGATGAGGGAAACAACGGAGAAAAAGAGTACAGAAGGAAACCAGGGAAACAGAAATTTAAAATTATCACCCTTCCCCCTCCCAAGGAAAACAAAAGGTCAAAAGATCTCAAATGAAGGAAAGCACATGGGAGGGGGAAAGGTGATTCCAAATCATGAATAACCACCTCCCCAAAACAAGGCAAGAGGGAGAGATTAAGAAACACAACTTGTACAGTTTAAAAACTGGAGACGAACAGTAGGCTGTACACATGCAAACGGTTGCAGGTAGAGAACATGGGCCGTCAGACAGATCAGGGAATAGCTCATGGATGGAGCAAGTCTTCAAAGGGCAAGCAGGGGAGGGTATTAGGGTAGGGGAGAGCACACGGGCAAGGAAAAATTCTTCTGAGGAGACACTCTAGCACCTCCACGACCAACACACTCCACCAGATGTGAGCTGCACCTAAGAGGTGTGCCCTGTGTTTCTATTTTAATCCAAAAGGGAACCTGAGGCCCCTTCCAGTTTTAAACAGAAGGTGTTTTTACTGTAGTCCTCGTCCCTTTTAGGCAGTTTTCTCAATGCCACCACTCCCACACCTTGACTTCAGGGCCTGTAGTCTGGCAATGGTGGTTTAATTTTATTTATTTTCTCTTGATGGCTAAAGCTGGGCAGCAGCTGTTACAAGGCTGAGTTGTAAATCCTTTTCTTCGAAGGGGGGGAAACAGAGAGAACACGAGCAGGCTTGTCTGTCTTCAATCTCTTCTTGTTATTCCCAAACCCTTTAAGGGCTCCGTTTCCTATAGAGTTCATGCAAAACTAAAGAGAAACGTAAAATCCCTGAAGCCATGTTCTTCCCAATAGTAGCAAAATAAGAAGAAATCAATTCCACTCAATGATAGTTCTAAAAGGGTACTGTGGATGAAAGCAAAGTTCCAAAGAGGTCCCTATTTCCA
The DNA here is from genome assembly GCF_002288905.1 of Enhydra lutris kenyoni. NCBI lineage: Eukaryota > Metazoa > Chordata > Mammalia > Carnivora > Mustelidae > Enhydra > Enhydra lutris. Next base: position 12,900,846 of record NW_019154106.1, read on the forward strand.
GGTTAGTCAATGTCTTTGATCTTTCTTCTTCAGTCTTGGGCTTTCTAGATGCAGAATTCAATGGGGTTACAGTGCCTCACCTGGGGGGAAAAAAAAATAACACAGATATCTTCATCAGATAAATTCTTTTAGAGGATTTCTTAAGAACATCAAGGCTAATACCCCACAGGCTACTCTGTAAAAAAAAGCGCCTTTTTATGGCATACACTTCACTTATGTGCATGTGGGAAAGGATTCTGAATTGGGAGAACAATGGATTCAGAATCCTTCACTCTTCTAAGTGCTGTTCATACTGGAAAGAGAAGAACATGGTTTCACCTGGCCTGAAGTCATCAAAGAACTAGCTCTCTTATAAAGGATACATCTCACCTGACACAAATGGGCAGTAACAAACATCACGAATATCAAAATCTAAAAACAAACAAGGGCATAGAAGTGAAGGACAGTCCTAGAAAAGAGATTTCTCTTTGGACAAAGAGAGTATTTATTGCAACAATGAAAAAAGAAAAAAGTAACCTCAAAATTAGGACAGTATGTCTCATTTCCTTTCTGTGTATGTCTCTGTCTCTTATCTCTCTATGCATTTTAGTTATAACCCTGAAGAGGCAAAAGCTGAGTTTTTGGTTTGCTGGAATAACCCATGAAAGCATCTGGTGAGAACTGTCCTTGAGCTGAAAGGTGAGCTGCTCTCTCTAAGAAACTGAGTCAACCATAGGGGCTGGCCCTTTTCTTCCCAATTCAACAATTTATTTCTACACTGGCCTATCAGAAGTCAACTGGGCCTCACATTCCCCATATGACTAAGAGTAACAATTATTTCTGTTGACTGTAGTAGCCAAGTAACACTTTGGATTTTATAGGATGCTTTTCATCTAGTGATCTCAAAGCACTTAACTCACATTATCTGGTGACACAGTCCCTTATCCCACTCCATAAAATTGAAGGCTAGAGAATGCCTGAGGCCATTCTACTTAATCACTTGAGCAGTCAGTCTAAGAACCAGAGTTCACATGCCCCTCTGCCAACACAAAGCCATTCTACCACTTTCTCATCCACTACCCTACTTGCCCAGTGACTGCATCTTGGAATCTGCAGACCAAAAATTTTACTTCAGTTAGAATTTAAAAATAAAGTTCATTTGACCCAAGCAGTTCAGTATTTCCCTTAATACCAATGGCAGAAATTGCTACGTTGGAAGATTCAAACAGTGAAATAAAAATGTGCCCTGGAATTCATCACTTCCTCTCTTAACCTGTGGCATGGAAGGCAAAGACACCTTCCTTCAAGATACTGTCTCTCTCCTTAAAAAAATAGAGCATTAGAGGGCAAAGAGCAATATTAGAAGAGAGTGAACACTCAGAGAGTACAAGAAATTATGAAAGGCCTAAAAAAGATAAACCCCCTCTAGCGCCTGATTTTATGATTATTTAACACGCAGTTTCTATAGTAATCAAAGCTCAACCTTCTCAATTTAGGCCTAAGTAACTTTGTGAACAATGAGAAGCAAATTCTTGGGTTTGTGGGCAGCACTAACTAGTAAAATAAACTTTCCCCTCAAAACCCCAACGAGTAGAGAAGATGTAAAGCTACCCTGCTTCAGTTTTATCTAGAGTAAGTAATATCATTTGGACACCATATATTAGGGGCGCCTGGGTGGCTCAGTTACTGAGCGTCTGCCTTTGGCTCAGGTCATGATCCCAGGATAGAGCCCGACACCTCATTAGCCTCCCTGCTCAGCAGAAAGCCTGCTTCTCCCTCTCCCACTTCCCCCTGCTTGTATTCCCTCTCTCGATGTCAAAGGAATAAATCTTAAAAAAAAAAAAAAAAAAAAAAAAAGACACCATATATTATTTCAGATCATATTTTCTGACAGGAAAAACATCACGTGGGTTAATACTGCCATAGTAATGCAACATCATTAAAAGCCATGCAATTTGGGGCATACCATACTGTGAAACAAAAGTGATCAACATTTGAAATGTTTAGGGAATATACATTAGAAGGCAGAAAACAAAAATGGAACAATTTATTGGGTATAATAAAGATGTACCAAGTCTAAGGACAAAAATGTGCTGTGGGCAGTAGGGATGAGACTGCAGGGTGAGTATGGTTCATCACAACCAACAGTCTGGATCTGTACCAGCATGAGAAAGGTGTACAAGAATGTGTATGACATATTCAGACACAAAGTAACCAATGGATTAAATATATGTACACAGAAAACAAACTACAGATCATATTGTATAAATGTTTAATACAAGTAGGTACCGCAAAAGGGTGAATGGAGAACAGCAGTACCACTGATAACAGAAATTATAATTTGTTGAAAAAAAGTAGTGTAACACTGCAATATAGTAAACCTGAATACAAAGTAGTCAAGGTATCATGAATAATCCACATGTCAAGATGTTGGCTGGAGTCAAGCAAAAGTTTAATAAGGGTGTTATTACATATGGAAGAAGACAAGTACATGGCAGTACAATTCTTATAAGCATTAGGTGAGTCTTTAAGAATGAGCGATAATGAGCAATATGAAGAGATCTGATAGAGTACGAGGGATACTGGGATAAAAGGATAGGGATGTGATATAAAATCAACCTAGTCAAGATGGCATTACCCAGAAAGTGAAAAATCCAACGCAAAAAATGGTCTAGGGTATAACACATATCCGATCCTACACCTCTTTCCATAACTTTTAAGTCACTTTCTTCTTTCTCATTAGCGTGTTTTCATTTGCCCAAGTGGGTAAAACACTTTCCACCTCCCTGTCCCACAAAGACATTCCTATAGATAAAATACTGGCAAACGCATTCGAGCTCCACTGGCAAAAAGTACAAAGTACTAAAAGCACGGAGCACCCAGCTGGTGGGGGTAGGGAGGAAACGGAAAGATGGGAGAGAACAGGTAACAGGATGAGGCTTGAGCCAAAATAAGTATCAGCAGAAGGGGACAAGGGACCTGAAATGCGAGGAGGTAAAAAGGGACCAGCACCCCGTCCCCACCCCGGAGCTGGGGCAGGGAGAATCAACATTTGGGGCAGAGTTGGCTAAGACCGAGAAGACGGAATCCGCGGCGGTAGGGCCCACTGAGGCTGCGAGAGACGGCAGAGCCCGGGGGCGCAGGGCCGGGGGCGGAAGGGGCGGCGGCCGGGCGCCAGGCGCGGAGGTCCGGAGCCAGGACCGGGCGGCCGGGCACTAACCCGTTCAGAGCCCCGGTGGCCGCGGATCCCCGGCCTCTACTCGTCGTCCGTTTCCGGGGCCCACGGGTCCCGCCGCAGTTGGATGACCCGGCCCGGGGGAGGAATGGGGCCTCAAACCACCTCCCCCCTCCTCGGTCCCCCTTCCCTAGAGGTCACACTCCCCTCCCACCTCAGTGGCCCGGCACTTCCGGTTCCGCAGGGGCCGGTGTCCCCGGTACTTACCCCCGGCGCGGTTCCCGTCACCGCCGCCGTCGTTGTCGCCGCCGCCTCCCGGCAGTGCCGTCCGGCCTCTGAGAGGCCGCGCGCGGCCCCCGCACGCTCCACGCCCGCCCAGCTACGCGCGCTCCCGCCTGGCGACGCTCGTCTTCGAGCCGGCGCGCGGCCGCTGCCCTCAGCGCCGGGTCTCGAGCCCTCCCAGCGTTCCCATTGGCTCCCTGTCCCGGGCGCGCGCGACGCCTCGCGCGGGGCACGTTTCTCTCATTCATGCGGCTCGCGACGCCGCGCCCGCCCCCGTTCACTCTCCCATTCACCCCTAGCCCCCACCCCCACTCCGCTCTAGGGCGTGCGCGCGATCAGGGCGACCGCGGCGACCTCGCGGCCTGATTGGCTGCAGGAGCACAGCGCCGTACGCACGCGAGAGAACGAGCGCGCGCGCGCACGGCCGTCGGGTTCCGCAGGCGACTGGGCGAAAAGGACTGGCGTACTGCGCAGGAGTCAGAAATGGGGAAGTGGCTGGGCGAGTCTTCCGTTTTCCTGCGTCCTATTTTCAATCCCTACAGTATCCAAGAAGAAATCCTCGGAAGTAAAATTAGTTATATGTGTGTGCTGGAGATACTCAAAAGCGAGGAGCCACCCTCACTCCTTCTCCAGACCCCCTCCAAGTAAGTGTGGTACGGCCCAGACCGGCTTCTGCTATGGCCAATCATCATTCAGCCCCGTGGCGCATTGGCCAACCGCTTGGCGACTGAATAGCTTCACCCCTCCCTCGCCTCTCCCCTCGGCCCCATGGCGATAACTTTATTTAAAGCGCTCCTAATGGAGGAGACCTCAGTGGAGGGGGCTCGGTGGTGCCAGCATAATGGGTTAATGGGCCGGTCTGGCTGTGACTCCTGCTTGGAAGGCGCGCCAGGACTAGGAGGGTCGTGTGGGGCGAAGTTCCTGCCAAAGGCGCGGGAGGAAGAGGATTGAGAGCGGCGCGAGTTGCGGCCCACCGTAGGGCCACCGGTGGAAAAAGGCTCAGAGTAGGCGCCCCCTAAGGCGGTGGCAGCCCCCCGGAGTGCGAGCAGACTCTTGGCTTCATTCCCTCAGTTTCTCACTGCAGCACAAGGGATGGACGCCCGCTTCGCTAGCCTCGCCGCAGGCCGGGAACACCCTGGAATCCGGCTGTCCTTGGCGAGCAGCTGGCCGACTCTGCATAGATCGCAGCGCCACACTTTTTCCCTAATTAGCCCTACCCAGCTGTGAACCCAAGAGCAAGGCCAGGTGTTCTCTCCTCATTTAGCTCGAGGCCATTTCTCCTTTGAAAGAAGCTCTGGCTATTACATAACAGTCTTTCAAAAGTGTTCCAGCAGCCACTTCTCTGAAGCCAAAGTTGTTCACCTGTTAAGTGTGATTCTAAATCCTGCGGTCTGTCCTTGGGCTTGGTGTCAAATGTTGCTGGTTTAACTGTGGTCTAATACTTCAGTACTAGGCAGCAAGGTAAACGGGAAAGGTCTACCTTCAGTTTTCTGGGGTCTCGTTCTCATACGTATGCCTCCTCTGGCATGGCATATGTATCAGGGTCTAGTTCATTCTTGCTAAGGACTTCAAGCCACGACTTATTGCAACACACTAGAGAGTTCTCTTTTAGTGACCAGTGTGTATTAAGAAATGAAGTTTTCTTTTGTTTTTAGGGTTTTGTTTTGTTTTTTGGGTTTTTTTTTAATTAAAAAACGAAATCTTGGGGCGCCTGGGTGGCTCAGTGGGTTAAGCCGCTGCCTTCGGCTCAGGTCGTGGTCTCAGGGTCCTGGGATAGAGCCCCACATCGGGCTCTCTGCTCAGCAGGGAGCCTGCTTCCTCCTCTCTCTCTTCCTGCCTCTCTGCCTGCTTGTGATCTCTGTCAAATAAATAAATAAAAATCTTAAAAAAAAAAAAAAAGAAATCTTTAAAACACTTAAGCTCATATAAAAGGTAAAGTTATTATTGGAGATAGAGTATTTATAGAGGCTTTCTATCTGTAAATCAGGTTAATTTGTTTCCTTAAGAAATCAAATTTCAGGGGCGCCTGGGTGGCTCAGTGGGTTAAGCCTCTGCCTTTGGCTCAGGTCATGATCTCAGGGTCCTGGGATCCAGCCCTGCATGGGGCTCCCAGGGAGCCTGCTTCTCCCTCTCTCTCTGCCTGCCTCTCTGCCTATTTGTGATCTCTGTCAAATAAATAAATAAAACCTTAAAAAATAAATGAAATCAAATTCCATTTTTCTATGGTATATTTTTTTTGGATTTTAAGACTTCCACTTCCCCAACTTCACAAGTTAGGCGTCTTACCTTTCCTACTTTCAGCCGTCTTAAGAACTTGTAAACTGTCTTGTCTTTTGGCTAGACACTGCCAGATGAAAATAAAAATTCGATCTTCCACCAACCAGTCACACATAATAAAGCTCTCCTAGGACACTGGACTACTGGATGCCAACCTTTTAGCTGGATGAGCACTAATGGTGGCATAATCACTATCCCAAGGTTTAGGCACAATTATATTTTCTTGTCCATTTTATTTTAGGGTTATTTAGCAAGATATTTCCTGGAAAGGATGTTTAATAGAACATAAGGTTTAAACTACCAGCCTCTTCTCAAAAATATTGCACAGTGAAATCTAGGCTAAAACAAGTTAGACCACCAAACTTCAAATAAATTACTATGCATGTATATCACATAACACCTTATACTTTTTTTCTGATGTGTACTTTTTCCAGTCCTCTTCACTTGTATCTTCACATGCCTATAGATGGCAAACCATAAGGTCATTCCAACATACCATAAATAAACAGGCAGACAGAACAAACTGCTACCCTTGGGTATAGGCACAGTGAAGTTTTTTAGTACCAAAATTGCCACTGACCTCTTTGGGTTCTTTTAAGTTTATTTTTCTTTTCTTTTAGTAATGCCTGCACCCAACATGAGACTTGAACTCATGACCCCCTAGATCAAGAGTCGCACGCTTTTCCAACTGAGCTAGCCAAGTGCCCCAACCTTTTTTATGTTTAAATACCACTACGCATGGGGGCGCCTGGGTGGCTTGGTTGGTTAAGTGTCTGCCTTCGGCTCAGGTCATGATCTCGGGGTCCAGAGATCAAGCCCCACATCTGGCTCCCTGTTCAGCAGGGAGTCTCCTCCCTTTCCCACTCCCCCTGCTTGTGCCCTAATAAATAAAATCTTACAAATACATACATGCATTCATACATGCCATTGCCTTCCTTCCTGTCCTTAGGCAATCTGCTTGTGTTAAAGCACTTTATCCCTTTGTGCTCTGGATCCCATCCCCTTCACTCCTTCATTTTCTTCCAGATTTTTTCTTTGATGTATTCTTTTTAAGATTTTATTTATTTGACAGAGAGCACAAGCAGGAGCAGTGGCAGGCAGAGGAAGAGGGAGAAGGCGGCTCCCCCCTGAGCAGGAAGCTTAATTCGGGGCTCGATCCCAGGACCCTGGGATCATGACCTGAGCCAAAGGCAGATGCTTAGGCAACTGAGCCACCCAGGTGCCCCTCTTTAATGTTCTATTTGGAAAAATACAGAAAAAAGAGAATGATGTCAAGAAGATTCTCCTCCCCCCATCATTAAATTCTCTCTCTAGTCTGTTGATAATGCTGAGGCATCCTACCTAAAAAACTAACAGCAAACCCTCTCTTGACCCTACATCCAGCCCCCCTCCCTTTCTTAGCAAAGTTTGTCTATGGAGGTTATCTACACATCTTCACAATAATAAATGTATTTCAATAGGACTTTTGTCCGTACCATTCCAAAACTATACTTGTAAGGTCAAAACTGACATCCATGCTTCCAGATCCATAGTCCAATCTCCTTGGCTAACTCACACTACACTTTACCTCTTATGTTTGGAGTGCCTTTAAAGTCCACCTCTGTCTCCTGATTTCCACCTACAAAGTCCCTGACTTCATCCAATACTGCTGCCTTAAAAAGCCCTCTATAAGCCAACAGCTCCCATGAACCTTCAGCCCTAACTTCCCCAAACCTAGCTTGTTTCCACACGTCCACACAGCATCTCCATTTGGATGACTAATAAGCATCTGAAACTTAATATTGCTAAAGTAGAATTTGATATTCCCTCATCCCCTCCCTGAGTTTCTCCAACCTCATATCCAATCTAGTTACTCAAGTAAGAAATACAAGAATCAGCTTTGATCCCACTTTCTTTTCCTCACCACTCCCATCAGCAGGTCCTATCTTATCTCCAAAAGATCCCAACACAATCTCCTACTCCACCTCGGCTAGTCTAATGCCCCATCAATTCTCACATTGAAACTACCACAAGTCTCCTCACGTATCCTTGCTCCTACTCTTCCTTCTATAAGCCATCTTCCACAGAGCAGTGATCTTTTCAAAATCAGGCCATTCCTCCATTTAACCACCTGCTTTGCTCTGGATTATGTCTCCCAAATTCATAATGTTGAATCCTAAGCCCCAAAGATGATCGTATTAGGAGGTGAGGCCTTTGAGAGCTACTTCGATCATGATTGTAAAACTTTCATGAACAGGATTAGTGCCTTTATAAAAGCGGTTCCACAGTGCATCCTTGGCCCTTCTATGTGAGGACATAGCTAGAAGCAGGCAGTCTGCAACCGCAAAGAGAGCCATCATCACAACACGACTGTGCAGATGCCTTGACTTTGTAATTTCCTGCCTCCAGAACTGTGAGAAATCTCTGATATTTATATCCCAATCTGTGGCATTTTTCATATAGCAGTCAGAAGGAACTAAGGAACTAAGGAACTAAGACACCACCCCTCTCCCATCCTTTGCCACTGCTCTTAGATTACAGGAGCCCAATATTATCTGGTCTCTGCTGCCTCCTCCAGCCTCAGTTTTTACCAATTGCCCCTTGATAACACCACACCAGCCTTTCCCTTCATCGAATACATCATTTTTTTTTCCTTTCTTGGGATTTTGCATGAAGATGTCCCAATTTCACACAGCCATTCAGGTCTTAATGTGAAATGTGCTCAGGGGAGGCCTTTCCTGACACCAATCTAAAGCATTTTCCTAGTCATTCTATCTCAGACCACCCAATTTTAACTCCGTGTAGCACTTACCTTTTTTGTTTATTCTATGAAAGCTCTGTGAGATTTTGTCTAACTTGTTCCCCACCTGGAATGGTTTCTGGCAAAAAAGATGCTCAATAAATATTTCTATTTGTTATATAAATTAATATTTGTGAAAAGAATAAATGGATGAAGGGCATTAGACAGTACTCAATTATCCAGTCTAAATTAGGAATACAAATCATTTGCAAGAAATCAGAGAATGGGGCTTTCCCAGCTTCTTACCACCTGAAAGCTCAGTTTACACTGACCTAGGGCCCAGTTCCAATCAGACAGACAATAGGAATGATAGCTGCAGCTGAGAGCAAATGGGCTATGTCTGGAAAATGATTAAACCAGAAATCTCAATCCAAGTTTATCACCACCGCCTGTAGCTCCTCAGAGAAACCTGGCATTGACAACAGATTTAGTATCTGTTTACCTACGAGGAAGGCAAAGGAAAGCCATTATAAAAATTCACCTGCTTGGGGACGCCTGGGTGGCTCAGTTGGTTAAGCGGCTGCCTTCGGCTCAGGTCATGATCCCAGCGTCCTGGAATCGAGTCCCACATCGGGCTCCTTGCTCAGCGGGGAGCCTGCTTCTCCCTCTGCCTCTGCCTACCACTCTGTCTGCCTGTGCTCATGCTCTCTCTCTCTCTCTCTCTCTCTCTCTC